>NW_017295779.1:16874-22274 GCF_001594075.2 Trachymyrmex cornetzi
TATAAACAAATTTCCTCCAAAATGCTTATCATCCGAGATATTCCTATCCGTTATTTAAAATGGGACACCATGTATGTGAAAACATTTGTTACAAAATGTATTAGGTTTAATCTTTATTAAAATTTAAAATAATGTTCAAGCATTAAAATAATGTTAAAAAATACTATCATGTGTTGTATGTATATTTGTACTTCTAACTTTTTATTTCTTTCAGTTTCAGAAACAAATAAAACATAAATTTTACGTTAAAAATGCTTTATAATTATGTATTAAATACTGTAATATCTCAAATACGCGTTTAAAATGTGGTGTACTTTATATCCAAATAATTTCTAAATGTTAACACTTTTAACATTTTAAAAATGTAATTAATATTTATTACTTTACATTTATGTATAGTATATAAATGTAAAATTTAAAATAATAAAAATGTGTATTAATTACATTTTACAAATGTTAAAAGTGAAGCATTTAGAAATATATTTGGATTTACGACATATACAGTACATTTTTAACGCGTATTTGCAATATTACAGATACGTTTCAAATACATAATTTACTGTATTTAACACGTATCGAATATATACCTGTTATATGTATCCGATATGTAACGTAAATTACGTATCTGTACCGCGGACATTTATCGGTATTAAACGTGTATCTGATACATTGATCATACGTACTGTTTCGTATTTGCTATACAGCAACATTTCAAATTTTATGTATCTGCTATGTACATGAAATATAAAATGCTGTGCGGGATGCTTACTGGAAATTAATCGCGATCTGTATTAATCGTGACTGTATTGAAGGCAGTGTAATTGATATTTGTGCAATATTAACAAGTCACGTTACAGATGAAGTTATTTCGAGATGGAAGAGTATTCTATATTTTGACCAGTAATATTTTCTTCCAGTTACATATATAACATATATATAACATATATTACATATATTACATAACATATATTACATATGTTATATATATTACATATATAACACATATACGAGACAACAAAAAGATGAGAAGCCTTTGAAGACTTTATAGAATGAAGAAAAAGAAGTACACAAATGTAGCAATCAGAAAAACTGTGATATTAATGTAAGTTTCAACGACACTGTGATTTCTATGTGATTTCTTGGATACTGTCGTGAGCAGGAAATTTACAAGAAAAATTTCAAGATATATATCCTCACTTATATACTTACAATAATGAATTCGCGAAAGAAATATTCTTGTAAATTTCCTGGATGCGGTAATAATAGTTACTACATGAAAGTCAATAGAGGCATTAACAAACATTTTTATAAATTTCCGAAAAATCACGATCTTTGTATGAAATGGAAAATGATTTGTGGAATTGGCATTTCCGTAAATTGTCAAAGCATGCGTGTTTGCGAGGATCATTTCCGAACAGTAGATTTCGTCAATTTTACAAAGCATTTGTTAAATCCGAACGTGGTACCGAAAAAAATTGAAAAACCGGATAATTTAATTCCCGTACAAATTTCGCCTTCTTTACCAACCGATAAAATTGATCTGAATTACTGTCGTCCATTAAGTAATAATGCCAGTGCATCTACCGTTTATACAGATTCGTTTAACAGCGATGTAAATGCTATTAACACTGTCTATGAAGAAAATCCTACTCATCCATACGACACTAATACGTTTGATATTGCTGTCAGTATTAATGATAAAGATAATTATAATAATAATAACAATAAAGCTAATTGTTCTGTACACGATTTAAATGATAAGAACGAATGTCAAGAGGTAATATGTATATGCGATGAGGAAACTTGCAATAATAGTAATTCATGTCCTGTTGACAAAGAGAATAATTGTCCAAATAAAATTTGTTCAAATAGTACCGTTGAAAATTGTGTACAAATAAATAAAAGTTCATAACCAGAGACAGGGGTTTCTTCAGAGACAGAGTCAGATCGATACAAATGCATGTACGCAATTAAACGTCGTATTTCGGTGAAATTATCTAAAATGAAAAGAAAAATGGCAGATACGAAGAACGCATTAGCAGATTTAAAAAAGAAATACGACAATAATGTTTTCGATTGCATTAATGCTAAATTGAACGACGTTATACCAAAGCATTCATTAAATCTCAGTTAGTGAATGTTTCGCGTAGTAACTCCGGAAAAAGATGGACAGAACAGGATAAGGCGTTTGCTTTGTCGATGTATAAACGTGGTCCTCTACAAATTTCTGCGTGAACACTTCGAGCTGCCATCTCCGCGTAGTCTGCAGCGCATTTTATCCAAGATTCCATTTGAAACAGAAATAAACAAAGCTCTTTTGGAATAATTAAAAGTTAAAATTGACGAAATGCACGAACGGAATAGGTACGTTTCATTAATTTTTGACGAGATGTCTTTGAGCAAAGGTTTTTCATTACGAAGCTCACAAACAAACCATTAGTGGTTACGAGGATTTAGGTGAGTTGGGCCGAACTGCAAATGCAGCTAATCATGCACTTGTTTTTATGATCCATGGTATACGAAAATCATGGAAGCAAGTGATAGCTTATTATTTTACGACAAATACAATATCCTGCAGTAATCTAAAATTTCTATTAAAGCATATAATTGAACAGTTACAGGATATTGGCATCAAAGTCAAAGCTACAGTTTGTGATCAAGGCTCAACTCTACGAAGAGCCTTGTCAGAATTGAGAAAATAGAACGAAAATAACGTTAAACAAACATCATACATGTTCATGGTTCAATCAGAAGAAATAGTAATAACCTTTGATGTCCCGCATTTATTGAAAAACACACGCAACGCCTTGCTCCGGTCAGTTATAAAATTTGATACGCATAAAGTTGCTAAATTTGAATATATTCATAATGCTTTTAAAGTCGACCAGCAATTTCCACTTAAACTGTTGTACAAATTGAAAGAAAGCGACTTTAATTTTAAGGACTCATATTTAAAAATGAAGGTACAAGTAGCTGCACGCCAATTGAGCCGGAGCGTTGCAAATGCAATTAACGTTTGGTCCGTTAGTAATATGAATGGCATGTTCCAGACAGAAGCATTACCAGCAGAATTTGTTGAACTCATTGATAATCTTTTTGACTCATTAAATGGATGGACCACATTACCAAAACACGGGAAGGTTTACAACTGCTGTTTGCAAGATAACTCGCCTCATTTAGCTTTATGGAATAAAGTTTTGTCGCAATTACCGAAATGGGAATTATTTGATAAAGGTACAGGAAAAAACGTTACAAACATTTATCATTTCGTCAAAGGTTGGGAAATAAGCATAAGATCGATTATTGCATTATGGAATACTTTAAAAGTGGAAGGTTTGAAATACTTAAATTTAAGGAATCTCAACCAAGATTCCGTAGAAAATTTATTCTGTCAAATTCGACAGCATGGAGTGCTTTCGAATACTGCTCCTACGTGCCATCAGTTTGTAGCCCCGTTGAAAACCGTTGTGTTAAGGGAGGGGTATAGTTAATTCGGTCAAAAGAAGGCATGTTTTTATGAATTTTTTTAGGCGCTCTGGTTAGTGCCAGTGTATTGAAATAAAATTATAATAATAAAACTACATCTCAAGAATATTCAGTAAAAATTTGGACGCAAAAAATTAAAAACTGTGCAAATGGCACGCGATCGACGGAGGCGCCTCGAAAAAAAGACGTCCTGCAGTGCGCAACATTTCTCGGCACTGAATCATCTGAAATCAAAAAACCAAAACTTTTTAGTTAGTTTATGAGTTTCTTGAGGTAACGCTGTCAAGATTTTTTTTTTTAATCGATTTTTGAATTTTTGGTAACATCTTGAAAAAAAAAGTACGATTTTTACTCAAAATTCCGATTTATTTATCATTGTTAAATAAAAAATAATCACTAAAAAAAAAAACTCGACAGCGTTACCTCAAGAAACTCATAAACTAACTAAAAAGTTTTGGTTTTTTGATTTCAGATGATTCAGTGCCGAGAAATGTTGCGCACCGCAGGACTTTGTCTTTTTTTCGAGGCGCCTCCGTCGATCGCGTGCCATTTGCACAGTTTTTAATTTTTTGCGTCCAAATTTTTACTGAATATTCTTGAGATGTAGTTTTATTATTATAATTTTATTTCAATACACTGGCACTAACCAGAGCGCCTAAAAAAATTCATAAAAACATGCCTTCTTTTGACCCCGAATTAACTATACCCCTCCCTTAAAGAATCTATCTGGGCCAATTACAAAAACCGCAATTTGTAAAAATGATTTCTCTGAAAATGTTTGCAGTTTTCGCAATTTTATTAAAAATGTCACGATTAATGAAAGAAAAAATAAAGAAGATGAAAATGAAGATTTTCAGAAAATAACTGAATGCATTCCAGAATGGAAGGATCTTGAAAAATTAAATACTAATGCTTGTCAAGCTCTTTCTTATGTATCGGGTTACATTGTTAAAAAAATTCACATTCCCGACGATTGTTCACAGTGTCGAGTCCATTTATTTGCTACAGAACAATTACAGCATTATTTGTTCACGTCTTTTAAAGAATACTCTCTTACCATCGATGCACTGACGTATCCAAGTAATCAAGTAATTATGCTCGTACAAAATCTCTACAATATAATGTATAAATTCTGTGATGTAAATGGTCACAAGAGCAAACTTGAATCAACCTTTAAAGAAGCATTTTTCAAGAACTATGTGAGTACTTTCTGTTCACTTCACCGATGTGATAACATAATAGTTGATAAAACTTTACCATTTTTAATATTTAAATATGTTAAGGATAAGCTTAAAAAAAAACCATGGCAATTAAGTTCTGGTCATTATGGAAAAATTAAACATTTTACAGTAGCGTAGTGTTATTTCTTGAAAGCATTTTTTCATAAATGTTGATTTTTATTTTTAATTACATTTCATATTGTTGAAAGGATAGGAGCCAGTCGAGTCCAAACACCAGTTAAAGTTGTGTATTAAATTTTTATTCTTATTTTAATATGTCCATACGTTTCGATCCTTGAATTGGATCCTTATCAATGGTAACTTTAAAAATGTATATCATCATTCTTCCTGGAACACTAAAAATATTTTCTATCTTCCTATCTTTGTCTTCAATCCAAGCATAAATAAATAAAAGAGAACGCAATTCCTTATTCATAATATATATCAGTCCTTCTAATAAAAACTTTTATAAATATGTCTATATTAGTTATAATTAACATGTCACTTTAAATATGTTACAAAGTATTAAACGTTATTCAAGTCAATGTAAGATTGAAGTACTCTGTATATCTTGATATAATATATAACTTATCAATATGATAAAAACTTACATGGTATATTTTTATTAAGTATATTTAACATATTACTACACATGTCGAGCGGCAGCAAACAAGTGTTGATCTGTTTCCAATGA
>NW_017295779.1:22628-27711 GCF_001594075.2 Trachymyrmex cornetzi
ACAAAAAATTTTATACACTACGTTGCTATGTAACAGTTTGTTAATGTTGTCTTTCTGTACCTTTATTATTCCATTTAACTTGTTTAAACCTTTATATACTATTTTAATATTCTTATATTTTAGAAATTGATGTTTAATTTTATTCGTCAAACTCGAAATATTTGGTATAACAAAGAAATTTGGCTTAACATTATCATCGTTGTGTGTCAATCCTGTCTTATTTTTATCATTATTGTTATTATTACTTAATTTCGTATGTATTCTTTTATTAATTGTATCTATGGTTAATTGTATCGGATATCCGTTTTGAATAAGAACTTTGATTATCTTGTCTATATTTTTTTTATGAAAACATGGATGAGACAACAACAATACCCTATCAATCAAGCTGTAAATTACGCCAATCTTCTGAGTCAATGGGTGTTGCGACAAAAAATTAAGAAATTTACCTGATGATGTAGGTTTCTGATACCAGTCATACAAAATTTCGTCCTTGTTTTTGATTAATGTAACATCCAGAAAGTTCAACCTCTCCCCACCCTCTTCCAACGTAAATTGTAAACGATGATGGTAACCATTAAACTCTCTCAAGATGTTATTAATATTATCTGTATTAGTCGCTAGAGCTACGTCGTCCATGTATCTCATATAAAAACTCGGTTTAATATACAAACTATTTAAACATTTTGTCTCTAAATCCTGTAATACTATATTTGCTATTATGGGTGATAACGGTGACCCCATTGGAATTCCAAAAGTTTGGCGATAATAAGTGTCATTAAAGGTAAAAAATGTGGATTCTAATATTAATTTTACCACTATGATAAATTCTTTTTTATTGATATCCGTTTTCTTTTTGATCTCATTCCATCTATCATTGATACCTTGAATCGCTAAGTCCACTGGTATGTTCGTATATAGAGATACTACGTCTAACGAATATAATTGATCTTCTTTTCTTATTTTTAATAAATGTGCGTTCTTAGTAATTTCAAAACTGTTTTTTACCGTATGTGTATTAGTAGTCAGACTATCATTAATGATTTCATGTAAATATGTCGCTAAATTGTGTAATGGACTTCCCGTTGATGATACAATTATACGTAACGGATTATTTATCTTATGGACCTTAGGAACCCCATATACTCTCGGTAAGATCGGATTCGTGCTATTAAGCCAATTATATTTGTTATCGTTAATAAAACCTTTAGATTTCCATCTCTTTAACATGTCTTTGAGATTAGAGATAATTTTGTTTATCGGATTACGATTGACTGTCACATATGTTGTGGTATCATTTAATATAGAAATCATTTTATTTATGTAATCCATTTTCTCCATTGCTACTACTATGTTCCCTTTATCTGCATGGGTGTATATTATGTTAGGGTGATCCAAAATAAATTTTTTTGTTAAGTGGAACATGTTCGATATCTTTTTTTCTATTGTGTTTTTTTTTAAATTTAAATTATTTATATATGAAATGAAATTATTCCTTATTTCTGATACATTAATATCCCTAATCTTTCTAAAATTATTTTCTAGGTTCTTTATCATTTCAATCGTAATCCTTTTTATATTTGTAGTAGGTAAACAAAAATTCTCTCCTAATTGTAAAATTGCATGCGCAAAGTCCGGTATATAAGTGTTCGTGAGATTAACAAACCATTTGTTATCTAGTCTATCTAAATCATATTTGCAATTTACGTAATCCATTGGGTTAATATGTATTTTAAATTTATTGTTCCAATTAATATTACTATAGTCTTCCCCTTTTTGTATGATATTGTTGTATTTTGTATCTTTATTTTCCTTAATAAAAGTATGTTTACTACATATATACTCAATAGGTTTTATTTTTTTAATATTATTATAATTATGTTTTTTGATTAGCCATTCATATTTCTTTATCATTAATTTATGTTCTTTTTGAAAAAATTTATCTAACTTTATATTTTGTGTATTGAAAAAATCATTATATATTGTAACTGGTAACCTATTCAGTATATATTTGTTAATCTCCCCTATTCTATATTTAATCATTCTATGATAATGGTACGCGTCACTGACTTCTAGTTTGCATATTGTTCTAATACAATTTGTGACTTTTGTATTTACCTTATTCTTAAATTTCTTATTATGAAAAGTTAATTTATATAATGAAACATTATTTAGATGTGTCGGATATATTGCTATGGATAAACATTTCTTTATAAACTCTATTCTTAATGCTATTTTGATGAGCTCCTTGTTATTACTTATCCAATTCTTCATCATTCTGACCGTCTGCTGTCCATGTATGTTTTTAACCTCGTGGAAAAATGATATATGTTGTTCTTCCAAGCGCATCTTTCAGGCCGCGCAGTATACTAATGTTGTAATTTCATATTGTTTTACGTTTTGCAGATAAACGTATATATTTATTTCCACGCACAGAGTTGGAAAAAGTTATTATAAAAAATAATTTATAATAGTTATAATAATAGTTATAATAATAGTTATAATAATAGTTATTATAATAGTTATAATTAGACTGCGAAACTTTATGCAAAATACTTAACTGAATGTTTTGCATAAAATGCATATTTTGCAATTTTATAAATTTACAGATGGCAATCTCAATTTTTTTACTTCACCTTTTAATAACTCTTTAACGAACAACGATTGACTGCTAAAACTGTCCGATAGTT
Organism: Trachymyrmex cornetzi; assembly: GCF_001594075.2. Classification (NCBI taxonomy): domain Eukaryota; kingdom Metazoa; phylum Arthropoda; class Insecta; order Hymenoptera; family Formicidae; genus Trachymyrmex; species Trachymyrmex cornetzi. The sequence goes on from NW_017295779.1 coordinate 25,319, forward strand.
AATATTTTCAGTCAAGTATTTTGCATAAAGTTCCGCAGTCTAGTTATAATAATAGTTATAATAATAGTTATAATAATAGTTATTCTAATAGTTATAAAAAAATAACTGCAAAGTAACGGAAAAAACGTTTCCTAATTCTTCTTATTTCTTTACGAATGTTAATGTTCTAGTTTTGTTATTTTCACCTATGCATTCATTTGCTTAGTATTGAGAATTCGCACTGTATTTTCAGAATTTTTGCTCTAATCTTTCAATATTTTTAACAGAACTTTTTAATGTAATATTAAGGAGTAAGTTACATCTTCGAGAATTTTAAGACTGTTATTATTGTTCCTACATGTACAGTCAGTTACTAAAAGGTTGGCACACTTTTTTTCGATGGATTTTGAGATGCCGCTTGCTTAGCAAGCGCGATTGGTTCTTACTCACAGATCCATAAATAAGAACTAATCGCTCGGTGAGTAGGCTGCATTCTGAAACGCATCGAGGAAAAAGTGTTGCAACCTTTTAGTAATTGTACATAGTTATTATATTACTGAATTATTTTATATATATAGGTATATTATATATATATATGTATATGCGTGTATTACTGAAGTGTATTAATATTTTAATATTGTTTTCGATTTTTCGAGAAACTGGTTCCCCCTTTGTTTATCTGGGACCACTAAAGTTTAAAAATAAAAGTGCCTTTTAATATTTACTTATCTTATATACATTTTATTTTATTTACCAACTGCTTACTTAAAAACCTTGCAAGAGAACATACAGCTATATCCCAGCAAGTAAATACAAGACTCAAAGTTACTAAATCATCTGTAAAATGTTTTAATTTATCAATTTATTAATAATTTATAACATCCAGATAAGTTAACAAAAATTGAGATATCGAACATCTAACAGGAATTCTTTTGTATATATTCACACATAGTACATCTATGCCTCTTATATGTATGTACACATTCATACAGTTCAAAAGCTGCATTCGATTTGGACGCTAACGCGCTAGCACTTATTATGATCATTTTGCCTTTATTGTTCATTAGCCCACTTTAGACAATCTACAATTCGCAATAAAATTGGGAATAGAATTCTATTTATAATTTTGCATGTCGTGTAACGTAGAAAACACTGGAAGAAATAAAACCTGAAAAATGTAAACCTTTAAAAATTTAAATGATTATCTGATGATATATTACCATGACAAATAACTGATATGTTATTTAAGATACCAGTTCAAAGTTAACACATTCAAAAATTCAAATGATTATCTGATAATATATTACCATGACAAATAACTGATATATTAATAAAGGTGCCAGTTCAAAGTGAACATACATAAATAAAGTGTATATTATCTAAATTTATACAATATATTATCATGAAAAGTAACTGTAACGTCCGCCGAAATTGCGCGCAGACGAATAACGACGCTAGACGCGTTGCCGTGGCAACGGGAACTGTCGCGACAGCCGCGAAATCCTCGCGAATCGTGATCACGCGGTTAGCGCATGATCCAACAGCTGTTACAAGGCCGTACTGCGCTTGCGCGATCTAATTTTATTAATCGCAAGAAAACTCAATTAATTAAATAGCGCGAAAAAGCATCTCATGATATTAGAACCTAAATCATAGAGAACTGATAGCCTTTCTAGTATCCTCGATCTATCGCAGTGTTCCGAATAAATTGATAAATTCACCTCATTTAAATTTAATAATTGCAGTTGCAAATATAATTGCGCTAGTTCATAAAGCGGCTAATACTGCGCTTACGATCGAGAATACATAGATAAATTGCACCCGCAAGTGCACCAAAAGCTTATAACAAAACCTGCGGGATCCGTTAGAAGCCTCGCGATACGAATAACGCACAAACGCTCTATACTCAAACTCTATATATAAAAAAGGAGAAAACATTATTTGGCTGAATGTAACGCGAATAAACGCGCACAGCGACTGCACACTATGCAGCACAGGGGCGGAGCGACTAAGAGGGCCCTGTCAACATTTAGATTCGGCAATTTTGCCCTTTTAAACAGTAAAATCTATTAAAATCTTATCGGATCGAAAGTTCTAGAACAATTCAAACGGTTCCGGTAACTGTTGACAGGTCAACCCCCTTTCCCGCTCAGCATCACCACTTCTAATAGTATAAAAGAGCGCACCAAAAACGAAAAATCGCTTAGTCTCTGCTTAGTTCGGCTTAGTTCGGGATGATTGTCATTAGTACATTCAACTTATATAGTTCGGCTTAGTTCATTTTTGATCAGAGAGTCAGTGCTAAAGTTAGAGGTAGAATTCGAAAAACCGGATAGTGATCGTGCGTGAGGTGCCGACGCCAATAGGGTAGCCTCTTGATCGGACCGCTGCTACAGATAGCAAAACTTCGAGGG
>NW_017295779.1:29479-29681 GCF_001594075.2 Trachymyrmex cornetzi
TGATAATACATCCATTTGTTTTTCTCAATATATTTTTTTTTTAATTTTGGGTTTACCTAACATTTGCTCGTTTCAGGCAATAAGACAACGTTTTTTGAATCACCCATCGAAAGTTTTTTGAAAGCAGGCCGCCATGTTCTTTTTCCGAGTCATTAACAAATTGGTACTCTGGAATTACAAGCAATTATTTTTCATTGTACGG
>NW_017295779.1:30155-30374 GCF_001594075.2 Trachymyrmex cornetzi
TTATCAGATAATCATTTAAATTTTTAAAGGTTACATTTTTGAGGATACACTTGATATACGTTCACTTTGAACTGGCACCTTTAATAATATATCAGTTATTTGTCATGGTAATGTATTATCGGATAATCACTTAAATTTTTAATGGTTTACATTTTTGAGAATACGCTTTATTTAAATACTTGTTATGGTAATATATTATCAGATAATCATTTAAATTTT
>NW_017295779.1:31638-32146 GCF_001594075.2 Trachymyrmex cornetzi
ATTTCTAGTATTTAATATTTATTCCTATATTTGGGAAGTTCTTAATCTTTTCTATTATATGCAGGACTTATATTATAACCTAAAAAGATAGATATCTCACCCGACGACCCTGACGCAGCCGTCTTGTCGTGTTCAGCTTGCCCTTTCTTTCTGAAATGTTCGAAATCGTTATTTTTCCCGCATTTCTGACGTCACGTAATCATGACGCTCACGGTGCCTCACCTTTCATCTAGGGGCACTCTAAGCACCGTGAGTGCTATGTAACTATGACGTCACTGTGTTCACACTGGCGCTGCAAGCACGAAATGAACCCACCATAAGCAACCGTGAGTGCACGCTATAAGCGTGAATCGGATCGCGGCCATAGTAATGCAGCGTCATAGGCATTCCACACAAACTTGCATACTCATATAAACATATATGCATAAAGAAAATCATCCAATCGTAGTTTACATTTATCTGTATGACAGAAATGTGATTGAATAATTTTCCTTATGCATATGGTTAT
>NW_017295779.1:32970-33307 GCF_001594075.2 Trachymyrmex cornetzi
GCATTTGAACAACATATTAGGTGCTTCAATTCGACTTCTAATGCATCATTGATTTCGGAATACGTCGACATTAAAGCCGTGAAAAATTCCGAAACATCTTATTGTGTTCGTTCTTCGAAGCGTTCTCCGACAGATCATCTAACCGCTAAAATATTGCAACGCTTACGCTCAGTATACGCGCAGACAGCATCAGTCAATGCGTTCGATACTCTATTTTTAAGTATTTGTTGCCTGATATGTACACAATGAAACGCACATTGCAATGTTACATTAGCATAGCACGAAACACGATCGTCATTGCAAAGGCCGTATATTTTCCATGTAACTATACTTTCTG
>NW_017295779.1:35161-35948 GCF_001594075.2 Trachymyrmex cornetzi
TTAATTAAACAACACTTTTTTCGTTTTTTTAAAAATAAACTCGATACAAGTTTATAATATTCGACTTCATCATTTTTTGGCATCTGTTTCATAATTTCCCAAAATCCAGCAAAATCGTACAAATTCAATGATTCCAATTCCTTAGCTCTTTTCGGATAATGATCATCGATGAGCGACGGACAATAAATATTCGTAGATTCTTCATCGAGAGCTTTAATTTTGAAACAACCTGACTTTGCGCAGACGTAGCTCGTCGGTCACGGGCTGCGGCCAGGGTCGCAAAGAGGTTCGGCCAGGAGGAGAGAGATGCAAGGCGGTAATAACGTAGTGAATACGGATTTGTGTGATAAGAATGATAGTATATTCTGATATTGAGATACAAAGCGTAAGTACGTGTATGTGTGAGTGTGTGTGTGCGTGTGATACCAGTTGTCGCGGCTGGTATTTGCTGACGGCGGTGTATGCGTGTGTGTACACAGTATGTGTCGGTGTGAGTGTGCGGTGTGTATGTGTAACGCGCGTGTGTGTGTGCGGCGGGTACGATTCGCAGCGCGAATCGTGGTCGCGTGAATCGCTCGGTGACGCGAGGTGCGCGGGACGCGAGCTTACACCGCTAGCACGTGTTATTCGCGCGACGCGTCGCAACGCGAAGATAGGTACGTTGCCCCGATAGGTGCGCTTTCTGCGTAGCGTGCGATACGGCACGACTTCGACTGTCGGTAGCGTCCGACGGAGGCGGGCAAAAGCCAACCCCCTGGTTCTTGTCGAAGCCGGTCGCGTATCGCGG
>NW_017295779.1:36021-36796 GCF_001594075.2 Trachymyrmex cornetzi
CCCTACCGCCGCGGTGCAGCGAAACGGTTCGAGGAGCTAGCAATGAGCGGTGAGCTGGAGAGCGGAGTCGAATGCAATATCGGACCGGTAAATGCCGGTAGTGGCGGAGAATACCCTCACCACCGCAGTATTGCTCAGGAGTTCGGATATCTAGGAAACGGTCGGTGTGCTAGGAGCTAGATCAGGAGCAAAAAGCCCGAAATATTAGTTCGCCGGGCTTTTATACCGTATTGTTGCTCCCGCTCGTATTGTTCCGGAATCATTCGGTGACTCTCGGCGTGGAACAATACGAGCGAGAGCTGCGGCGCTCGGCGTTGTTCGGCGATGCTCGGGTTTCGTGGACTTGCAAGTCTCGCGGCCTGTAATTATGTTTGCGTTTGTAAAAATGTGTCGAGCGCACCGCGCTCTCATCGCATACGGTGACCGGGGGTCACCGTAGCGGCATCCGGCGAGTTGGTATTGCCGGGAACGATGCAAATATGGGGGTGCATCGTTACAATTTCATTGAATGTTTTAACTTTTCTGTTTCTTACTTCATTAACATCAATCCATTTGATAATGGTATCACTATCCGTATCATGCAAGGGATGACCTAGTAGTGTGTCTGCAGCTTCCAAAGCACCGCATTCTCTATTATTCAATGAACGCATCGGAAAATTCCACAGTTTCGATGCCAACGGCTTATTGGAATCTACCATTGCAAACTCCATATTGCATTTTTCCGACTTTGTCGTGTATTTTGTTAAATAAGAGTTTAAAAACTCTGATTGTTCTC
>NW_017295779.1:37120-39099 GCF_001594075.2 Trachymyrmex cornetzi
CACGTATTTTCGAATGAACGCAACAACTTCCTCATTTGACGATTTTCCGAGTACTGGAGCATTTTTTATCCAAATCATACAGCGAACGTGCTGGATACTTCTACTTTGATATTCCAGTCGCCAGAAGTAGTAAATGACCTCTCCTATTGGGTTGTCGGACGAACAAATAAAATCAATCATGGCTTTAAATTATATACAAATGAATCTAGACGTACTCACCGGATCGTATGCGATTAGTTCGCTGATACCCAACTTCTCCTTATCGGAATTCATGTCTCGTAAATATTCAGCCAAATCGGACCATTTCCATTCACTAGGACTTAAAGTTAAAAACCACGTCGCCGGACCATAATGCAGAGTCATACACTTTACATTATTGGACGGTTGTCGCCAAAATTGATCCGTATTTCTCAGTTTTGTAAAAATACTCATTAAATTCGATTCCAATTGATTGTCTTTCAATTCGTTCAAGTACCTACCAGCAGTGTATCTCTCTCGTGGATTAGCAACCATCATCGTATAAATACATACATTCCATTTTTCAATTATCGGTAGTTAGCATCATTCAGAAGAAAGAACAAATACTGCAGATTCGTCCTGAATCTACTGTGTTTCGACATCAACCGCGCTCTGACAAATAAATATTCCGGCAATGCAAAGTTTCTATCTTCTCGTTGTCCATTGACACCCTCGGGATATAAATCGGGGAAACACATGACATCCAGATATTTATAACGATTATCCATTGGAACATCTTCAATTTTCAACATTTGATAGAGTTTCAATGCAGATTCGTTACCGATTCTTTTTGCGTGCATTGGGTATATTGTATACTGATCATTAATACCCGAATCTGTAGTAATTTGCGTGAGGAAAGTTTTACGTTTTAAAACGGTTTCATTATTGTTATCTTCGTTATGCTTGTTATGTACAGTACACCTCGACAGCGGCTCAACCACCTCCTCTATTTCATCACTATTGCTTTCGTCATGAACGATCCGATATTCCGTTTGTGGTAACTTATCATTTATATGATCGTCAGCCGACGCTGGAAGACGAATTTTCGAGTAGTGAGGATTATGGTCTTTCAACCATTATAAAGCCTTGTACACTTTATTAATATCCACTAAATTTTCCCAAACAACTTTAGACTTTTTAGGTATACCTCGAACTAGGATGTACAACTCGTGATTCAAATTGATAGAATCTTCCGGAGGAAATACCTTATCCAAAGTTTCTTGTAAAGGCAGAGGCAAATGAAATGTTCTACCTTTTACTTTGCGAATCATTTGTCTGTGCTGCATATGTTTGTTGGAAACAACACCCATCGTTTGTACTACTTGGAAGCTGCTCACTCTCTTGATTAACATTTTCTCGTAATCATTAAAATCCGACAAAACATCTGGTAATGGTTTAACGGCAAGGTTATTTAAAACGCAAATTGAAGGCAACACACCTTTGTAAAATTTGTTCAAACAAAACTTACAAATGAATTCAGTATCACTATTATATACTGTTCCCGTGGGTTGGGCTACCTATCGGGCGCGTCTCCAGGTGTCGGATAGGAGGACCCCCGGAGGGGTGCCCGGTCTCCCGGGTGTAAAACCCCGTGTGTAACTCGATGTACCTCCGGGTAGTGACGGTTATAAACGCACCTCCAGGTGTAAAGCCCTGCGTGGGTTCGGGAAGACCGTTGCCGTGGACCAGCCCCCCAAGCCAAGCTGGAAGCCATCGAGGTGAAGGCTGCGTGGCACTGGGGGAGCAGTGTCGTGATCGATGCCTCTGGGGCACCGGGCGAAACCTCAGAGTATCTAGCCTTACCCACGCATGCGGGGCTCTGCGTGGGTGGACATAGTCGTTCCCTAGCTACTCGTGGGACTTGCATGGAAGATTTTAATAAACTAAACATACAAGAGGTAACCGAGGGCTCGAAAGGGCACTCGGCGGGAACTGCTGCGATCGCGCCGCAAGTACAGGCC
>NW_017295779.1:39307-41498 GCF_001594075.2 Trachymyrmex cornetzi
CTAGGCTGGGGGAAGGGGCAACAGGGCTCACCGGTAAAAAGCGCCGCGCGGGCTCTGATCAAACCCCCCTCCCTCGGTTAAGAAAACGGCAAAAAAGCCTAGGGCTCAGGAAACTGGGACCTTCGCAGCGATGGCTGACCCGTTGGCGGTTGTTCTGGAGAGGTACCCTGAGAGGGGGATCACTCTGGAGCAGCTGACCTTGTTCAGGGGGGCGGTTCTGGCGGAGATGGAGGGGATCCAGGAGGGTCCCCTGCCCAGATTCGTGGGACCGGCTACCCTTAAGAATGGGGCAGTCATCGTTAGAGGAGAGGACGCGGCATCCCTTAACTGGCTGGTAGGCCGGGTGGGGGGCATGGTGCCGTGGGAGGGCGCCAAGCTCAGAGTGGTGGGCTTGGATGAGCTCCAGAGGCGGCACAGGGCGGTAGTCTGGGTTCCGGGTCCTCCGAGGCCTGCGGCTACCGTCCTGGCGCTGTTGGAGAGGCAGAATCCTGGCATCGGCGCTCTGAACTGGCGCGTCTTTGCCGAAAACGTAGGTGCTTCCCCGGAGGGGAGGAACTATGTTTTCGGCATCTTGGAGTCCAGCGTCCTCAAGCTGAGGGAGCGGGACTCCAAGCTTTGCTATGGGATCGAGCAGATCACCGTTAAGGTGACTCGATCTCATGGTGAGGGGGGGAGCAAGGAGGAGCCCCGATCTAAAGACTAGCTTATATAATGGGCTGGTCGATGATAGGGGTTACCCAGATTAACCTGCATCACAGCAAAGGAGCCTCGGCGGTTCTAGCCAGGAGCCAGTCTGTGATGCACACAGCCATTTCCTTGATACAAGAACCATGGGTTGTCCGTGAATGTGTCAGGGGGGTGGCAGCATGTGGGAAGCTTTTTAAAGCTCCCACCGAACAGAGGCCTAGAGCGTGCATAACGGTTAAGGGGCTAGATGCACGGCTCCTGCCTGAAGTATGTTCCAGGGACCTGACGACAGTGGAGGTGACAGTGGTTGGCAGCGCTGAGGATGCCAGGAACCTCATCATCTGTTCGGCCTACTTCCCGCACGGAGAAGAAGTGCCGTCGCTGGAAATAGTCAGATTGGTGGATCTCTGCCAGAGGGAGGGATTGCCATTACTGATAGGATGCGACGCCAACACGCATCATACCATATGGGGAAGCACTGGAACGAACGAAAGGGGAAGGAGGTTGCTGGAGTACCTGCTAACTACTGACCTGGAAGTTCTGAACAGAGGTAATAAACCCATCTTTTGCACGGAGGGGAGAAGTGAGGTGTTAGATCTCACTATCTGCTCGCGTGTATTCGTGCGAAAGGTGAGGGAATGGAAGGTGTCGAATGAGCCCTCGCTCTCCGACCACAGGCAAATAACCTTTAGACTTTCAGATCTCAAAGTGGAAGTAAAGAAGGTGAGGAATCCAAAGAGGACGGACTGGGTATCCTATCAGAGGGACCTGGGAATCAATCTCAGGGACTTTCCCAAGAAGTACGGCACGGCGGAGTTAGAGCTCTGTGTGGACTATCTGCAGAGGGTTTTGATTGGCTCTTACGAAGCGAACTGCCCGTCCAGCATGGTGACAAACAACAGGGGAACTCCCTGGTGGAACCCACGACTGCAGGGTCTTAGGATCAAGGCTCGGAGGGCTTGGAACAAGGCGAGGAACACGGGCCGACCCTCTGACTGGGATCTTTACAAGAGATCCCAGAAGGAGTATAGAGACTCGGTGGTGGAGGCGAAGAGGAAGAGCTGGAGGGACTTCTGCGAGTCGGTGGAGGGCATGCCAGCCACCACCAGGCTTTGCAGATTTCTATCCAAGAACCCGGAGACAGCGTTGGAAGCGGTCCGAATGTCAGACGGCACCATGGTATCTGGAGAAAAATTCCTGATGCATCTTCTGGAGACTAGTTTTTCTGGTTTCCGGAGGGATGTGGATAGGTGCGGAGAGGTTGACATGGGCCCCTTCAGGGCACGTGCCAGCGATTGGAAACTAGCGGCCGAAATTGTGAGGCCAACTAGGGTCAGATGGGCGATTGGCTCTTTCCGACCTTTTAAGTCGGAGGGGCCCGATCAGGTGTTCCCGGCTCTCCTTCAGAGAGGGCTGGAGTAGGTTGTCGGGTCCCTTACAAAGGTGCTGAGAGCATGTCTGGCCCTCGGGTATACCCCCCAAGCGTGGAGGAAGGCGAGAGTCG
>NW_017295779.1:41650-43291 GCF_001594075.2 Trachymyrmex cornetzi
CCGGGCTGGCCACTCGAGCATATCGGCTCTCCACACGGTCGTCCATAGGATTGAGAAGCAGCTTCAGCAAGGGGGCTTTTTGATAGGCACTTTCTTGGATATTGAAGGGGCCTTCAATAACACCCCGCATGATAGATATCTCTGGATTAGTTAATCGAGAGTCGCGGTTCGTGTTGATTTTTCTCAGTGTTGGAAAATGTCATTACTAGATTTATAACCCTATCTTAAGCCTAAGCGTGGGACCATTATCGTTGGGTCCGCGTGATATCGGTGTAAGATGGTTAAACATTTCATCTTCTTTTGAGCGTCGGTCCGCGCTATCACTCTTATTATCGCGGGGATTATTTCATGGCTTGGCTTAGCCTTGGTACCAACGCTGTTTGATGTTGATTTTCGTTTTCCACGATGCTCAAAAAGAGGTTTGATAGTCAATGCTACGAAAGAGTTTTTTATCGCGGATCTTCCGATTCTAGGCAATCATTTCGAGACCTGACTTAGCGCCTTGGCACCAATGCTATTTGGTGATTATTTGATATTGACTTTCATTTTCTACGATGCTCGAAAGGAGATTTAACGTTTGATTATCGGCACTAATGAGAGAGTTTTTATTGCGGGTCTCTCGATTCTAGGCAAACAAGATTTTGTGGCTGGAAACTTCTCTCGGATTTGTGTTATCACTCGGATTTGTTCATATCTTACTTCGTTGATTGAACGGTCGCGAAACGAAGAAATCGTGGAGTCCACCGGACGTAAAAATGCCAAAATTTTTTTTTTATTACTTTTTTCAATTCAAAATAATTGTATTTTGTTTATTGGGGAATCTTTATTGTACTATGCTAATTATTATGCTAATGTAATTACAACTGTGTCATTGTGATATAAATCGTCGTATACGATTCATACTAGATATGAGTTGAGTTTGTTGTTTTCCTAGGTCATTAAAGATTGTAGATGAGATTCATGTACATCTATTCAAAATTATTGTGCAGAATTATTATATGCAGCATATAATATCAATTGTCAGAAAACTGATGATTTTCTCAGGGTCCACTTAGAAATAATGTTGAAGCTTTTGTAGAGTAATTATTAGAACAGTTGAAGTACGTAAAATATTACATTAGAATAATAAGATTATGTTAGAATAAAATATCTGTGATTTTGTCATATTTTGTTTTAATATAATAATTTTTTTATTTTGCAGGTTCGGAAAATTATAAAATAAAGTATTGGCTGCTAATAGCGCCTAATTAAAGCATTGGGTGCTAATAGCGCCTAATTAAAGTGTCGGCTGAAATTAAAGCATCGGTTGCCAATAGCGCCAAATTAAAGCATTGGCTGCCAATAGCGCCAAATTAAAGCATCAGCTGCCAATAGCGCCAAAATAAAGTATCGGCTATTAATAGCGCCTTTTGATTAAAATATTATTGATTTTATCCATCACTAGAAGGTTGTCCCAGACGCTAATTAGAAATGGATCTTTGGTGTCACAAGTTCTGTTATGGTAATACGGAACAAAACATTTTAACTTCCGAAGAATGATTGACGGAAACAATGATAGATAGTTTCCATGCACTACTCGAAAGAAATTCTGATTATGCACCTCGACCTGTATGGTTGACAATATTTCCCGATCGGATTATT
>NW_017295779.1:45904-46117 GCF_001594075.2 Trachymyrmex cornetzi
AAAGCGATAGTGATGAAATAGAGGAGGTGGTTGAGGTGCTGTCGAGGTGTACTGTACATAACAAGCATAACGAAAATAACAATAATGAAACCGTTTTAAAACGTAAAGCTTTCTTCACGCAAATTACTACAGATTCGGGTATTAATGATCAGTATACAATATACCCAATGCACGCAAAAAGAATCGGTAACGAATCTGCATTGAAACTCTATC
>NW_017295779.1:46369-47066 GCF_001594075.2 Trachymyrmex cornetzi
TTGCTAATCCACGAGAGAGGTACACTGCTGGTAGGTACTTGAACGAATTGAAAGACAATCAATTGGAATCGAATTTAATGAGTATTTTTGCAAAACTGAAAAATACGGGTCAATTTTGGCGACAACCGTCCAATAATGTAAAATGTATGACACTTCATTATGGTCCGGCGACGTGGTTTTTAACTTTAAGTCCTAGTGAATGGAAATGGTCCGATTTGGCTGAATATTTACGAGACATGAATTCCGATAAGGAGAAGTTGGGTATCAGCGAATTAATCGCATACGATCCGGTGAGTACGTCTAGATTCATGTGTATAAAATTTAAAGCCATGATTGATTTTATTTGTTCGTCCGACAACCCAATAGGAGAGGTCATTCACTACTTCTGGCGACTGGAATATCAAAGTAGAGGTATCCAGCACGTTCGCTGTATGATTTGGATAAAAGATGCTCCAGTACTCGGAAAATCGTCAAATGAGGAAGTTGTTGCGTTCATTCGAAAATACGTGACGTGCGAAATTCCAGACGAAAGCGTTTCGCCAATGTTGTACGAAACGGTTATAAGTGATCAAAATCATAAACATAATTCGTATTGCATGCGTACGAAGAAAACTGAAACGAATATTTACAGAAAGTGTCGATTTGATTTTCCTCGACCAGTTACTGAAAATTTTGTTTTGAGAGACGTCATTACTTC
>NW_017295780.1:0-1525 GCF_001594075.2 Trachymyrmex cornetzi
AAAATAATTTTATTTTTACTCTTGACGTCAATAAACAGTCAAATTTTGTAATTAAAAAATCATTATTTTGACTCTCATGACGTTAAAATAAAGTCATTTTGATTTTCTCTCGACTTATTGATGTGTTTCTTGGGTGGGATCAGACAACCACACACATTTACGCGTCTCTTTAATGCCGCTCTTAATTATTCGCCCTCTCACCCCGTCCGTGTGTTACGTTTCTTTCTACAGGATGTCGCGAATGAAGTATGCAAAGGTTTTTATCCTTTGTTAAATTTCCGAGGCAATTTTTATAGCGAAAGTGGCTCACAATAGTAGTGAAATCGGAATTCTTCTTGTTCGTCGGAATTCTTTATTTTGATGTTGACCTTCGTCAGGTACCTCGTGAGGTCTTTCTTTCTTTTGAGGTCACTGTGGCAAGAGCACGGCCCTGGCCGATCCGACGGATAGTCTACACGGCGAAAACTTGACCGAGGAGCATGACAAAGAAACAGCCTTGAAGAAGAATGACCGCTTACTCCTATTAAATCGCACGTATCGGATGGTCGTTCTACTTGAACGGCATTTTTCATACAAAATTTGTAATTTTCAATAAACGCGCATCGCTTAAAGCTATGTTATTCTAGGAAAATTGGTTTTACAAATATATAACGACTATTTAAGTTGTTAAAAATATTAAACATAAAGTTGCACTAGTGTGAGCGTACTGTGTGTGCGCATTGTGTAATAAATAATTGTTAAAAACTTATGCTTTATGTTTGTATATTGCGTATGTATGTGAGTATGTGTGTGTTTTGTTGGCATATATTATTATAGTTGCAATTTTGCTTGTACCAATGTAAATTATAACGAAAAAAGTATGTAAAATAAAACTTTTAAAATTGCAATATTTGGAATTTTGACTTTCGAAATTCTTCTGAAACTTTTCTCTCTCTCTCTCTCTCTCTCATCTAATTATTTTTTAATTGATTATATTTTCTCCATATTTTAAACTAATTTTTTAAACAATTTAAATTAATTAATTTTGTTGGTAACTGATATGATAATATAAAATAATTAATCGATGGTCGGTAAAGCCGCCACGAATTTTATTGACAGTTGGTAAAATCATCTCGCATTTTATCAATGATCGATATTAATTAAATGGCCTAGGCTGCTTTCCTTTTAGAGGACACACTCGACACAAATATAATTTTATCCTATTTGACATTCAATGAATGACAAAGATAGAACGATAATTGTGTTGACTGTGTCTCCTAAAAGGAAAGCAGCGTTAGTTTACATCGTGCACTTGATACCAGTACTATTTAGTAACTTTCCCTTAAATTATTTTAGACTTGGTTAGAGAGCGCATGAGAGTGCGCATGCAGAGTCACTATAATAAGGGCTGCCGCACACACCTTCCGTAACAGTAACCATAAGACGTACCATAAGAATTAGCCAATCACAGTCGAGAATTCTTTTGAACTCTTAATTCTGATTAGCAGATACTTACGGTACGGCTTATGGTTACTGTTACGGAAGG
>NW_017295780.1:5363-5970 GCF_001594075.2 Trachymyrmex cornetzi
TGACGGTCGAAGTTAATCAAGGTCGATAGTACAGACTTTTTTCAATTCCAAATTCGACAATATAGTGACATCTTTCATTCATTTCTTATACTAATTATATATTGTTGTGTCTCACTCAAACGCATTCATCTGTCCTTATCTAACATATTGCAACGCCATCTCTTAGAAAGAGATCAACTAAAATACTGCTCGGTTTCATGGCTAAACAGTCATACATCGTCGATTTCTCACGCGCTAGATACACAATTTCGTTCCTTGCGCTAATCTTTTTATTTAGGTGTCAAAACTTAATTCTAAAGATACGACTGTAATCGTCTATTTATTCTACATGTGCTCCTGCCCTAATTTCGAGCATATAACGTGCATATAATTTTTTCACGAAGTAAATGTTTGATGAGCTGATAGCACATGCATGGATACGGGAATCTGTAATTTATTATTTATCCCAGTTTTGGACACAAAATACACCAGGAGCAGATACATTAGCACGGATATTTCAATCGTGGAGAAGAAATTTTTATTCTGTGCAACTAATTCGAAGAACCGCGCAAGGAACATAAACGCTTGCTTTATCGGTAAAAAAGAAGACTCCAGCATCCCCTTAAGC
>NW_017295780.1:7370-8244 GCF_001594075.2 Trachymyrmex cornetzi
AAAAAAATGAAGCATATATGTAACATAATTACATGACTTAAGTATTATTTTGTTATGATATGTACTTTATGCATGTTATTCTTATTAATATTTTATATTTATATTTTGTATTTATTTCATATTTTATATTTAATATATTTAATTTTCCATACATATCGCGTTTTAATTTCCAATTAATAATTTGTACACTTAAAATACGCGCATCTCCGCTTGGGTAACAACTGATTGGTCGAAATTTTAAGCCACGCCCTCAATGCCGCCATTATGCGCAATGGTTCACCTTGTATATTTCCATCATGGTCCGGCCGACCTACTGCTGCCGAATATATAACCTACCGTCCCCACCGATCGCACGGCGCGCGGGCCACTGGGAGTGGGGATGGCTTGCTAGGCGTGCCCATGGTGTAATAAAGAAGAGGTGTGCTCGTTAAGTATACCAAATTTTGATCCGTTCTGCGCATATATGGCGTTGGAACAAGTCGCCTTCCATATAAATGTATAAAAATAAAAATGTGGAAAATAATAGTAAAGACTGACGTATCATTGACTTTGTTCGTTGAGATTTTAATGAAATGTTCAATTGAGATTTAATTGAAACGGTTTTTCTAACAAATTTTAAGTATTTATTTATTGTTATTCATTTATTTTTACCACTTCATATATCTTGTCAAAATGTTTTTTGTAATAAATCCTGATACAGTATTTTATTTATTTATCTTTACCTTTCCATATGTATTAACACCAACGAAATACTATTAAAGACCGACATCCTTACGGAAGTTTGCGTCCTTGTGAATATATTGAAGTGATTAATGCCCATTTCTACCAATATAGATTAATTTTAATCTCGGTTCAACTTACTCTTCGTCTTTTT
>NW_017295780.1:10059-11084 GCF_001594075.2 Trachymyrmex cornetzi
TAATATTTATGTAACATTTTTCTATATGTACATGTGCACGCTTTAGGCTGGATTTTCATTTGACGCTAGACGCTCATTTTCAGCGTCAAAACAGGTCAAATGATCAAAATTGACGAATACCAAGCGTCAATTTTGATCACGTGACCTGTTTTGACGCTGAAAATGAGCGTGTAGCGTCAGATGAAATCGCACCTTTATGGAGAATGGCCTTTATGGTACGTTTCCACTGAGCGCGTCACGCGTCGCGAAAGAGAGAAAGAGAGGAGTTGTGTACATATACAAACTTCATTCTTTCTCTCTTTCGCGTCGCGTTGTGACGCGATGGACGACACGACGCGTGACGCGCTCAGTGGAAACGTACCATTAAGATACTGGGAATGAGAAAGTTGAGTTTTGGAACTCTCAGCGGCCCGCGCGCCGTGCGGTCGGTGGGGACAGTAGGTTGTATATTCGGCAGTAGGCCGGCCGAACGCGCTTATGCGACTATCTTTAAACGTTAATATCTCGTTAACTATTGTGCAACCTACAAACTGGTATAAGAATTTTCGATTCAATTCGGTCCGTTCTACTTGCTGGTGATCGATTATCCGGTAATTTTCAAACACCCTGTATATACACCCTCTTCCTCGACGCAGTAAATACCTAAATCTTCGACGACAATCTCGATATTTCATTTTAATTATAATTAATATTTTATTTTAATTCATTTTATTAATTTTTCAGTTATAACACGTCACATCAAATATATGTGACAATGTTGCCATCGCTGATTATCACAGCCGTCATGTGTGGTTGATCACGTTCGAATGTGCAATGCTGCCATCGCTAGGTTAAGTCAAAAGCCCTCTATTGTCAAAAAAATGAGATGGATATTTTCTCCTGGTTTGACGATGACAATAATAATGACGACGACGTTTCTTAAAATGAGGTGAAATCAAGAGACACGGTAGTGTCTCGCGCCAAGTGGGCGCGCAGCGCGAGACACGCGTGTCTTTACGCGAGTCAGCGAGTTGCGGGCATTCGAG
>NW_017295780.1:11104-11460 GCF_001594075.2 Trachymyrmex cornetzi
GTTTTTTTAATAAAGGCTAGACCGATCGAGTTCTGAATATGAGCTCCATCGACAGTTTGGGTCCGAATTATATAATAAACGTTTATTTTACCTCTACATGTCCCACGAACGGAGATATCGTGATACGAAATCCGAAATGTCAAAATTTTATTTGTAAGATACGTCGCCTCAAAAAGTCATCTCCTTTTTACATTTTCGACGGTAGATGGCACTCGTTTATTGCTGTCATTTACCGATTTATTTATCTATAGTTTCATTAGCACAGTATTATGTGTCGACATTTCACTGTATAGTTACTTTAATACTTTAATAAGTTACTTTTAAATTAAAAGTGTATAAAAATATAAAACAGGCCG
>NW_017295780.1:12869-13110 GCF_001594075.2 Trachymyrmex cornetzi
ATTTAAGTATTATTAGATAACAATTATTTAATTCTGATAAACTAAATGTTTCAAATATAATTAGCGCATCGATATGAAAACGGAAAATGTACTTAATTTGATTATACATATATATATACCTACGTAGTACGAAAATATCTAGGGGAATATTTTTCGACTGGTATTAAACGAGATGCACTTGATTTTGTTGTAGTTCTTTGTACTAAATATGATTTTATGGAAAATTTGGTTGAGCATCAAA
>NW_017295781.1:0-4137 GCF_001594075.2 Trachymyrmex cornetzi
GCAAGGTTCACGAAACGTTAGCATTCCAAGAATGGATTTGAACACGGAGAAAACCCGCGAAACGCAAGATTGTCATTTTTTTATATACTTTAATATACTAGGACATCACAAACGTTCACTTTGAACACGCTATTTACTTTTCCACTTTTTTGTTTGTGTTTAAATACTTTTTAATATTTAATATATACAGTTTATATTATACTGCTAAAATTAAATTACTAACCTAATACATATATGGAAGAGAACCAATCAAAATAGCAGGAAAGAACCAACAATGAACTTCGAAATTTTCAAAAAAACTTTAATAGATTCCAGTATTGATTTAATTCTTTTTCTAAAAGAAAAAATAATCACACATGTATGTGTATATCAATAAAAATATAATGTTAAGAAAGAAATAAAACCAAGTGCATAAATTTTATTTAGATAACACAATTTAAGGAAATTTATGGGAATATTTTTTAAAATATATAAATTCACATATATTGCTAAAAATTATACACTTATTTTTTTTACGAAAAAGTATGTTATGACATGAAAAGCGTAGCGCGCACTTATTATATTCTAGTGTAAATAAAATATAGAGTATTTTCTAAATGAAGTAGTATATTTGTCATTTCCGTTATTTGTAAGACTGAAACCCTAGAATCATGAATTAAAAAAATAAAAAAAAACAAATTTGACTTTTAACTTTTCTCTCTCTCTCAATTGCTTTTTTTCATTAACTTAACTTTTAATTCAATTAATTTCATTGTAAATTAACTTATATCTTAACTAAGTTAAATTTTGGAGATTGTTAACTTTAACTTAACTTAGTTTAAAAAAAAAGTTAACTTACCCAACCCTGATTTTACATAATTTTATATAATTTTATAAAACTTTTTCCCGGGCGCCTATAGGTAACTTTAGTTCCTAATATTTAGTGATTAGCGACTAAAGAACCTCATAGAAAGAGAGTGATAAACTGGTAACGCGACGCCGGTCTTCTCTGGGCATCTATCATGGAACAAGTCGGAATGAATTTCGATCGAAATTATTCAATTATTCTCTAGATTTCTATTATGTTTTCTAGAGAAAACGGAATAATTCCGATCGAAATTTATTCCGACATGTCCCATAATAGATACCCAGATTGGTTTCAAGCACTAAAGCTGTATAGAGCCTATTATCGATGCAGGATACATAGGTTAAAGAAGAACAACTTGTAACATGACGAATTGTGATTTTTCTTGCATCCATATAGTAGACTCTACACAAAGCTTTGGTGCTTGAGACCAATCGGAGTAACTTTTTTCTTAGGGCGGAATCGCTTGTTGAAAAGTGAAAATTTTTATGTATGTATGTGTGCACATAAAAAATTTTCATCTTTTAAACCGCCTTAAGAGAAAAATTACATGAGCGACTCCCTGAGGAGATAGCGTCACGTGATCAGTTTGCCACGCTGTTGCTACCACAGACTTATATGAATAGACTACTGACTCAATGTGATAGAAAGAGATGAACCTGATTTCGAGTTATCCTGGTTTCCAGGGCTCGGTATTTCATTAAATTTATTTAAAATATATATTTTAAATAAAGGAGAAATCAGAAAGTTATTTAGTATTTATCATTTTAAACAACTTCTGACCTATTTTTTAATCGATATTTTGAATAAGTTTTTGGAACTTATTTTATATTTTTTATTTCGAATAAGTCGTATCACTCTTTTATCGATTACGATATTTTAAATAATTGAACAATTTTCTGAAACCTATTTTTTATTTAAAATAAATCATATCAGTTATTATTTTTATTTTATTTATATAATATAACAATTACTTATTAAGTTTATATATTCTTATTACTTAAATATTTATTTTGTTGCCTAATACTAAGTATAACTATAATAACATTAATTAGAGCTATAGTTATAAAAAAACTGAAATGGTAAAATCTGAAATGTTATGAACTTATAAATGTATACTCAAGTATATGTTCATATATCAAAATATAAACAAAATTATTAAAATATTTAGTATTTTTTATTTAAAACGTTTATTTAAAATACATATTTCTTATTTTATATTTTGAGTTAATTTTCGAAATGTAGTTTTTACTTAAAATAGATTTCAAGAACTTCTTTTAAATATAAATAAGTTATTTTAAATAAATTTTTGAAAACAATTTCTTATTTAAAATATTCTTCAAAAAGAAATTTAAAATAAAAATGCAAGCTTTTTGACATTTTAAATAAAAGTTATTATATATTTTAAATAAATAAAATGCATTCCTGAGTCCTACTTCTTATTTTATATTTTTAATAATTTTTTGCGACGTATTTCTTATTTAATATTTTATATAAATTTTTGGAACCTATTTTATATTTATTATTTCGAATAAGTCGTATCACTCTTTTATCGACTCCTACGATTTTATATTTAAAATAAGTCTCTAGAACTTATTTTATATTTTATATTTTAAATAGGTCGTCAGTTATTTTACCGAGCCCTGTAAATCGGTGCGGTCCACTTGGCGCTACAAATGCTTCGAATCGTTTGGAGCGTTGTTTTAACCGGTCCACATGGCGCTTTAAATGTGTCCCAACAGCACGTATAACATAATCATTAATACATCACAGGTTTCCACTTCCACCTTATTTCCAATTGCTTACAATGCTACTGCTTGGAGAGGTAGTTTAACTGAAGCGTTTTGTTTGAATATACGAAGCGCGGGAAAGTATAATAATAATCGAACGAAAGTATATCTGTAAAGCTGATTTTTAAATTTACATATTATATCGTATCATTGTGCTACATATATTACTACAAATCGTGCTGTATGGTATATTGTGTATATTACATTATTAAAAATAAAAATTGTATAAACTATGCCGATTATAAGGTTACACTGGAAGGAGATACTGGAATGATTCATAATCTAGAAGTTTCCGAAGAGGATGCTATTATCTTCATCATAAATATAAGTAAGCGATTCTAACTAAAAAAAACTTCACAGCGCACGTTAGCATGACTTTTATTTTATCCGTAATTGCAAAATACGTACTAACGCTTCAAAACGCTTCAAAAATTGGTCCATTTGCATACTGTTGGCAGCATTAGTAATGCTAATGGACCGTTCTATAGAAGCATATGAAAGTGAAAACGTTTGAAGCGTTTATAGCGCCAAGTGGACCACACCCGATAGCTGTTGTATGTACACTTTGGCGTTTTTCTTAAAAAGTCTACACTTTACACGACATTCCCCCCCCTCCCAAAAAGTGGAGTGTAAAAGTGTATGGTGTACATACACTTTACACTTCTCGTGTATCAAGAAGAATAAACCTATTGCAATCTCAATCTCCAATGCATAGTCTGATTCCGGCCTAAGGTGCTGCGTGAACTTCACTCAAAAGCCTATGACACATACAAGAACGTAAGGCCGTAATTGAATACAAGCAGTAAGTGAATTAACCAATCACAGTAGAGACCGTAAGGCAGTAGCGAATCCAATGTCTACAATACACGGAGTAAGAAGTAAGAGTAAGAAATTGACCAATCACAGTCGATTATTCTTCTCACATTCGACTGTGATTGGTCAATTTCTTACTCTTACTTCTTACTCCGTGTATTGTAGACGGGCCTTCATGGGCTTTACGATTTCCTTACTGATTACGTCTTACGGACTTACGTTTTTCTATATGCTCCCGGCTTCACTGCACCCATAAAGCGGGGAGCACAGACTCTTGCATAACGCATAACAAATGAGGCATAAGAAATTGAATCAACCAGAGTTCTCTATTACATGGAAGGGAAAGAAACGGAGAACTTCGATTGGTACATATTCTTATGCATTACGTGTTATGCGTTATGCAAGAGTCTGTGCTCCCTGTTTAAGGACCCAGACACAAGCTTTTGCATAACGCATAATACATAGTGCATAATGGAATCAACCAATCCAAATTCTTCTTTTCCATGGAAAGAGAGGAAAGGAAAGCTTCTGATTAGTTGATTCACTTATGCACTATGCGTTATGCGTTATGCAAAAGCTTGTGTCTGGACTCTAAGGGCTCTCACACATGAAATGCATAACAGAACATAAGCATAACATAAGGCCGCTAAACCAATGAGCATCTTATGTAAATCAATATGGCGACATTAT
>NW_017295781.1:4301-5186 GCF_001594075.2 Trachymyrmex cornetzi
AGGGCTCTCACACATGAAATGCATAACAGAGCATAAGCATAACATAAGACTGCTGGACCAATGAGCATCTATCATAACGTCGCCATATTGATTTACATAAGATGCTCATTGGTTTAGCGGCCTTATGTTATGCTTATGCTCTGTTATGCATTTCATGTGTGAGAGCCCTAAGACTGCCGTACGGGTATATCCACACAAACTTGCATAGCAGCATAAACATATACATAAAGAAAATTATCCAATTGCAGTTCTCTTTTAAAGTCGTACATAAAATGTGATTGGATAATTTTCTTTATGCATACGTTTATGCGGCTATGCAAGTTTGTGTGGTTATAACTTAAGGGGATCCTAAAGCAAAGCTCGAACTCCGACGAAATCACTAGATGTCGCGCCGCGCGCCGCACATTGACATGTCTTTTTATACTACCACAGCAATATCTCACGCAGCCTATGATACACGCAGTCACACATACGTGTCAATTTTCGTACAACGAATTCGTCGCGATAAAGCGTCTAAATCTAATTTTAAGAACTCGACGTTGTATGTTCGTGCAAATTACGTGTTTGGGAACTACTATTTCGTACGTTCGGGTTGCAAAGCTTTCATATCAAGCGAATGTTGTCACAACTTGACAGCTGAGACGCCATGTTACACTAAGAAATGGTAAAAAATATATCGATTTCGAAATTTTTGATCGTTCTCAGCGTAGACTCCATTTTACAAACACGTATTAATGCGTATACTTTAATCCTGGAAAAGGATTTTCCAATCCATGAAAGAGAAAAAGAGTATCTGGAGACACTGGTAGTGTCTCGGCGCTAAGCCAAGCGCAGCGACACTGCCGTGGATACTATACGCGAATCTGTCAAGATTTCCAGACGGCG
>NW_017295781.1:7078-8465 GCF_001594075.2 Trachymyrmex cornetzi
TCGAGAAGGAACATCTTGGATTGAAATTGATGATGTGCAAGTTATAAAAAAACAATGGCCTAGAGATGCTAAAGATATTTCTATATTATTTTTACTGAAAAATATTACCAAAAATATATAATAAACAATAAATATTTACGATGTAGATTAAGATGTGGAAGAAACTATTAATGTTTTTATAATTTTTACTAAATATCTAATGATATATGTATCATCTGTATAAAAGATTTGATATCAACAATTGTGGCGCCAAGTTAAATTTATATTCTATATATGATCGTATACAAACTTACCTTTTTAAAAAAATATTAATCTATTAATCTATTTATTATATTAAAATATTAATCTGTGGCGCCAAGTTAAATTCTACTATCAGAATGAAAAATAAAACTGAAGTGATACTATCTTTATTTATTATTTACTTATCCAAATAGTAGTATCTTTAATTTTTATACAATGAAATCTAAGTATACGTATACTTATTGAAGAATCTTCCTATTCCAATCCAAATGGTTTAAATTCCTCTTAAATGAAATCATTATATCACAATTCATTCAAAGACGTTTCCTCTTCCAACTAAAGTAGTGGTTATTTAATTCTCCATCAAAATATTATACAAAACATCACAAACTTGCTTTACCTTGCTCAATTTAAATGTTACCACAAAAATTAAAGAATTAACCGTACCGTATAAAATGAAAAAATTTAATTTAAATAGAAAAATTTTTCATGTAAAAACACTTGGCGCTGTGTTATATTTTATTAATCATCATCATCATCATTTTATCTTTCATGTGTTATATTTTTTTAATTATTGCTATTGTATAAATGAACTCAATATTATGAAAACTTTTAGTTTAAATCTATTTTGCGACTCGCGTAATATATTACACAAGACATTATTACAATCCATCTAGGTAATTTTGCAAATATTTTGTATTAATAGTTTTCTAAATTAGATATTACGTTTGTATTATTCGACAATTGACTGAACCATGCAATATTCTATTTCATATTCATAAAACATGTAAATCAATTGCATTAATGTTATATATTTTGTTTAATAGCTAAATGTAACTTCCATGATTTGTCGCTCACTGCTAGAGATATGAATATACCATGTTCTCTATTGTGATTTTATTATAGTTTAATATCTTTAAGGTAGTTTAATATCTTAAGGTATATACATACCAAGTTAAATTCCATGTAATTCGAACAAATTAAATTTTACCATTTTATTCCTCCCAAAGAAAAAATAATTTATTTAACTCTAATGTATGTATCATATTTTACTTCCGAAAGAAAACATAATTTATTTAACTTTAATGATATGTATCACTATACGGTAATATAAACCTTTTTAAAAAAAAGGTAAAAAAAGCGCTAA
>NW_017295781.1:10434-12491 GCF_001594075.2 Trachymyrmex cornetzi
AAATGGTGATTCTTTACGAGAAGCACCATTTGGGCCAGTTTCACCAACGCTTAGCGCTTTTTTTACCTTTTTTTTAAAATAAAGATTACAACGTGTCGATTGCCCCGAATGAATGTCCCTTACATCTACGAGCGCCTTAGTACATTCCTAAGCGTTGAGCGGCATTTGGATTGCGCGCGGGGCGGTGCGATGAGGGGGATAGCGGGAGGCGTAGCCGACTCAAAAATCGGCCGAAATGTGCATTTCGTGCCGAGCCCTGATCTATATAATAACAAGAAAATTAATATTTTATATTAATAAATATATGAACAAAATAAAATTTATCATATATTTATCACATAAATTTATCATATATTTATCATATAAATTTATCATACATCTATACGTACCTGCTAATGGATAAAAATACAATGTTGTAGGATCAACAATATAAGAACTGTATCCATGTAAACAATCATGATCTTTTATGTTTGGTTCATTACATATCTGCTCGCACACTCCACATATTTGGACAAATTCGTAATTCTATAAACATAAATAATAATATACATATATTAAAATGTTAATATGCAATAATATTTTAACGTTCAAATTTATGAAGAGGTATATATATTCTGCATATTAAATCCAATTTTTGTATTTTATAATGAAAAATTAAATAACTTTGGAATAAACAATGAATTAGTAAAACAAGTAACTTAATTATTTAAAAAGAAATGTTATATATACGAAACATGACATCTAGCAAAGTTTATTTAGTACGAAATCTTGACGAAAAAGGTTATATACTCATAACTAAAACAAAACTCATTTTTTATTGTAGTTTCATTATAAAAAGAAATACCTCATCTCCAAATTCCATTATATTTGTAGTGTCTCGATCTATTTTGATTACAATGATCACAACCGAACTCGTCACATGTGTGACGCTAGAAATTGAGTTAAATCCTACTTTCAGCATCACATGCTAGCGTCTAAATTGAGATCACGTGACCACACTGACGCTGCTTTTTAGCATCTCATGAAATTGTACCTTTATGCTTTATGCGCTATGCAAGATCTACAGAACGAGAAGTGGGGATGGACATAAGGGACTCTGATTGGTTGATTCGCTTATGCACTATGGCCTAAAGGTAAATTTTCACTGGCTACTCAAACCGGCTGTTTCAGGGACAAAAAGTATCACGTGGTCAAAATTGACTAATATCAAATGTCCATTATGATCACGTGATCCTTTTTGTCGCTAAAATAGTCGGTTAGAGCAGCTCGTGAAAATTTACCTTTATGCATTACGCAAAAGTCTGTGTCGCTTAAAGCGGGGAGCACAGATTCTTGCATAACGTATAACACGTAATGCATAAGAATATGTACCAATCGAAGTTCTCCGTTTCTTTCCCTTCCATGTAATAGAGAACTCTGGTTGGTTAAATTTCTTATGCCTCATGTGTTATGCGTTATGCAAGAGTCTGTGCTCCCCGCTTTATTAAGCTGGAAACAACAGACACAGGCAATAGGCACAGGCAACAGGGAATAATGAGCCGTCCAATCAGAGCTCTGGGATATAATATCGAACTTATACCCCAAAGCTCTGATTGGACGGTTCGTTATTGCCTGTGCCTATTGCCTGTGTTTATTGTGTTTCCAGCTTTAGGTTTTTCTCTCTGCTTGAAATAAAAATAAAGCACTATAAACGTGAGTATTCGCATCCGCCATTTTTACTCCTTTTCTCACTCTCTTGTTCCTTTTCTTAATTCCTTGCTCTCTCTCCATTCCGCCGTTAAACTAATAGCGTATTCGATTTACTGACTCGACCCGACTCCGAGTCAATAGTCTGTTCTGTTTAGCTGCAAAAGAAGAGCTAAATTACGTATAAGAAATGCAGCTAAAAAGAACAGACTGTTGACTCGGAGTCGGGTCGAGTCAGTAATCGAATACGCTATAATAGCGTTTTCGATTGGGCAAAAGTTATAGCGTTTTTCATTGGCAGAACCGGTACGCACTCAGTGCACATTAAAGCTGTTGTATATTAACCTAATCTGACTGTAAAAGTGAGAAAT
>NW_017295781.1:13389-13748 GCF_001594075.2 Trachymyrmex cornetzi
CTCGTGCCACATAGGCCGCGGTCCGATACACGCTCACAACGCTTAAAAATCATTTCATCCTTGTTGTTTGTCAAATGTTAAACGAAGACAAACAATGTAGGGATGGGCGATGTTTCATCGATTATGCAAAAACCGGAGTTTCTTCCACTCAATAATCGATGCTCGATTCGATGTTTCAGAATTCGATTAATCGATACATCGATCTTTTTTAAATGATATCGATTATGGTTGGCTCTCATTGATCTACCCAAAGATATAACTATCCAAGAGTTCTAGATTTATTAGAGACTAGAGAGGCAGCCCCTAGCAGGCATTTAATTTATTTATGAAACAATTTTCTCATTACTAGTAAATATTTT
>NW_017295781.1:13898-14518 GCF_001594075.2 Trachymyrmex cornetzi
CAATTTTCTACTGACAAGTAATTGTATTTTTATTAGAATAAAATATTTTCTTCATTGCTAAACTATTTGCTTCAGGATAATTTATTGGAACAAAAAACAAATTTATTGTGGCAAGTAATTAATTCTTTCAATCAATAAATTACAGTTCAAGAAAATATATTTACTTGAAACAAGTAAATTTTTTCTCTGTGGAGGTACATAGAATTGTACTCTATTTCTTTTTTTATTTTGTGATAAAAATAATTTTAAAAATTATAATTCAATATATTTCTAAAAATTAATAATAAAGAAAAAATAAAATTTAGCAATCAGTTTTTTCCTAAATGATCGATTTTACCAGCATCGATGTTTTCTTCTACGATGAATCGGTTAATAAAAAATCGGATTGGATCATAATCGATTATTATAGAATCGATGCTTTTCTTGTACATCGCCCATCCCTAAAACAATGCTCATGAGCGTTGTCAGCATGATTCGGACCACGACCTTATGCTGGATTCACACTGCATCCGATTTGCGTTGTACGATGCTCTTCAACCAATCAGAAAACAGAATTCCGATGATGCGAAGCAAAATCCATCGGAATCCTGTTTTCTGATTGGTTACAGAGCGTCGTACGA
>NW_017295781.1:14710-20764 GCF_001594075.2 Trachymyrmex cornetzi
CCGCCGCTAAACTAAGAAGATTGAAGGGAGAAGAGAGAAGATTGAAGAGAGAACAAACAGTGGGGGAAGGAGTAAAAATGGTGGACGCGAATATCTTCGCAGACTTCGTTTCTAGTGCTCAAATAAGAATGGACTGAATACTGCTCATTATTATCTCAATTCTTGAGGCACGTTTTTTTTCTTGTGAGATCGTATTTTTACGCGAAAACGCATCAAATGAGTATATTTTTATCAAAATTTGAGTTGGAAGGGATATTTCCTCAATTAACATTTACCTCCATTGGCTTAAATTTTGGTTCCACGCCGTATTAAGTTAGTACGATTTCTTGTTGAAATTCACTTGAATTTTATAATATGCAGGTAAGTGGTCATTCAAACATGCAATTATTTTTAAATTAACAATATCAATTTTGAACATAGATGTAAAAGCATGTGCATACGTATGTACATATATTCGATTTAGTAATTCTTTACAAAAATTTACACAACTTGGATGTCCTTGACATATGTTATTAATGATCCTGAGTAACTTTGCCTTAACAATTATGTTGTTATCTCTTATAATTTTGCTGATATTTTGAGTTGAAATGTAATTTTAGTAAATTTTAACCTCACAGAATAAATTTGTATAACTACAGTACCACACTAAACACCTTAAAAATCAATAGTTAGACTTATTTGATGCGTTTTTGCATGAAACGAAAGAATCTAGTAAAAAAAGTCGCTTTGCCCCGTAAACCGAGATATTAAGCGTTAAAGTTAATAACTATTGAGGTTAGGAAATCTGTTATTGCCACAAAATACTGCGATGCAAGCATGCATTGTGCTGATTGTACATGGGTTTCGACTTTCCATGCGAAGTGACTTCCATTCCACCTCCCTGTTTAAGGGGTGCATGACTTTTATAATTGTACTGTTGCACATGGGTTCTGAGTTTCCATGAAAGTCGAAACCCATGTGCAACAATACAATTATAGACCTCGTTTCGCTTCTGTGACAGATTTCCTAACTTCAATAGCCGCCAACTTTAGCGCTTAATATTTCGGTTCGCGGGGCAGAGCGACGCTTATTTCTGACAGATTCTTTCGTTTTATGAAAAGATGCATTGGATAAGCCTAATTTTATTGATTTTGTAAGTGCTCAGTAGTAAACTGTATAATTACCGGAATTTGATTTTGATCTTGACATATGTTGTCAAGGCTATGATCCTGAGTGACCTTCAGAAGATATTAGCTCGTCGCTCGTTGTTTATTAAAAAGTTATTAAATAAAAAATTATTACAATCAAAGTTAATAAGCTTGCGCTGGGATTACACATGTGTATGCTCTCTGGTTACATGCACATGCATTTTATGTATTAAGGTTCTTCAGTAAATCGAGTTACCATAGAAATGTCTAATTTTTTATATAATGAGATTGAAGTACCATAATTAACGTGTGCAAATTTCTATTGTAGGTTAACAATAAAATAAGAAAAATGTTAAAAATGTTAAACCTTTCACATATTTAGTGACAGATAAGACTCACAGATGCTTCTTTGCACACAAATTTTACCATAGACTTTTCTCAAAAACGAGATCATAATAGTTTAAAGAATTACGATTTTAATGGTCACAAAAAAGTAATAGGTCGATGGCCATTCTGGAAAGATATTTACGTGCATAAACTTGCATATAAATTTAACTTTGAAAAGTAAACATAATCTCATCTTGTTTTGTTCGATGAAGCTTGATCTAATATTGTATGTTCCTATCCTATTTCATTAAGATATACATGTAGTTTTAATATCATCCAAATTATATTTGTAATTTTGAGTGGGCCCTTATGAGGCATCTCAAATTTTCGGCACTTTACTAAAAAAAGAACCAATTTAAATCTTTGCCTTACTAAATAAATGAGTCTGCAATATACTAAAAATAATAGGTATCAAAAAGATTACACAGACCCTTTAAAAAACACAAATGTTCTTATTCTATAATATAATTTAAACTATAGCAGAGGATAGTTTGTGATTCAACATTTACACCTATCTACTTCCTACCTTACATAAGGATCTAATTAATCTTTTCGGTTTCTATCATTTTTAGTATATTGTAAATTAATTCATTTATATAGTAATACAAATGTTTAATATATAAAACTTAATGCATGGATGTGTGACTACACTCTACAACATGCCTCTGTTGAAAAAAATGTCACAAAGTTAGATAATGAGAAATCATGTAATTAAGATAAACGTAACAGATTGTTCCAAATCAGTATATGATTTTTTTAAATCACAATTTGAAAAATTACATAAATTAGAAATAATTTCATCCATCATGTGATTTCATAGTTATTGAATTTAAAAAAATTAAATCATAGAAATAGAAGAAAAAATATGTTATGTAATTTTTCAAATTACGTACTGATTTGAAACAATTTGTTAAGTAATTTACTTGTTTTAATTACATGACATTTCGTTATGTAACTTTGCAACATGATTTTTTTCAGTAGGGACTTCAGTAGAGATTTTACATTGGTCTACAACTTTCACGTAAATCGAAAATTAATTAAATATCTCAGAACCTATGACAGACTGTCACCTAATTGTTAAAGCAAAGTTGCTCAAGATCATGGTCCGGACAACATATGTCAAAAGATTAAGGTCGTCTAAGTTTGTTCTCCATGATTAAAATCTTTTACTGAAATTACACTTTAACTGTAAATATCTCAAAAATTAGATAATAAGAGATCACCACTTAATTGTTAAGACAAAGTTATTCTGGATTATGACTTTGACAACATATGTATATTAAAGTGATGATCACCTGAGCTTGTATAAGCTTTGTGTAAATTAAAAAAAAAATTATCCTCAATTTTACACATGATACAATTGAGAATAAACATTTTTTTTTGGATTTCATTAATATGTGTGTTTTTATATCATTTTTAACGTTTGATATTGTTTTCCTTTTTTATTATTGAATTTTATTAAATTTAATCAAATTTTCACATATCAATAATTATCTTAATAATTATTTAGGAACAGAATATCCCGATCGACATTAACGCTGGAAAGTTACTTGATTGGCTGATTAATCGGAGGCACTGCAAGAAGGATTGGCAC
Organism: Trachymyrmex cornetzi; assembly: GCF_001594075.2. NCBI lineage: Eukaryota > Metazoa > Arthropoda > Insecta > Hymenoptera > Formicidae > Trachymyrmex > Trachymyrmex cornetzi. Next base: position 17,819 of record NW_017295781.1, read on the forward strand.
ATGAATATTTTGCCCATTAGACAGAAAATTAATAATGCGATACAGAATATGCCTGCTCATGATGGCATTGCCTCATTGTTGTCTGGTGCCTGTAAGCTATGAATCATTATAGTTCTATCTCATGATTTTTACAAACATATAGTTGCAGACTTCTGACTATTTTGTTTTTTTTATCTTGTCTTTTTTAGATATAAATTATTTTTACTGTGTGAAAATTGTGAAAATTTTGAAGGAAACAGAAGCCGATACAAAAAATTTATTTGGGCGTTATGGCTCACAAAGGATGAAAGATTGGCAGGAAATTTTGAGATTGTATGAAAAAGAAAATGTATACCTTGCCGAAGTCGCGCAAATGCTTATGAGAAATGTCAATTATGAGGTTCCCAGTATTAAGAAGCAGATACAGAAGTTAGAACAATTGTTAGCTGTAAATTGATTTATATATTCTGTAATGTTATCTTTACTTATTAGCATATAATAAATGTATATAAAACTATATTGTCAGGAATTGGAAAAGAAAGAAGCAGAATATAAGAAATCGGAAAATATTGCACATATGGAATACAACATACTATGCAAACAATTAGGTGTAACTGGTTATAATACGGTTAGACGAGAGTTAATGGATAAGGTAAAAGAATTGCCAGAAATTTATCAGAAAGTAGCGGAGAAAACAAAGCGCTTGGACAAGGTTGTAGAGTTTTATAGTGCATTTGTTGAATTCACTTTTGACCAGCAATATAACAGTGATTGTGTATCGATGATTAAATACATTATTGGTATGTTTGCATAATAATTTCAAGAATTTATTATTATACTTAAATAAGAAACACGTATGATAGTGTTATATTGTTTTTTTTTTTTTTTTAGGAAAGGGAAACACAACAATGTTTGAATATACATATGGAGAAGTACCAGCGTCAATAATTGAGCCGCCATTGAATATTAAAGTGGATGAAGATGAAAGTAATAAGCAGTCTAGCGTGGATGCTAATGTATGAGATTTTTTGTGATATTTATAACAAAAGTAGAGATTGTTATTATTTCGAGCATTCTCAACAGACCATTGATTTCGGTAACTTGGATTTGGATGGAGAAATTGATTTCGGTGAAAAAATTGATTTGGACACAGGAGGTGATATTGATTGGGGAGACGACGGTGCAGAACAATCTATCATGGAAATTGATCATAATATCTCTTTGGAGGAATCGGGTATAGTTGTGGAAACAGTAGATCATGAAGGTGGCATGGCTACAGGGTCTGAAGCATATACGATATTAGATAATCCAACAACGAGATCCGAATTTATCAATCAACTGTTTGAAGTATAAAATATATATATATATATATATATATATATATACAAAAAAAAGGCATTTATGAAGTTACGTATATACGAATTTAAAGGCGACGATAAGAATAACCTTCTCAGCTTTAATCAGATGCAGAATGCTTCATCTATTCTGCAACTTTCTACCACAGAGACCACTCAAAACATGCTGTATAACATTCAAGTTATCCTGTCTGAGATGTTGCATAACAATGTTCAGCATTTACATAACATTAAACATTATCCAAAGTATAATTAATTAAATATAGTATACGGGATGTTTGATAAATAACGATAAAACTCTTGCATAGGGATAGAGCGGATTAAATTGAGTCAAAAAGTCCTTTACTACTTTGCAATTTTTGCAATAATTAATAAGATATCAATTACTAAAAATAACCAAATACTGATTTTTAATAATTTTTTAATTAAGAATTTTTGTTTAATTTTTTATCAACTTTTTAGTACCGCATTTTCTTATCGACAACTATTTTTTCAACATGAGAAAATGTGGTAGGGAGACCGGGGACAAAAGTAACATTTTGATTTTGAAGTGTTATAACAGTTAAAATATAATATTTATATTAAAAAAAAGTATATATCTTTAGATGTAGAATTTATTTAGCTACAAAATTTTCTTTGATTCAATTTTTCAATGTAACTAGAAAAAAAGTTATGTTTGTTTAAAGACTATGAGGAATTTTGTTACAACCGTCCCAACCCCTGAGACGATTGTAACAATAGAGAGGGACAATTGTACCATACTATTTATAAATAAAATAATGGTTATTTCATTGGTTTTATTAATAAAAATACATAATAAAGAAAGGCTCAAATAATTCAAATAAAACAAAATAAATCAGAAGAGCTACGAGTCAAAACAAAACAAATTTTAATGTATATATACAGTTGACATTAAGTAAAATAAAAATAAAAACAAAAAAATATGTCTACATCAAACTAAAAATATGTCTACATCAACTAACATTTCGACCACCTTCATTTTCAAAGTTATAAACAAGTATGTATATGAAAGCGGTTGATTACAATAGATTAACATAGATCACTAATTATAGATTACAATGAAAATTATTAAAAATAGACCTTCGTTGTTCAGGCCTGATTTCAGTTATATATAGTCGACGGAAGGTAGATCCTGGATTTACGCCAAACATTCAAATATCGCCGAGTATCCAACTATGAATAGATGTTGTCAACAAATAAATCCTGGATACGCCATGGTTCGATTACAAAAAGTATTCGCCAAATATAAAAAAGTCGCTGATAATGCTATTAAGTAAACCGAAATAACAGTCCTTACAAAATCCAGATTCTGCAGTATAAAATTGAATAACTGACCCCAGGCATCGATGTTACTATTGTCCTCTAATAGTATTTTATGATTTATAGTAATTTTTAAAATAAAAATCTAGATAAAAATCAACTTAAGTGAAAAACATCACACAGATAACACAGGCCTGCATGGTTTTGTTGATTGGGATTTAACTATGTTTTCTTACGTAATTTTTCGCGCTGAATCCGAATCCGGCGGCAGAATTGCTCTATCACGTCAGGTTTTTGAGAAAAGTGAGGTTAAAGGTGTCAAAATTGACGT
>NW_017295781.1:21398-26537 GCF_001594075.2 Trachymyrmex cornetzi
ACATAGCTAGTCTCTGCGTAATTACACAAACATTTTGTGTCAAAAATGTTTTTCTTTGTGTGACTACACAGAGATTATCTCGGTGAAAAAAAAGCGTACGGCGTTAAAAAAAATATATTTTGAAGATAAATGTTGACACTTTCAGATGGCGTAAACAAAAGCAGAAAAAAAATTTACTTCGCTAGCAAAAAAATCACAAATATGTCAAAAAACGTCAATTTTGACACTTTTAACCTCACTTTTTTCAAAAACCTGACGTGATAGAGCAATTCTGCCGCCGGATTCGGATTCAGCGCGAAAAATTACGTAAGAAAATATAGTTAAATCCCAATCAACTTTCAACACCTCCAATTTTACAGGCCTGTGTAATCATTAAAACATATTAAGATAATACATTATACCTTTGTTATAAAGAAAAAAAACTATTGTGAATTTTGTGCACGCAATAAAAGTTACTTGATGCATGAAAAAAGTAATTTCTGCTTCTGCACTCGTGCACGTTCCGCGAAAATCAGCATGTAACGAACGATTCAATGCCTATCTGTTTATAGAATTTTACCACGCGGCCACATACATATATCTGTTATAGTTTAAGAAATATTGACGATGTTACTATTGTCCCGTGTTACTTTTGTCCCCGGTCTCTCCTACTAAAAAATTCTGAAAAATTTTCAGAACTATTAGAAGAAAATAAACAATTTTTGTCACTTGCTATTTTTCTATAAAATTATACTTGAGTAAAAGTGAGTACTTGAGTAAAAAATTATTGAAAATCCATATTCGGTGATTTTTCTGGTTAACTTCTGGTTAACTGAGACTTTTCGACTCAGTTTAATTCGCTCTATCCCTGAGAGAGTTTTATCGTTGCTTATCAAACACCTTGTGTATATATATATATTTTTTTTTTGTTTACAGATCTTTAATATGTACATATTTTTATCTCAGATACGTGGACATAGTAGCTGTTATTTTAAAGCAAAAATTAAACTTGATTGATAGAATGGTAACTCAACAAGAAACTGTGCTACAAAAGCAAGATGACACTCGGAATCAAATTGATAAATTACGTCCATTATTAAAACTCATTATACAAAGAACTAAGGAATTGCAAACAGAGGTATGCCACCTTTTTCCAATGCTACGTTATCAAATAATGACACATATTGTTATTTTCTATACTAGATATCGCATACGTGCGCTTCGCACACATTACTTTGCAGAAATTTTTTTATTTTTTACTATACTTAAATGTTTGAATATTTAAGTGCATACAGTTAATATTAAATTGTTACTATAACACTATCAATCCCTCGATACAATTGTTAAAATATGCAATGACAACTGTTCATGAAGTAAATTCAATGAGAGAACTAATCGACATCGTGGAAAGCCAAAAATAATAAACTTCGACTTTTTCAAATGTCTTTTAAAAAAGTGGACTGTATTTAATTACAGATAGAGCGAGATATTTCTAAGAAATACAAAAATCGGACGGTACATTTAACCGGAGGTGTAAATATGTTGTAGGTATCAAACAAAGGAGAAAAAAAATTGTTAAATTATATATCAAATGTTAATAATACACAAAGATAGTACGACTTTGCTATTGTGTAATATATATAATCTTTTTGTTGTTCCGTAACATATATATATATATATAATCCTTTCATTCTTGTACAGGATGTCCCGCGAGACTTCTCCAATCGCCCACAGGAAGGTAGATGGGATCGAAATAAACATAAAAGTCCTTTACCATTTAGCGATATTCATAATAATAATTGAGATATTAATGTTTGCAATTGTACTAATGAGAGCGTGCCGATAGAAACAGCTTCGGCCGCTCGAGGTATAGCCCGGCCCAGTTTGTCAAACGATGGATGCGCCGGCAGGAGAGGCAAAAGGGAAAGCGCGTTGTTGGTTAGCGCTCGGCATCGCCGCTCACACGTCTTACCGCACCGCATCAAAGGACTCGCGCGATGGCCGCTACGCACATTCGCGATTACATTACATATGTAATAATAATATTGCAAAAATAGGACAAATACAAACCATAATAAACTTCGATGAATAAAAATGTCGAAAGAGAGAAGGCGATGAAACCTATGGAAATCTACGGAAAATCTAATTAATTTCTATCGTGATCTGTCGTTTCTCTAAATCGAAAGGAAAAAATCGCGCGAGTCCTTTGGTGTGGTGCGGTGAGATGCGTGAGTGGCGATGCCGAGCGCTAAGCAACGGCGCGCTTCCCCTCTTGCCTCTCTTGCCGGCGCATCCATCGTTTGACAAACTGGGCCGGGCTATACCTCGAGCGGCCGAAACCGTTTCTATCGGCGCATTCTCATTAGTACAATTGCAAACATTAATATCTCGATTATTATTACGGATATTGCTAAACGATAAAGGACTTTTATGTTTATTTCGATCCCATCTACCTTCCTGTGGGTGGTTGGAGAAGTCTCGTTGGACACTCTGTATATTCTAAATCTATTACCTTGGTAGAACGGATTTAAGTAACGGTAGAGAGAACGAATAAAATAAACATAGGTACTATAATATGATAATTGTTGTTGATTGTAGCGTGACCTTTTTTTTACGTATCTCTAAAGATATGTAATTTGTAAGAGTAATCAATACTTTCTTGCATTTGAATTTTCGGCCTTTACTCATACAATATACTTCCAAAGGACGTTCTAAAGACTTTCAGAGAACGTTATAGGTCTTAAGAAAGTATGCTGTGTGAGTAAGAATATAATTTTTTAACATAATATGTATAAGTCGTGAATTTTAGGTATTGCGATTCATGTCTCGAAAGTCAAATCTTACAAAGTAAAGCGAATTTTTTGTGTTTTTAAACGTAACCTGCTATTTAAAAAGAATAGTTTATAAGTTACTCTTATTGTAAAATATGTTTATATAATCATGAAAAGATTCTGTACGAGTCTCCATGGTGACGAAGTACAAACTGCTTTGGTAGTAGGGCAAGGATATCTTTTCAGACACTCAGCTAACGAACGATCGCATTCGCATAAACGTTGAGCACAAGATCCTGATCCGCCCCAACTGCCATGCTCAACCGCTGTAACAAAGATTTTACGAATCGTTTTATTTCATTATATCACCTTATTTACGTATAGTCGTATAGCATAAATAAACAAGTCAAGTTTAATTTGTAGAAAAGACGTTATATTGGCTTATAAGGAAAAGATTAAATAAATAATAATCAATAAACAAACCACAAACAGGTTTATAACCATGATAACATCTCCAGTAATATGGTACGAAGTATTCCGAGAACATAGGACATTCCGTAGCGTCGTAACACCAATCATGCATCTTGCAGCATCTGGAACATTACATTTAATTTATTTCTTGTGAAGAAAAACTCGTGGTTGTAAATGATGTGATTTGCTTTCCTACAGATGTAAATAACGTACTGGTCGATACCATCGATGACATAACCGGATCCCAGGAATCCGCAGTAGCAACCATATCCTTTGTAAGCTAAAGGATTACATCCCGTAGCGCATACTACCATATTATAAAGATGTTTTACTCCTCTTTTGAATCTGGTATGGCCCGTATTCTCCTTTGCATTTGTTCTGAAATGGCATAGTTATATCAGTCTAGATAACATGCATATCTTTTTAAAAACATTTTTAAACTTTACCAAAAGCTATTTTTTAAAAAAGTTTAAAAAACAGGTAAATATATACAAAAGGGGATCCACTTTCAATGACTTTGACCTTCACATATGTTGTCAAGGTCATGACCCTAAGTGATCTCCAACAGGTTTTGGATGGCGGTCGCTGTTCGGTAAAAAGTTATAAACAAAAAAATTTAAGAAATAACGTCACATTTCCGCTTCTTCCCATATAATTTTCGTTGGAAAACAACGAACCCACCTTGGATGACCTTGACCTTAACATGTATTGTCAAGGTCAAGGAAATAGATTTCCTGCTCTAAAATCAAAAATTGTCTTTGAAAACATTAATTTCCCATATAATTTTTGTTTTTAAGGCCCCTGAGTAGTCGCGACGGCCATGTTGGAATCGTGATGTCAGAAGCGAAGAATGACACGTTAATTTACGCACGATGCCATTTGTAAACAGAGACAATTTGGATGAAATTAAACGATGGGTTCGCTTTAAAACACTTGTAAAAATTGATGAAAACTGTCCTTTTCTCCCTTGATAGTCAGTAAATGGTCGTTAAAGGCTCGTAAAGTGAGGCTATATTCTGGCAGAAACACATGGTTTAACAGCTATTGAAACGAGTGAAATATACACTTTTACGTATAAAATTTCAAGCTAACTTTAATTTTTATCGAAAATTAAGACTTTGATAAGTACGAGACAAGTCACATTTTCACAATTCAGCAAATAATAACGAAATGGCACCGTGCACAAATTTCGTCGTCAAAACTGGTCAAAATGTCACTTTTCCACGCCTATAAGTTCGGCCATTTATCGTGGTGTGGCGCTGTAATACACATACAAGCACGATCCCATGTCCGTGCGCCAGTGATGGGCTGTGTGGGAATAAAGTGACGCATGCGCACTAAGCAAACGCTATGGCTGCTCAGTAATGTATGTATCTTGGTAAGATCTGAGGTATCGTTAGGCCTCTAGCAAGGAAGGAAATATGAAGGGAGTTACAAAGAGAAGAAAGTTCCTTTAAACAAATAGAATAAATAGTTAATACAAATAATAATAAAGAAATATATTTGTTTGTTATTTTTTACGTCTGCAGCTGATTTATTACGACGCAAACAAACTTATATTATCATAATTTTCTATTGCGGATTTTTTTTATTTTTGCTTTTTGTTACACAAAGATTACCTACCTCTCGCAAAAAATGCACGAAAATTCGTAAAGACATAAAGCCCTTTACGGAGTACGGCCGGCACGGGCACCTAACGGCTAACGGTTTCAGATACGTCTGTGAAAGCTGCCGACACGTGACTGTGACGTCAGCTTACGCATGCGCATGAACATTCCCGTGTGAGAATAATTCCCACACAGCCCATCACTGCCGTGTGCTCGCAGGCGAGCACACGGACATGGGCTCGTGCTTAAAGTGTGTGGCTACCGATTTTGCCAGACCGCCGTCTGATACTGTGTCGCCACCGTCAATGCAG
>NW_017295782.1:0-602 GCF_001594075.2 Trachymyrmex cornetzi
TTATAAATATCTAACTCAATGATTTAAAAAATTCGATGCTTATAAAAATTATATATTTTGAAACTTATATGATTATTTTAAAAGAACTTTGCGTTTTTTTAAATATTGTTTGTATTCATCCTAGTTTGTTATAATGTGAATTTTATATTTTTTTGTTACAGATCATCGTAGCGACGTTGCAGATGTAACTCCGCTGTTGCGCGTCGGGTTGGTGAGTGACGAATTAATGTTTTTATTGGGGTAACGGATGTGTGGTAATTTTATTAATTAGCACATATCTATAGATGTATATACATCAATTTAATAAAAATATAATGTATGTATAGAGTTCCATATATCCGTTACCTTAAAATGGATAAGTTAGAACAGATTAGGATAAACTTAATCTTGAATACCTTCTTATTATTGAATATATTGTGCATGCATTGTTGAATTTATAATGTCATGTTACACCCAGTTTGAGTTATTTCTAATTATTCCTATATGTCGCTACTGCTTTTACACAATCCCAGGAAATAATATTCTATATATAATTATATAAACTATATATAATTTATATATTTGTATATAAACGGATATATTTTATATATAATTATACATAA
>NW_017295783.1:0-911 GCF_001594075.2 Trachymyrmex cornetzi
TAATTACTAACAAAAAATGTCCTTAACACATTTTTAAAATCATTATTTCTACATTCTTTCTTTGAGACTCCTTTTTACCCTCCAAAGGAGAAGGTTCGCTCGGCTGGCCTTGGAAGTCTCCAGCCCCGGTCGTCCCTTGCACCACTGAGTCTACTCGCCCCGAGTTATCTCGGTCGCATAGGGAGAGATCTTTCGTTGAATAACAACTCACTGTTTGCAGGCAACTAACACAATTTGGTTTTATTTATTAAGTTTTGGCAATTCGTTTTTCACAATGTTCGCGCTTAGTTGTCTAACGCTGGAATCTATGTGTGGGCGTGAACCCCCGTTCGCTCTAACGGTCGCTGCGGTTGGACCTTGTTTCGGAACGGTCCCGCTCAACACTCTCGGAACGCCGCCGGTCGCCTCGGTTTTTTACATCTAAGCCCCTCTATTCGGGACTCTAGCCCCGAATACGAAATCGACAAATGTCCCGATCCGTGTCCCACTCATCCGCACGCTAACTACTTTGCGCGAGTGCTTGGCCTATAAATGCCAACTCTGAACGGCTAATGGCAAAATAGCAGAATGGTCTAAAAAAGACGCTCTTCCCTTATTCGCTCGCTCTCTTATTGCTATCGCTCACCCCCACTCTCGCGCTTACGTCTGCGCATTGTCTCCTGGCGCTGTACGCGCTCGCATCAGCTCGTTCGCTTTGCGCGCTGTGAGCACTCACGCTGCTTATGTTATATAATTATGTCCCTGCATTATACAATTTTATCTTTTTTGATTCTAATCCTTTTCTTTTCTTTTCATTCGTCGACTCTGATGGATGCTGCCCCTGGAGATCTCCCGCCGAAGTCATCGGTAAGTATTGTGACGTGACATTTTGTCCGTCACTGTGCGGACTTGTCGACGGCGGACTCGCGCTT
>NW_017295783.1:2736-5389 GCF_001594075.2 Trachymyrmex cornetzi
CCGAAGAACTGCCTGGCTGTCGCAAAATTCTGCTACCGAGGGAGAGGAGATACTTTTGCGTACTTTGAGTACCGAGAACACGCGACGAAGTTGTGCCGTTGCTCGCGAGCACTGTTACAGTATCTAATCTAAAATTTATTTACAGGTTCGCGAAATTCTCCAGCTGCACCCCCCTTTCTATGTACAGTATTTACATTAGTAAGTATCAGTCTTTTCGATGTCGCAACGAAACTTAACGTACACCCGGTATAGTTCTCGGGTTCGTATTCGGTTGACATGTTGTTTCTTCGACCCTATTGGTCGTAACGGACGCGTTTACCGATATCTTCAAATTCACTACGCCATAACAGGATTTAGAGTACACCCGGTATGTTGCGCATGCTGATATTCGGTAGTCCCGCTCCTCTTATGCACTACGCGTCAATAACGGTTGCGATTTTTGATATCTCAAAATTCATTATATGAAAACAGGATTTTGTGTACACCCGGTATATCTTATAGGCTCGCCTTCGAGTATTCCGCTTCTAATGCGTCCTAATCGTTAATAACGGTCGCGTTTTTTGATATGTCATAATTCATTATGTAAAAACAGGATTTTGTGTACATCCGGTATATCTTTTCGGCCCGGAATTGGCTCCCGTATTGGTTTATCGTCGTAATCGTACGTAACGGTCGCGTTTTCCGATCCTGCCGTTATTTTTCTATTAATTGTCAATTTCGCGGACCCCCTTTTCTTTCCGGTCCTGATCGCGCTTTGACATGTCGCGTGTTTTTACCGCGTCTATTTTTGATATTTCGGATTTTCCGAAACTATTGAGGCTACGCGCCTCTAACTAAATTAATTTACTTGTCTGGCTCTTTGTACTGAGCCTAATGAAAGCAATAACAGAAAAGAGTATTACTATATTACATTTTTCCTAATCCTATTGGCTATAGATATGTCTTATACCTAATCCCTTTTTTTGTGTTTTTGTCTTTTTAAATTATACTTAGCTAGTCTTACTTGCTATACTTTATACATTTGTTCGGGTTTTTGTTTCCCGCGCCATCTCCGTAGAGGCCGAATCCGGGGCTGCTGGCGGAGGCTCCCTCCGGCTGCAAGGACATCTTCAAAATGTCTTATTTAATATAAAGAATATCAAAACTCAAATTTCAAATGTTTATAGTGTACCTATATTAGAAATATATTAAACATACGTAATATTGAATTTTGTGATCTAATCCCGAATATGTCTTTCAGATGTCTTATAGCCGTCCTATCGCTACGTACGCTAAAAAGCAAATTGCCTTTCGGACATCCTATGGACGTTCAAGACATAACTAGGTCATAATCAGAACTTTTGATGTAATACAGCGGATGTCCAAAACACGTCTACGTGTTGTGTAGGTAGGTATGTTCATGGTTCTTCGAAGGAGCAGTTCCCGTACAATCGCAGAAGTTAAGTATGCTAAATGGAGGTACAGATTCGGATGGATGTGACTGCATGGGAGCATCATAAAATTAGTTCTTGAATTCATTAAAAAAACTATTTTTTAAATATAATTTTGTCGTGTATCCTCTGAAATATGATGCTAATCAATAATACTTATTTTCACAATAAAACTTCAATGAAATTATAATACAATTTCCTCCACCACTATTACACTACTAGTGACACTACTTGTCGAATTTACTTATTGCATTAATGACTACTCAGTAAACACAATATAACATACACGTAACACCAAATGTCAGCTTAACAAGATAACTGTAATATAACAGTGTTAAAATTTTTCTACAAAGTACTTATAATTATTACTCCGATATATATTGTATATGGCTCTGTTACGTCCTGAGTCGTGTGTTTTCGTACAAAGCCGAGACGCGACATGGAGTCGTGGGAGCGCGAGCGCGGAGCGGGGCGCGCGGAGCGAAGCCTTGGCTTCGGCTGAGACTTGTTTTTCGGTATGTTTTTACGCATTGAGGCAGGCTGCTGTCACCAGTGCCTTCGTTATAGGCACGAGTTGAATTGTAATTTTGGTTATTGAGTTCCTCAATTGTATTATGCCTAGGTTAAGCCTTCGTGTTTCCTTGTTATGTACAGGAAAGAAAATAAAACAGAGAGTTAGAGGAATTGTCAGGTAAAGAGCGCCCGTAGTATACGAAGGTGTACGAGGAGTTTGTGAAGATATAAAAATCTCTTTCCTGTGAGGGCGGCTGTGATATTTTCATCACACGCTTCACTCTATCTACGCTCTCTGATTCCTGTGCGGGAAAGGGAGCAAGGAGAAATGATAAAAGGTCTTATTGGCAAAGAAAAGAAAGAAAAGTAAAGGCCAATTATTTTAATGTTTAGATTACAGGGCTGATTATTTACGCGGCTTGCTCGTTATCACAGACGGCCTCGTGGATTTGCGGGTTGACGCTACGTATGACGGTGACCGCTGCGGCGCGGACCGTGGCACAGTAGGGACAAATGAGTTTCCGATGACAAACTACCTTTCAGACTGCATTTCTGAACCAAATTTAATGAATTTTTTTTTTAAATGTGCGTAATAAAATTCTCTAAAACTTTGTCGAAGCCAATTTTTAAAAAATAAAGTTGTTCGTTAATAATTAACTGTTGAAATTGATAAAAAATTGATATGCTGATCTATCACCTCGATCCAGCGA
>NW_017295783.1:6171-14394 GCF_001594075.2 Trachymyrmex cornetzi
TCGACAAAGTTTTAGAGAATTTTATTACGCACATTTAAAAAAAAAATTCATTAAATTTGGTTCAGAAATGCAGTCTGAAAGGTAGTTTGTCATCGGAAACTCATTTGTCCCTACTGTGCGTGGTGCCGGTCGCCCCTGTTCCCTGTTCGGGTCTTCCTCCGGAATGGCCGCTGGAAGACAGCTCATCGCGGGCGTCTCCGATAGTTCCCTAATCTCGAGTTCACGCGTCCTTGGGCCCGAGTCGACTTCCTCCCCCCAGTGATTTGCGGGATCGAATTCTCCGTGCACGAGGAGTGTTTGTTGCAGCTCCTTTAAGTGTATGCGCCATCCTCCTCTCTTTCCCCTCAGGCGCTTCTTCCTTGGCATCTATATGCAAAAGAAGATCATAGAATAGAGAAGGGTGAAGAGGGGTGTGAATGCGGAGGCCTCGACGCCGTGAAAGGGCGCTCGTTTGAGCTCCGCAGGAGGCGAGCTTCGTCGTCGCTTTGGTTTGGAGCGCCGGTGAAGCTGTGGATGGGAGTAGTCCCTCTGACGCCGCGTAGGCTCACGATCGGGGCCGGAAGTTCGGGAAGACGGAAGTGCCGGAGCGCTAGTTAAAGCGCTTGGTGATCTTACCGTGGTTCTCGATAGAAGGATATGATGAGGAAAAATGAGGACCCGTATTTTTAAACGCTCTGCCTTATATATGTTTGAATTCGTGGCCGCTCGCGGTAAGGGGATGTTTTCGTCTTCGTGTAATTGCGAAATTTTCTAGAACGTGCCGATCTCTTAATTAGTGATTTAATTCGTTAGTAATTGGGTTTTGCTAGATTTGAATTCGTTATCTTATTACGGGGGTCGTGATATTCGTGTGGGTGTACTCAGCTGCCGCGTATTGCAGCCTGGCGCAGCAGGACCTGCATATTTTCTCTGCGCTTTTTTTCATTGTAGGTTTCAGTATTACTTCGGTTCTTTCCGCTCTTTTGCGCGCGTGGAATTCTGATGTTTGTTTAAGACTTTCCTTTCTATTACGCGTGCTTTCACCGAAAAAATTGTATTCTTGAAAGATGTACTTAATATTTCCTCTTAACAGATATAAGAATATTTCCTCTTAACAGATATAAGAATATTTCCTCTTAACAGATATAAGAATATTTCCTCTTAACAGATATAAGAATATTTCCTCTTAACAGATATAAGAATATTTCCTCTTAACAGATATAAGAATATTTCCTCTTAACAGATATAAGAATATTTCCTCTTAACAGATATAAGAATATTTCCTCTTAACAGATATAAGAATATTTCCTCTTAACAGATATAAGAATATTTCCTCTTAACAGATATAAGAATATTTCCTCTTAACAGATATAAGAATATTTCCTCTTAACAGATATAAGAATATTTCCTCTTAACAGATATAAGAATATTTCCTCTTAACAGATATAAGAATATTTCCTCTTAACAGATATAAGAATATTTCCTCTTAACAGATATAAGAATATTTCCTCTTAACAGATATAAGAATATTTCCTCTTAACAGATATAAGAATATTTCCTCTTAACAGATATAAGAATATTTCCTCTTAACAGATATAAGAATATTTCCTCTTAACAGATATAAGAATATTTCCTCTTAACAGATATAAGAATATTTCCTCTTAACAGATATAAGAATATTTCCTCTTAACAGATATAAGAATATTTCCTCTTAACAGATATAAGAATATTTCCTCTTAACAGATATAAGAATATTTCCTCTTAACAGATATAAGAATATTTCCTCTTAACAGATATAAGAATATTTCCTCTTAACAGATATAAGAATATTTCCTCTTAACAGATATAAGAATATTTCCTCTTAACAGATATAAGAATATTTCCTCTTAACAGATATAAGAATATTTCCTCTTAACAGATATAAGAATATTTCCTCTTAACAGATATAAGAATATTTCCTCTTAACAGATATAAGAATATTTCCTCTTAACAGATATAAGAATATTTCCTCTTAACAGATATAAGAATATTTCCTCTTAACAGATATAAGAATATTTCCTCTTAACAGATATAAGAATATTTCCTCTTAACAGATATAAGAATATTTCCTCTTAACAGATATAAGAATATTTCCTCTTAACAGATATAAGAATATTTCCTCTTAACAGATATAAGAATATTTCCTCTTAACAGATATAAGAATATTTCCTCTTAACAGATATAAGAATATTTCCTCTTAACAGATATAAGAATATTTCCTCTTAACAGATATAAGAATATTTCCTCTTAACAGATATAAGAATATTTCCTCTTAACAGATATAAGAATATTTCCTCTTAACAGATATAAGAATATTTCCTCTTAACAGATATAAGAATATTTCCTCTTAACAGATATAAGAATATTTCCTCTTAACAGATATAAGAATATTTCCTCTTAACAGATATAAGAATATTTCCTCTTAACAGATATAAGAATATTTCCTCTTAACAGATATAAGAATATTTCCTCTTAACAGATATAAGAATATTTCCTCTTAACAGATATAAGAATATTTCCTCTTAACAGATATAAGAATATTTCCTCTTAACAGATATAAGAATATTTCCTCTTAACAGATATAAGAATATTTCCTCTTAACAGATATAAGAATATTTCCTCTTAACAGATATAAGAATATTTCCTCTTAACAGATATAAGAATATTTCCTCTTAACAGATATAAGAATATTTCCTCTTAACAGATATAAGAATATTTCCTCTTAACAGATATAAGAATATTTCCTCTTAACAGATATAAGAATATTTCCTCTTAACAGATATAAGAATATTTCCTCTTAACAGATATAAGAATATTTCCTCTTAACAGATATAAGAATATTTCCTCTTAACAGATATAAGAATATTTCCTCTTAACAGATATAAGAATATTTCCTCTTAACAGATATAAGAATATTTCCTCTTAACAGATATAAGAATATTTCCTCTTAACAGATATAAGAATATTTCCTCTTAACAGATATAAGAATATTTCCTCTTAACAGATATAAGAATATTTCCTCTTAACAGATATAAGAATATTTCCTCTTAACAGATATAAGAATATTTCCTCTTAACAGATATAAGAATATTTCCTCTTAACAGATATAAGAATATTTCCTCTTAACAGATATAAGAATATTTCCTCTTAACAGATATAAGAATATTTCCTCTTAACAGATATAAGAATATTTCCTCTTAACAGATATAAGAATATTTCCTCTTAACAGATATAAGAATATTTCCTCTTAACAGATATAAGAATATTTCCTCTTAACAGATATAAGAATATTTCCTCTTAACAGATATAAGAATATTTCCTCTTAACAGATATAAGAATATTTCCTCTTAACAGATATAAGAATATTTCCTCTTAACAGATATAAGAATATTTCCTCTTAACAGATATAAGAATATTTCCTCTTAACAGATATAAGAATATTTCCTCTTAACAGATATAAGAATATTTCCTCTTAACAGATATAAGAATATTTCCTCTTAACAGATATAAGAATATTTCCTCTTAACAGATATAAGAATATTTCCTCTTAACAGATATAAGAATATTTCCTCTTAACAGATATAAGAATATTTCCTCTTAACAGATATAAGAATATTTCCTCTTAACAGATATAAGAATATTTCCTCTTAACAGATATAAGAATATTTCCTCTTAACAGATATAAGAATATTTCCTCTTAACAGATATAAGAATATTTCCTCTTAACAGATATAAGAATATTTCCTCTTAACAGATATAAGAATATTTCCTCTTAACAGATATAAGAATATTTCCTCTTAACAGATATAAGAATATTTCCTCTTAACAGATATAAGAATATTTCCTCTTAACAGATATAAGAATATTTCCTCTTAACAGATATAAGAATATTTCCTCTTAACAGATATAAGAATATTTCCTCTTAACAGATATAAGAATATTTCCTCTTAACAGATATAAGAATATTTCCTCTTAACAGATATAAGAATATTTCCTCTTAACAGATATAAGAATATTTCCTCTTAACAGATATAAGAATATTTCCTCTTAACAGATATAAGAATATTTCCTCTTAACAGATATAAGAATATTTCCTCTTAACAGATATAAGAATATTTCCTCTTAACAGATATAAGAATATTTCCTCTTAACAGATATAAGAATATTTCCTCTTAACAGATATAAGAATATTTCCTCTTAACAGATATAAGAATATTTCCTCTTAACAGATATAAGAATATTTCCTCTTAACAGATATAAGAATATTTCCTCTTAACAGATATAAGAATATTTCCTCTTAACAGATATAAGAATATTTCCTCTTAACAGATATAAGAATATTTCCTCTTAACAGATATAAGAATATTTCCTCTTAACAGATATAAGAATATTTCCTCTTAACAGATATAAGAATATTTCCTCTTAACAGATATAAGAATATTTCCTCTTAACAGATATAAGAATATTTCCTCTTAACAGATATAAGAATATTTCCTCTTAACAGATATAAGAATATTTCCTCTTAACAGATATAAGAATATTTCCTCTTAACAGATATAAGAATATTTCCTCTTAACAGATATAAGAATATTTCCTCTTAACAGATATAAGAATATTTCCTCTTAACAGATATAAGAATATTTCCTCTTAACAGATATAAGAATATTTCCTCTTAACAGATATAAGAATATTTCCTCTTAACAGATATAAGAATATTTCCTCTTAACAGATATAAGAATATTTCCTCTTAACAGATATAAGAATATTTCCTCTTAACAGATATAAGAATATTTCCTCTTAACAGATATAAGAATATTTCCTCTTAACAGATATAAGAATATTTCCTCTTAACAGATATAAGAATATTTCCTCTTAACAGATATAAGAATATTTCCTCTTAACAGATATAAGAATATTTCCTCTTAACAGATATAAGAATATTTCCTCTTAACAGATATAAGAATATTTCCTCTTAACAGATATAAGAATATTTCCTCTTAACAGATATAAGAATATTTCCTCTTAACAGATATAAGAATATTTCCTCTTAACAGATATAAGAATATTTCCTCTTAACAGATATAAGAATATTTCCTCTTAACAGATATAAGAATATTTCCTCTTAACAGATATAAGAATATTTCCTCTTAACAGATATAAGAATATTTCCTCTTAACAGATATAAGAATATTTCCTCTTAACAGATATAAGAATATTTCCTCTTAACAGATATAAGAATATTTCCTCTTAACAGATATAAGAATATTTCCTCTTAACAGATATAAGAATATTTCCTCTTAACAGATATAAGAATATTTCCTCTTAACAGATATAAGAATATTTCCTCTTAACAGATATAAGAATATTTCCTCTTAACAGATATAAGAATATTTCCTCTTAACAGATATAAGAATATTTCCTCTTAACAGATATAAGAATATTTCCTCTTAACAGATATAAGAATATTTCCTCTTAACAGATATAAGAATATTTCCTCTTAACAGATATAAGAATATTTCCTCTTAACAGATATAAGAATATTTCCTCTTAACAGATATAAGAATATTTCCTCTTAACAGATATAAGAATATTTCCTCTTAACAGATATAAGAATATTTCCTCTTAACAGATATAAGAATATTTCCTCTTAACAGATATAAGAATATTTCCTCTTAACAGATATAAGAATATTTCCTCTTAACAGATATAAGAATATTTCCTCTTAACAGATATAAGAATATTTCCTCTTAACAGATATAAGAATATTTCCTCTTAACAGATATAAGAATATTTCCTCTTAAATTAAGAGGATCGTCTCAGCGTTTATTTTAGAGGAAAACATACTATACGTAAGTGGGATATTCTTAAATTAAGAATACAATTTTTTCGGTGTTGATTTTAATCATGATAATTTTGCTCGTATTCTGAGGCCTTTTATAACCGATGGGTGCACTTAGAATTGCACGGAAATGCGTTATGTTGTCGGTATGCATTTTTATTCGTCTTTTCGCGAGACTGCAGTTTTCCTTTGCGACTGCGTCGAAGTCGGCTGTTGTATTTGCTATTTCCTATTCCGTGGCGGCGATGTTTATGCAAGAAAGTGCATTCTTTTAACGTTTTTGTTGCTTAATGTTTGCCGCAGGCGCAATGTGCGCGGCGTTCAATCGCGACGGTTTCAGTAGCATGGCCTATAGCTGTACGCGATTGTAGTCGGCACATATTGTATCTATACGCTATATTCCGTGCTCGCGCTCGCTTGGTAAAAGGACGAGGCGCTATATCGTAGGCGCACGTTACAGGCTCTCATTCGATTGATCCATAGACAACAATTAATTTATACGATATATGTATACAACTAGATATCGATTTAGTTACAACGTAATTCGAATGTAACACTTACTTTTTCCTAGCTTCGCTGCAATTGCATCTGCAACCACAACGTGTATCTGTAGTCTCTTCGGTTATTCTTCAATCGATTAATAAAGAAAATTCTTTTTTTGCTATATATTCTATGCATTACTTAGCATTTATCAATGTCGTTTACAAAAATAAAAAAATTTTATTGCATAACAGCTTTATAAATAAAATTATAAATAATAATACATATAAATAATATTACATTAAACGTGAAGAAAAACTACACATATATGTATTATAAAACATTGTAAATAAATTAAACCATGTATTTATTACTTGCAGTAATTTATTAGAATTAAATTAATTCAGATATAATTTAGTACAAAGTTTATAGAAATTTAAAAACGCAAAAAAATGCGAAAAATAAAATTATTCGTAATTTATTTTTTACATTCTTTTACTAAAAATAATTGCTACTTTTGACAGTCAGTTCTCATATTTAAAATCGTCTTAAGTCTTAAGATATATATTATAAGCTAAAGCCATATTAATATCTTAAAGTATTACTTTAGACGATTTTGAAATAAGAACCGATTGCAAATATCAACCAATTATCTTACCTTATAATTATTTTAATTAGTCTATAATACGTTAATTATATTAATTGTTATGTTATATACATATACAAAATATATAAAATATGTGTATACAAATAGTATGTAACATTCAGTATTATATCCTACCGCTTAAAAGTTACAGTAATACATTCTCCATTTATGAAAATTTCACATAATATAAAAAATAAAATATTGAATACTGTTTGCTTGCATAATGTTTTTTAAATTTATTATTACATACTTTTAGTAAAATTAAAAAAAGAACTTTTTTCTCTGATTGTTTTACTTCTTCAAGTTCCCTCTGTTTTTATGATAACAGAAGTCAAATTCTTTGCATTCTGTTAGCATAATTCAAATGTCTTAATCAAAGACATTATTTAATTTGGTGCTAAATTTATATATGTATATGTAGGTATGTATATATTAATTGTTTCCACATTCTCTTAATCTTATATCATTATATCCAAATATTTATCGGTATCTAGCACAAAATTTGAAATTGATATTTTTTTCAACCGCTATATATCTATGGAATTTGTTCATGTGAGAAATTTATTTATAATTTCCATATAATTATTTTTCGACAATTCGCAACTCTATTGAATCCGTGACTGAAAATAAAAGAGTATATTATACCATAATTTTATATTTCATAAATCAAAAATAAAATTGTTAAGGTTAAATTGTAATGAAACTTTTTAGTGATAGGATATACGAGTATTGTGCATATAATACATACACATATTAACAGGGAATGGAAGCAACTCGTTACTTGTAACGAAGTTACAGTTATAAGTTACTTTTTTGGTAACTTAATGGTAACGTAATTACATTTTTTTTGGAAATGGTAACTTTACAATTACTTTTATCGTTACTTTACACACGATTGGACACTGTTCGATTGGACACAAGCCACTCATAGCGCTTAAGACTAGAAAGCCTCTAGGCACCGTTGTAATTTGTGGTCGCCGATTTTAAAAAAGTTATTTTAAGTAACGGAAACTATAACGAGTTACTTTTAAAAATCGATAACTGTAGTAACGGTAACTTGTTTCTTTTAAATAGTAACTTTCCATTTCCTACATGTTAGTCTAAAAACGGTGAAAAATTTTTTAAGGGTACACATATGTATTCTTATAAAAATTTTTCACCGTTTTTAGACCTTATGTGGACCGTTTTTAGCCCGTTTTTAGCCCGTTCTTGCTCGTTTCTTGCACTCGCAAGCACTCGC
>NW_017295784.1:0-200 GCF_001594075.2 Trachymyrmex cornetzi
TCACATTAACGTATAAATTGACAATGAGTAAACAAAATTTGAGCTAAATTGAATAATCTTCCTCAGTTAAATAGTTTTTCTCTTTCTTCTAGTTAAATTAACGAGATATTGTGTAAAAGCAGTGGCGACATATAGGAATAATTAAAAATTTTCTAATTATTCCTATATGTCGCCACTGCTTTTACACAATATCTCGTTAA
>NW_017295784.1:590-2094 GCF_001594075.2 Trachymyrmex cornetzi
CAAGATTAAGTTTATCCTAATCTGTTCTAACTTATCCATTTTAAGACAACGGATGTATGGAAAGCTATACATATATTTATCCGTATATTTTTATTAAATTAATGCATATATGCATTTATAGATATATAGGATATTCTTAAAATTACCACACATCCGTTACCCCAATAAAATCATTAATTCGTCACTCACCAACCCGACGCGCAACAGCGGAGTTACATCTGCAACGTCGCTACGATGATCTGTAACCAAAAATAAAAAATTCAAATTATAAAAAACCAGAAGAACACAACAATATCGAAAAAAGAACGCAAAGTTTTCTTAAGTTAATCATTTTTATAAGCATCGAATTTTTAAATTCATCATTGAGTTAGATATTTATAAAATAATTATACATTTTTTAAAACAGATCTTAAAAATTCGTATATATGAAATTTCAAAATAATTTAAAAATAATCCTGTTTCTAATTATCATTTTTAAATAATTGTAAAATAAAACTATTCAAGAAGAAATAGAAAAGATATTGATTTTACATAAGTAAAAAATGATATTTACCGCAAGGTTGCTCCGCTGGTGCCCGATGCCTCTCCCAGATCTCCTCCTCCTCTCAGAGTCGGGTTGACTTCCTCTCGCACAGGACACTCGCGTAAAACACTCGCGAATAATACACAATTATGTAAACGCGCGCGGACTATTCATTTATAAAAGTCTTTCGCGCGATACTGCGGCACTCCACGTTTACAAAACCCATGACAAGATTGCTATTTCGATCGGTGGAATCAACACCACACGTCGACGAGTACTTGCAAAACACACGTTGAACGCCGAACAAGGGTTAAGCCCCACACGAAAGAAGATGAAATCGATCGTATCGAGTCCGTCGCCTCTGGTTTACGCCTACATCACGTTTAACATTGACTCAGTCATACGCCCTAACTGCTACTCTACCGGGACACAAGTGGTGCTGTACCTCAGGCGATACCGATAGGCTGGTAGACGTGACAAGCGCCTCTAATAAGAGAAAAGTTGGTACCATTGCCGATTGTCTAACAATCTAGACAATTCAAGAAATGGATTCCACCCCCTCGTCGACGAGCTAGTCCTTTTACAGACTACTCATAGAGCTAGGCTCTGACCAAATCATATTAAACGCGAGAATCATTTCGATGCTGATAGATAAACGCAGAGAAATGAGCGCCCTGACCAGAGTTATACAACTCCTTTTTGAGCGACCCACCAGAGCGGAATTCTGTAACTCGTTATGCAATCGTTATGTGCTGATAACAACTGCATAACCTGAGTTACGGAATACAGGCCCAGAGACGAATCCGAGCCAATCGATCACTTCTGACGTTAAAGGCCGAACCGTTTGCCGGCAGACAGAGCGTGTTCCTCAATCAGCCGACAGCAACAACGGTTGTTGCTTACCGCGCGAACACACACATACGAGGTGAGTGACATTACGCGGCCGGCATCACCTCGTGCCCGGGCACTTGGCGTAGGAGC
>NW_017295784.1:2727-13757 GCF_001594075.2 Trachymyrmex cornetzi
CGTTCGTACAGACAAGTAGCCGTGTCGCATGCCGCTCTTCTTCACATTTCTTTTTGAAACATAATAATCGTAGATATACCTATTACGAATTGTTGTATTTTATGAATATTCACATAATACGATTACTAGTATGATTAATTATTCATAAAGTACAACGTTTTGTATTATATTCTTCGCGATAAGATTTCAAAAAGTATAAATGTGAAAAAGAGCCGCACGCGACATGATTACCTGCTCGTACGAACGTTGGTAAGAGAATGACTGCGCGGTAACTACACGTAAATATGACGCGCCGCTCCGTGCCACCCCGTGCCACCCCTCGCCGTCTCCACCCCGAGGCCGCGCGCGCCTACCGTCTAATTGTCGAAATATTAACGCATATTACGAAGTAAAATAATCTATTCTTTGCATTTTTTATGTTCTTCGATTAATGAAACAATTTCTTATATGTATCTAGTTTTAGCGGCACGAGTCGTTTAATGTGATATCATAATTATATTGTGATACACCGAGGAACATATTTGACGTTAATTTTATAATTTTAAATATTTCGTATCAATTACAATGTGCTGACAAAAGGCCAGAAATAAAAAAAAGGTTTTTAATAGTGTGTTTTTCTTATATAATTTCTCATGTAAAGTGCTTTCGACATCCCAACATTGTATCTCAATTTTTGTTGCTCTTTTTTGTGATTTACAAAATTAAATAAAGATTAATAATATGTCATACATCCTTTAAATAAAGATAAATGCAAAATTTATTTTAAATTATGAATTTCGACTATATAGAATAATACGTATAGGTACTAAATAGCATGCACATACATTTAGAGATATGTAATTTAAATATAATTTACCTATTACACTTTTCCCGTATCAATAAGAATGCGGAGTAACGCGACAATGGCAGAATTATACTATTCAAAGTGATAAAAAGCCACAATTTGAAATATCTAACAATAAGAATCTCATTTTTATATCATACATGTGAGAACAAATGAAATATCTAAAATATTCATGAGCTGTGTATATGCGTAATGAATCTAAGAAATTGAGCAAAAACCGTGCAATAAAATATATTAACCCTTAGTACACGCCTTAGTTTAAAGCAACTTTACGTAATTCGCGTTCCTAAAGATCTAATTTTCAATAATTAATGCGACACACGGAACGACTCGTAAAACGCGTCTTTCTCTCTCCGAAGTCGCCGGGCGAATGCCGAAGTGATGACGTAGTTGTTATCGTCGCCGCGCGGCACGTTCCCCCACTCCTCGCTGTTCGCCTCGCGCCGTTTAGATATCCTACCCCACTATTGCGAATGAAAAATATTCACGGTTTATTCATTTATTCATATTTTACATGATTTTGACAAAAGGGTGTCGTCGTACATTTCGCGCTTTGCTTTGTTGAATCTCTGGCACTAGTTTAATCCTATATTATTTGCGGGGTTCTTTTTATATACGTAGTTGATAATTATTCACGTGTGTGAGGTATTTTTGATATTCAACGATACATTATGTCTCAATTTTTTCACTTTTAAAATATTTTAAATAATTCATACTTAAACAAAGGTTGATAATATTCTATACATCCGTTATAAAAATATATGCAAATTTTGTTAATATTGCGAAACAATTTGCGCTCAATACAACTTTGGTTAGAAGTATTATATTAATCATTATTTAATTTTTCAGCTAAAAAATTAATTTATGACACTACTGTTGCTGCATATTATTCTGTGTTTCAAAAATTCTTTAAACTTACGTATAATGCCGATCATGGCTCAGTAAATAAGCAACTGTTACGACTTATTTAAAATAAAAAATATAAAATTAGTTTCAGAAACTTATTTAAAATATAAAATCGTAGGAATCGGTAAGAAAATTGATGCAACTTATTTTTTTCAAATAAAAATATAATATAGATTCATAAAACTTATTTAAAATATTAAATAAGAAATAAGTTACAAATTGTTATTTACTTGTTTGAATTTTTAATTTTGTTTATTAAAATAAAAAATATTAAATAAATTCTAAAAACTTATTTAAAACATTAAATATGTTTAATAAGTAATAAGTTAGAATTATAGTTATTTAAAATAATAAATACTAAATACTAAATGTTTTATCTTAAAATAAAACGTAAATGATAGAATTCGGCAATTTAAATATTATAAAAGAATAGCAAGACGTCAATCTTTTATTAAAAATATATTGTGTACACAGCACGGATTTTGTATAACATAAAATTTCCGGGAAAATTGTTTCATATATAATTACATATAATTATATACAAGTACGAAATATGTCCATATATGTATATATATTTTTTCCGGGTTATTATAAACTGATATAATCACGTATTGTAACACAATTAAACTAAGATATTCATGAGCTGCGTGAATGCGTAAAAAATCTAAGAAATAAAGCAAAAACCGTGTAAAGCCTATTGATCGGAGAACATTAAAAATATAAAGAATATATTATTTTACTTATTCGTAATATTCGTTATTATTGTACAAGCAGGTGGCTGTGCCGCGTGCCGCTCTTCACATTTCTTTTTGAAATGTAATCGCGATAAATACGTAATACGTCGCACTTTAGATTCCTAAAACTTACATAAAATATTTAATAAGAAAAAAAGTCAGAAAAAGTTTTTTTAATCCTTAAAATTCAACGATTTTTATTTACATATGTAAGATATGTGGAATTAAAATTTGTTCGTTTAAGGACCCATTAAACTATCCCTCTTTCTGTCCTGAGGATTTAGCACAGAGACGAACCACATTATCTACTTTCGACGATACGATTTTATCGATAGTGTCAGAAAATGTATGTAGTAACGTAGTTCCCAAATTGAAAATGGATGTACTGGCGACAGTGTACGGGCGATTTCGACGATATATAATAGGAAAAAGGCCGGCTTCTCTCAGGTTTCTCTATGCTCTGACGCTCGACAATTGTTGCTCCCATGTAAAAGCATCTTTAGGTCTGTTCTTTATATTTGAATTAATATCCACTTATTGAAATAAAACTTAAGAAATACATAAATAAAAAATGTAAAATAAATATATGAAAAAATAAAAATATATGAAATGGATATATTGTATATATTTCAAGTTTAGCAAAAGCGAGAAAAATTCAAATTATTATAGCTAAATTTATCGAAAGCAGATTTTGCAAAGTGTGTTATAAATTTTGTTAGCAAAAGACGAGCACAAATATAATAAATTCTGCTGATAAGAGAATATTATAAATAACACATTGATTACAAAAATAAGCACATCAGTGCATGTAGTATAATTATTAAAATAAAACGTACGTATATTGTTTAATTTAAAAAAATCTTAGAAATCTTAGAATATTTCAGAATTCACATAGGTATATTTAAAGAATTCTGGAATGAGTTAAATTTAGCAGAGATATAGATTTTTTCAACGCTTTTGAAAAGTGTTCTAATTTGTATTAAAAATTTGTGAGAAAAATTTTCCAAAGAATTATGTATTATGGAAAATTCTGAAAAATTATATCTATGAAGAATTCTAAGAAAAATGTTTTCAGGTTCCGTAAGATTTTATATTTCATTCTCGAATTTCACATTATATTACACCCGTTTCCCAGATCTATAATAAACGGAATAGACCACATTCTATTTTTGCTATTAGCGTCATAAATATGTATGCAATAACATAAAATACAATGCACAAAATATACTGTGTTATATTTCTAATGCAGGTTGCATAGCAGAACAGGTATTTTATTTTTTAAATGAAGAGACTTTTATTGTTTATCGCTCGAAAAACTATATATCTTAATGAGATAATGAATACGGAAATGAATATTTGTTAGATGCACATTGAAGATCTGGCGAGATGATTTCGATGAGAATTCCGTAGTGAGAAATGGATAGAATCGCGACCGGGGAAGTAAAAAGAATCCACAACAACGCGCTCAAATATTTTTTTATACAATCTTGATAACACGTCATCGCGAATGCCTTTTGTTTTCATACGTTTACAAATCGTTCCCGACATCACAATGCGGAGGGCACAAAGGCGCTAATGTGCTATTATCGCACAGTTTAATCGTTACTTGTAAATGCTTTTACAGATGCTTTCTTTACAGACAAATGTGGCTTCAATCTCGCTTTTGTTAAGTCGAAATTGCCTATACAGTACGTGCCATTTTAAATGCCTATTCAAAGTATCGAAAAACATATTAGGCATACGCATCTTTTTAACGTTTAGAAGAATTAAATTACTTTATTTCTATTTTATTATGTTCTCTTCTATACCAAGCAATTCTTTGATTGAATTTTTGTTTAAAAAATGGTTTATTCTCAAAATATTTAATATATTTACTAAATTTAATATATTATTTTCTCAATATATATTTTACGTAGGCATTTAAAATGGAACATCCTATACACATGTACAATGTATATATAAATATCCCAAAATCACCAAATGTCCACTTAATAATATTTTTGTTAGTTTGTAAAATGCAAATATATTTTAATTGAAGGGAATGTCGCGATATCAACAATTTTCAAGTTGTAAAACAATTATAAAGAGAGACTTCTCGCGAACTCTGAAGAAAGTCAAGATAACGAAATTATATTTTCAATTTTGGATGGGGGGAGGGGGGGGGTTCCTTTATAGAGATTTAATTGGAATTTATTATACATGATATCTAGAAAATTGTTTTAAATGACATTGTCTTTTAAATGTTTTTGTTAAAAAGAACAAATGCGATTCGATATTGGTCAAAGAAACTGTTGTTGTTAAAAAATATATTGATTTTGGGATACCTTATATACGTTATTAAGATCTAATCGATGTGAAACTATTCAGCTCCAGAATTAAAGTCTGCCGAGTGTTGTGAATGTATACGCGTGTACACATGCAGATATCCTTATTAATGTTGTACAGATGGATATAAATGGTGTATTCACTAGACAAATGTTCACGGAGCTGTGGAAATGTTGCACACCGTAACGTTGATGCATTAATTAAAACCAACCGATTCGACGTATTGATCTTACTAGGAGTTAGTCAACATATAAATGTACAGGTCGTGAAATTTAATCGCAATCAAAGATTTGCCCATAATCCTTTGCGCTAGATGTTTCGCTTTCTAATCTCAAACACAGGAAACGTACAAAGAACATAACTAAAAAAGAATAAGTCCAATCAGCATACAGTATTAAAAAAAATATTTTTTTAATATTGTATGCTGATTGGGAATGATGTCTTATTACATGATTGTGCCATGACTAAAGCTCATCACATACGAGTTCGTACATGTGATACATTTAAATCGATTGTCGAATATATATATGATAAAAGTGATCGCATCGCCTGGAGAGAGGCAGAGACAGACAGAGACAGCATGAGAGAGAGAGAGAGAGAGAGAGAGAGAGAAAGAGAGAGAAAGAGTCAACATTCCTTCCATTCCTCCTTCATTTTCGTTACAAGTACATCGAAATGTAGCGACATTTAAGATAATTATACAATGCGTCAAGCGGATAAGCGTTTTGCCTACCGATCGTCGTGCGTTTGTGTTCTTGGATTTGGAGCGCATGCAGAATCGCTTATGGAACATTTAGAGAACGAGAGCGTTGATGATAATGCAAGAAAAGTTTTCTGCCAGCGCTATCAAGGTAAAAACATGTGGTACAGAATAATTACTAAGATGAAATTCATTAAACTCCAATGATCTAAAAGATTAAGTCGTAATAACAAAATTTGTACTATATATTTTTAATCACGTTTTATCTTTGAATCTGAAACATTAATAATTTGCTTATTCTACACGATTTAAAAGTATTAAATATTTTAATTACAATAGACAGCGATTATGAAAATAACGTTTACAATTTAGAGTTTGTTGTACTTCACCTTGATAATGCCGGGTTGAAAGATAATCAATGCATCTCCTTTATCCATACATCTTCTCTGCAAGCTTTTTTCAAATTCTTGATCGATTCTGATAAATTGCATTTGATTACGTATGGTATTACGACTATCATAGCGTCATAAGCGAGAAATTACGTTAATCTTTCTTCTCTCGTGTATCCTATAATCGAGATAAATCAGTTTTTTCGTTGTGCTCGATGACGTCAAAATATACCAAACCCTGTTTATCTCCTTAATCGTCATTTGGTATTAAATAAAGTAATGTTAGAGATCAAATGGAATCGAACGCGATTTCTGCAGAATTTTTACAATTAATTTGTGTTGTATCGTATAAAGGAGGCTATTTCGTAAATTTATAATATGAGAAAAGAAAAATAACAGAATTAATTCATCTTAATATATTTTGAAATTATTTATATTCTTATTTCGTATTTTAATATATTTTTTCTTTCCAATCTTGCTTAATATTTATTGTAAAGAAATACATGTAAGTATAGAGAGAAAAACAATATGTAAAAAATAAATGTGAAAATTCCTCTTTGTATCTATATTAAGAATATTACTAAGGATTACATCCAATTTTAAAGGAGCGCAGAAGACATTAAATTTTATAAACAATAAAATGATTTATATAAATTATTAGCCGCGTTTACATGATTATGGATCATAGAAAATAATGATTATTGTGGATCGGTACATTTTTGTAAAATATGATCGAACAATATGATTAACGCAATTTCTGGCTTTTGCTATCTCAATTCAATGAGTGCAGCGAATACTCAGGAACCACGATTGGACGAGATGCTATCTTAGTGCCATTTTAATCGGTAAAGCTCGACGATAATGAAAACGCTATGTGCTGAAAATGACCGCAGTGTATCTTGAATAGGAAATAGATATGTCGGCTTGAATGTTTAGCACTTATTGGAAGTTTTTCACGAGTGATTGTTCATTTGTGATGTGAGATGTTTTAATTTTGAGAAAGTCGGCCGGTGGTTGTAGGAAAATTGTAATTGGTTGCAACAAGCGTCTGCGACGATTTTTAGCTTAGCATAAGTAAGTGGCGCGAACAGCGAGAGCGAAGTGAGGTAGACATGATACCATCATACGACTACCACCAAAACGCACCGTGTCGAAAATAAATAAATACGCTAGCAAACTCCGTTACAATTCTATGTTGTCAATTCCCTAAGAACTTAGATTTCTAATACTCCGCATGAATTACAGATCTCTTCGGTGTGGATTAAGTTCTGCATTAAGTTCAAACTAATCATAATTATTCGTATGTCTTAATAAACTCTCTCGTTTTACCTCTCTTTCCTAACGATCGATTGCGCGTCAACAGAAATACTTGTTTTTGCATCGAAGGCAAAACAGCTCGGAAGATTGACAAAGATTTAACAAATTTTTTCTGAAATCGTTAGATTACTGACCAATAGGTAATACAAATAGAATAGATGTTACAGAATGAGGTACGTAAAATATGATAGTATGATCTTGGAAAAATATTTTAGAAAATAATGTTTAAAGTAAAAATTTCGATATACCACAATTGTTGAGAGACAATTCCTGTCGAAAATTGATATATGGAATATTGATTTTTATCATGATATATATGGTCATTGTACATATGTCAAAATAAACAAAAGAACGAGCAAAAAAATCAGCGACGAATATATAAAAAAGAAATTTTGACCAGTTATCAAATGTATTCTCTTATATGTTTACTTTAATAATTTCTTAAAACCCTGTGATTCCTTTCATACACAAATATAGTGCGAAATCATCAAAATAATTAAGGATATCAACACAATTTTCTGAGAGATATAGCATGTTTAAAGTATCTTAAAGTTTAATTAAGACCACACACATTGCGCTTTCTGAATACTGGATGGTTTACGATGTTATTGCACGTTGAAGTGCGCGCATCGTGCTTCTGCCAGGAGAGACGAATAATTCTATCTCACAGCACTAACGAACGTTTAGATGAGAAAATTATTCAAGTCCAGATACGACGGCGATACGCAACTCCCCGACTTCATATTCGAATGTAACTTATGTCGAGTAACGAAAATATCTTATTCTCCTATATTTGGAAAGTAAATCGCGGCTTCGAGATACATATACATACGATACAATATGTACTAAGTTATATCCGATTTCGAAGGAGCGCAGAAGACACACCGTTTAAATTCTATCGGCATAAAGGATCACATGCAGTTACAGGTCGTAGAATTGGTCGTTAGTTCCGTACGTTACGCTGTCTAGAGAGCACTCCGCCTGTATCCCACCGATCACACGCGATTAATTATTCTTGCTTTGCACTTGCACGATCGTTTGAAGATCGACAACGGTCTTCTCCAGCATTTCGAGCCACGAGACGTTGGTCAACGAGCAACGCAATTGATTTGTACAACTATTAGCGGTGGTAACCAAACTCGGCGGCGACACTGAATCGCTGATGCTAGTGGCGATAGCCTCCGCCTGAACATTGCCCGACTTGTGTCTGGCGGTGGCGGCGACCTTATCGTCCCCGGAATCGGAAGACATTGTATCGTTTGTTGCGTCCGCTTTGTCCATCTCTGTCTCGGAGATGTTATTCTCCGTGTCGATATCTTTAATCGGCGCACATAGATCCGTGTCGGTCGGCTCGCTATCGCTGCACAATTTCCGTCTTTTGGAGGGCGTTTCTATTTCCGGCGATGAACGATTCTCCTTCACTGTAATAGTCCGAGTTCGCGACAATAAGGTCTCTAAAGCCGGTAGCAAACTGGAGGGTGGTTTCAGTCTTGTGCTACTGCTATAAACGAGAGCCAAGGCGCGCAAATCACCGGTCAGACTATGCGCCGATGCCTCAACATCCACTGCTTCCACCATCGTCGTCAGCGAGTTAACTAGATTGTTGATGAGTATACATGTTTGCTCAGTCAACACATGATTGGCCAACTTCGGAAAGAAAGTTTTGAGGAAGGCGTGTATTGCCGGTACTCCCAAAGACGATCTCTCGTCCAATAACACAGCATCCACATAATCCACGGTGTAGGAAGAACAAAGGAGAGATGCGATGTGTTTTCTGTCTATGTGCGTAGCGGCGTGCACGTCCAACCATAGCCTCGGAAACAGAGCCAAGTGCAAAGGTACACCTACAAGTATAAAATCAATCAGGATCACAATCGCGTACTCGCGCGCATCATTTTGTATCTTGTACTCACCTTCGAATCCAAGCATAGCGCTTAAATTCACTAACGAATCTGTCATGCAATCGTTATTAATTGCTAATCTGCACATTACGTCTATGAGCTCGTGATAAGGTAAATAAAATTCAAGCAGAGCGCTGTCATACTCCGGATCTACTCCTTTTGACGCCTCCAGCTGAGAGTGAGGTACCGCCATTTGTACCATTGGCCTGGCGGGTCTCGTAGGCATCTTTCCGGGCGGAGTAGACCTTCTCGGGAGGTACGGCCCGGGAGGAACAGCAGCATGAGACTCTTGAAGAGCTGCGTGGCAGTGTGAGAGCAACGGTGCTAGGATCAGTATTGCTTCGGCAGGAACGAGCATGACCAGCTCTTTTAAAAGGTCTATAGCCAGATTTCTCATATCCGGCGGGTTGTACGTGTTCAGTAGTGTCGCCAGTTTACGTAGTATATCGGGCCATTCCTTACAATTAGCCAAAATGTTTCTAGCGTCCGGTCCGTCTCTTGCGGTACGAACGCATCGCACGAGTTCGACAATAATAGCGATCAACTCTGCCAGATCACCGGCAACATGACATGCCGTCGCTTCGTGATACATGATATGTAGCATATGAAAAGCTTCGAGAGCCATGCTTAAGCCACCATTGTACACAACATACAAACGATCGTCATCCGATTCAATGAGAATTCTAAAGAACAAAAATAGATGGTTATGTTAGGCTTTTTGGCTTTTAATGTTAACATCAAATCAACGTCATCTAGAGTATATTTCATTTAGAGTATATTTAATCGTATCATTCACGTCTTTTAACATTTTCCGTAATTAAAATATAGTTATTGATATTTCTATATACCGAAAAGCAGAAATGAGAGTTGCCCAACACGAACGACCATCGAGTCCTTGTAAATAGGAGGACAACGTGCCTCTTCTGAATGACGCAATTTCTGCCTCTTCTTGTTCTGTTTGATCAGGATGCCTCGCGACTAACAATTGCATCAATTTAAATAATTCATCCACTGCCTATAGATATAGAAAAAGAAAATAAAATCATATTAAAAGGAGTAAAACTTTCATCTTAATAATGAATTAGAATTTATAAACAAATAATGCCGTTATAATACAAGGCTTAATTTACGAAAAACTTACAGTTGAATACTGAGTAGGATGAGGAGTGATGTTCTTAAAAGCCCATTGAATATTCTGATGTGCAGCCAACTGTCTTGTAAATGTACGCGATTGTTGACAACAAAGCCTCAAAAGACCATAATATGCGGGTAACATAACTCTGTTAAATAACACAACATCCTGGTCTTCGTGATCAGCTCTGAAATTAATAAAAAAATAACATTAGAAATACAATAAGTATTTTACGCCGAATGTTAACTCTTCGCATTCTATTACAATATTTAGGGATAATATGCAAAAACGAGGTAATATTTCATATCGTTATTGCATATTATTCTCAAATGATGTTTCTCAATAATTTTAACATTGATGTAAAATTGCTGTGATATACAAACAAATACAAAGATCAAGACAAGATTGTAACACTCACAGTATGTAATTAAATGCTATATTTTTAGTTATGTGCGGATTGTGAAGTATCATAGCAACGTTCTCTGGACAATCGGAGCAGACGTGATACCAGAACAAAAGTACTGCTTGCTTATTATGATGCACCGGAATGCTTGGTTCCGATAGCTTTGGATGGAAAAGTGTCCATAGATCATTAAGATATTGGCCGAACTGCAAAACAAGCATACATATATATTAAATTTGTTGACCTTTATGACAATCTTGTGTTTCGCGGGTTTTCTCCGTGTTCAAATCCATTCTTGGAATGCCAACGTTTCGTGAACCTTGCAGTCCACTTCATCAGGGCGAGGAGCAGCCTGATACTAAGCTGTTCTCCCGGGTCG
>NW_017295784.1:14503-70707 GCF_001594075.2 Trachymyrmex cornetzi
CCCCCCCCCCCCAACAAGCAGCGTAATATAAAGGGAACGACCCAATAAGGAAAATAAGTATCAGGCTGCTCCTCGCCCTGATGAAGTGGACTGCAAGGTTCACGAAACGTTGGCATTCCAAGAATGGATTTGAACACGGAGAAAACCCGCGAAACACAAGATTGTCATATAGGAAACACCCGTGAAAGCCTCAAGAATATTTGTTGACCTTTCTTGCTGAAACTATAAGGTCATTTGTGTATACATGTATGTGTGTCGATTTACTCACCATTAATTTTTCGGTCTTAGAGACTACGCAGTATGTGAGCAATGCAAAGTAGGCAGTGAGCTTCATTGTACCGTGAGTTTGTATGTCGATGTAATGTCGTGCGGGCTGAAGCAGTCTCAAGAGTGCCGTAAATATCTGATGTAATATCAAAGTAGCTTCAGGCGATAGTTGAAGTTCTCTAGACGTATTGCAGCCTAAACCAAGACGATGAGCACTACGATAACCTTGTCTAAAATGCGTAGACGGAACTAAGGATACCAATAAAAAAGCAGCGGCCGAGCGAACTCTTTGATTGGAGTGCTCGAGAAGGTAATGTTGTAGCCACGTATTGAGCTCTTGCAGTACCCAGGCGTGGGCAAGTTTACTCCTCGTGACTGCGAGAGCTAGCCACTCGAGTGCACCGTGCGGAGCGACTCTTGCCGCTTCCCATACTCTACCGAGAATCAGTTGAGTCATGCAAGGCAGTCCGCTCAACCCTGAACTTTCTGTCAGCAGCGTCAACAATTTGAAGAATGGCTGGCATACATCAGTATGTTTCATTATCGCCTGAAATATCATTGTTACTACATGTATTGCCAATCTATCATTCCAACGGCACAACGAATGAATCAAATTCCTTGTTTGAGTGAGATTTATAACATCTCGCGTCTGCTGATATAAAAAGGGAAAGCCTTTGCCGCCCGCTACAGCACTTAGGTCCGATTGCGATAATGCCAATCTATGATCTTGTCCTCTGCTGCGTTCGACCAGATATGCTATCAACGTGATCATCTTGTCCAGAGAAGCGGGTCGGAGTTTTTCCGAAGGCACGGTCACGATCTCCTCCTCTTCTTCCTCTTCACTGACCGCGTCAACGAACTCATGCGTCTTATGCCCGAGATAAAAATTTACCATCGTGGAAATGGCTTGCACTCTGATTAAGAAAACAGCCTCGTCATCGCCCATCTTGCTGAATTCATACAAGAAGCTAAAATACTCGGTGAGATGTTTAAGGTGTTGCTTGGCGTGTTCCATGAGTGACAACAACATTCTGACGAAACGCGTAACGCAAGATCGTGTGCCAACGGTGCTGACATCGTTTTCTTCATCACAGAGGAGGTACAGGGGTGCTTGTGTAGCGCGTAATCGTTGAATCACATGAATGCATAGCCGTTGAAACATTTGCCTAACCATCTGATTAGGGCACTTGACTAGAATCTGAATAGGCCACCACGAGTTGCCGGCCATCCGCTCGAGGAATCTCGCACACGCGCCAGCCGAACCGTTGAACTGTTTCGTCAGCAATTCCACCCATTGCACCATCGTCGGCTTCTCCTTGGCGTGTATGAACGTTTCCATGAAGAAGGACGTGGATAACTCCGCAGACATCTCTGTGATATCTGGCTGTACGGAGAGTAACGTCTGTGGTATGTAGCCGCATATCTGCCACATAAATCCGAAGTACGTATGTTCAAATATATTTTTGTCTTGTAGGAAATGCATGTTGTCCTGCCAAATCCAGTCTTCGAGCTCCTTGTTGAGTTCCAGTGGCGGTAATTTATTCATATTATTGCGCACCAGGGAAGACGACGAGGATCGCCCGGTATTACTATCAGTATTGTCAGTGGCTGGACTCGAGACAGTCGCTTCTTCCCCTTTTGCTTGCTCGCCAGGATTGGCGCACCATTCGTAAAATAACATGTACGCCGAGTTGGTTTTTTCAAAGCTAAAGTCCATAAACTTGTCTGTCACCGAATCGTACGTCTTGCTGGTCATCTCGCCGCCGAAACATTCGGCCGCGATCTGATTCGGATCGAATGGTTTGACCTCGGCGTCATTGAACAGAAACCATTTGTCTTTGTTGGGAGACGTGCGATCTCGGATGAAACTATAATAATGCCCGCCGTCCGCCGTTCCTGTATGAACGGTCACGCCGATCAGATCGTACTGATAATGCTCCACATCCTCCTCCTCTTTCTCTGCGTCGTCCGACTTGGAATGTCCATCGTTCTCGGATTTTCTCTTCTCGGATGCTGCTTTCTTCTCATCCTGATAGTGTTGTGGCATGAGTTTCTTCTCAACGTAACCGGACATATCCAATCTAAGTGGAAAACTAAAATGCGTGTTGACTTTTTCCTTTAGCATGGTACCCATGTTAAAGGTATAGCGCATTGTATTAAAACATAATATATGGGGTAGCTTCTTGAAGCATGCTCGCTTTTCGGCCCGCGCTTTTTTACCGCACTGCGAACACGTGTACATATTGTCGCCCTCCAGCGTATCCTTGACCGTGACTTCATCTAAGCTCTCATAAAGATTCCGCATATCTGCTACTTGGCATCGGACGGTATAAAACTCCTCCAAAGTTCTACTAACATGCTCGCAATCAAGCGAGACGACATTGTTAGATATCACGCCGCAGAACAATGTCTTGACC
Source organism: Trachymyrmex cornetzi (assembly GCF_001594075.2). Lineage (NCBI taxonomy): Eukaryota > Metazoa > Arthropoda > Insecta > Hymenoptera > Formicidae > Trachymyrmex > Trachymyrmex cornetzi. The sequence goes on from NW_017295784.1 coordinate 17,188, forward strand.
AGATTCTTTAGGTCGGACGTCATTTCCTCCAATTTGGAAACTAAATCGATGAAAAATTCGGCCATGTCTTTCTGCTCACCAGTGTTGAGTGGCTCGTGGTTCATTGTATATACGCGACAAAAACTTCTTGGGTTATACGCTTTTCTTTCCGACTCCAATAAGTAAGCGAACATTCTCTGCAGTTCTCGTAAGGTTAACTGGTGCTTATTCGCACGACTGCAATCAGCGCCCAGTATAGAAATGCGCGCCTGTGGCATCATATATAGATGCTGCATACAACTAGCCATGTAACATGTCGCGCCCAGATTTGTCAGGCCTACATAGCCACAATCCGAACGTCCATCCTCGTGAGGCCAATAATCCCACGGATACGGGGAGTGTGGTCCTGGACGATGTTGGACAAGGAGCTTTTCATGTAAAATCCTATAATTATCAGGCGCAGATTTCACTAACTCGACTAAGAGATCAAAAGCCGCCGATCTGGATGCCTGGCTTTTACATTTGGGTACATGCTTACTTCGTGGACTAGGCAAGGCGAACAGGAAATCAAACACTTGATTTAATAAATTCTGACCGATCTTATCCTGCTTACAGGGTGGATTGTGCGTCATTATGTTACATGTGAGATTGATCAGTCCGACCAGAGCGTCATCTTCCACCGTGTTATGTCGCGTCTCTAGATGTTCTCTGTTGAGCACGGAATCAATCACCCGGATGGCTAACGCTTCGAGATCGACCGTAGTACCGGAGGTGTCATCCGCTGAGCTTTCTCGAATTGCCTCGTCCGGAAGAGAATCTACCAAACGACATACCAACCAAAAATAGTCCTTGCAAGCTGGTCCATAAGGTTCCTTTCCTTCGTCTAAAACGGTGTGTAGATGCAGTGGTAGATCTGGCTTGCGATGAGAAGGTTGCATAGCTTCGGCGATCACAAGATGCTCCAGTAAAGTATTTAACATGGGTACGATCAATCCTGGCATCTGATCTGAACTATCATCTGAGCTATCTTGAGCGCCAGTGCTACCCAAACATAATCTGTATAGAGCCGTACATACTTCGCGTCTCACTGCCGGCTCAGGATCTTCCAATATCAGTCTGCGCAGCCACGTTTTCCCAAACGGTTCGGATGACGAGAACAAATATTGTCTGACTGCCGGATCACTGTGCACCCAACAAACTAGTAATGCCATGGCATAATGTATCACTTGGGATCGACCAAAAAGTCCAGTCTTGTAGTGATTTGGATCAAGCGGTAACGAAGCATCATTTAAAATGCTCGTTATTCTTGGCATCACTGTGTCGACGTTCATCATTTTCAACATTGCTTCGCTCAGCTTGGGCACTAGCAATGGCTTGTCCGCTTTGTTACGTTTTTTCTCTTCTTTTATGACACCGAGATAACAAAGTTGCTTCAATAGACTAGCGAGACAATCCTGTTGCCACTCACTGCCGTCTCCCTGCTCCAAACAACCTGACATAAAGATATCAAAAAGATGCCTGAGTCCACCGTATTGCACGAATAAGGTGGACCAAGCTACATCTTTTTCCTTATCGTCATGATTGTCATCCGCGTCGCCACCACCTTCGTGTATCGTCGTCGATGCAGTGGGATTACTAGACGATGGCTGATTTGTTGCACCTCGCCGACTCAGGGACTCGACTATGTAAAGTGAATACATCAACTTCTGCGGACTCGCTGGATCAAGTAATTCTTGAAGAGAAGTTTCGCCGAGTTTCTGGAAACCTCGCAACAATGTTGGACTTGTGGGTAATAAGGTGAGTGTATCCCAAACTCTTCTCGAGAGTACTTGTGCCTTTGTATGAGGAATTTCTTGGCCTCCTTTCACTGTCGTTTTCATGGCGCTGAGTGTTCTCATAAGCGTAAACAATTGCTCGAAATACTGCGGTCGAAGTAATAATAAAGTTGGTAAAGACTCTCTGGGTGGAGGTGGTAATAACGAGGGCGAATCCATATCTCGTTTGCTACAACGGCCACCATTCCCTCTACTGGCGCCGGGTGAAATGAATACCAATTGCCCATCCTTGAAGCCCATCTCTTGTAAGGTTTTCTCGTCAAATTCGATAGTCAATTCCTGACCTTGGGTAATCATCCTGATAGGACCATCGGTAAGCAACGACCCTAAAACCGATCCACCATTTTGAACGGCGTTTGCGGAAACTGCTGATTTTTCTTGAGCGTTCTGCGTGTCGTCCCACCATTTAGCGACTTCGGCTCGTAAATCCGCTACATAGTCGGTATTAAGAAGAGTGAAACTCGTCTTCTCCGGTATACCAGCAGGCTGCACAAAGATTCTTAATTGTTGGCCTTTCTCAGACGTGTTCATGGCTACGTGGCTGGCGGCACCTCTGCCCTCCAACACCCAGCGACGCAAATGATAAGCGTACCGTTTTCGAAAGGCTTCCAAATGTGTCCTCAATAGGAGCAAAGCGCGTTGTATACAGCGTAGACTTGCTTCCTCGTTAGTTTCGAGATCGGCACTGGCCGCCGCAAGATGCGTCATGCATTGCGATACAAATTCCGCCTCTTGTGTCAGCTGTCGTGACATGTAATAGCCGTTGAGATATTGTATAGCTGCCATACTGACATCTGTGCTTTTCGCTTTCAGGGCAATTCGCCACAGGAAATCCATGCCTACCGAATCTATATCCCTGAGTGGTCTATCCATGTGCGCCGCTGCCAAACGTGCCAGGTTGCACAATTGTTGGAACAGACTCAGGCCTGTCATACTGATGGTTTCTGGTGGTAGACTCGGTAACTTGCGCATGCACAGGTGTTTCAACGTATCCATCCCTAAAGCATGCTGCTCCGTAGATTTTGCTTGGCTGAGCAACCAACTGAAGAGTTCATCCGCACAAACTGGATCCTGTGACAAACATTGCCATAATATATCCACTTGTTCTAGATTTAAACGAAAACAATCGGGTGAACCCAATGGCGAGAATATTGATGACAGAAATTGCAATCTAACTTGTATCTCTGTTTGATGCGAATATAAATTACTCTTCGGTCCTGTACCGGTGTAAGTTTTCAAATTGTTAAAGAAATGTTTCATCATGCCACGTTCACGGTCAGCCCAGGTTGTAATCGTATGCGCGTCCATCGCACCAAATTGTTGAAAACTCGCGAGCAATTTGGGCAATAGTCTTAGAGATATAACCACGGAACGATTGGTCGCCAAATTCTCCAAGCAGCCTTCTATGAACTTCATTGGAATCAAGCGATCAACATTAAAGCATAAAAGATTACATAGCGCTTTTTCCGCTTCCAAGGCTAGACCTTCTCCTAGTTGACCTATCTTATCGTCCTGAAGTAGATCCCATAGCAGCGTGTTACCCGGTTTGCAAACTGTATCCAGATTAAACTGCGAGCTCAATCTCGTGGCCGCTTGTCGAGCGGTTCGCACTTGCGACTGCTGACAGACTGATCTTCTAATCGTCATAGTTGAGTGTGAATGATGAGGATGATAAGCTTGCATTTGGATAGCAGTTAAATGGCGAGCGGCTAATTGTGCCAGTTCCTCTTCGCAACCGCTCTCTTCGCCGTCAAAGTCGGCCATATTTTTTTCACTTTTATTCGATATTCTACTGCTGTATGAACCCTCTTCGTCGGAGAGCATCTCATCCAATCCTGAAGGTAAAAATGTAGGACCAGACGCATGCACCAAACCAGCAAGCTCAGATATCACCGCACCAGGACCATCCGCAGCAGCGAGTACACCCGCTACATCGCTATCATCCTCATCGTGCGAACTGTCTCCCGAATCGGCCGTTCGATCCACGTTATATCCTACTATAGACATATATTTATTTTTATTGCGTCTTAATAAAGCTGCCGTGGTTGGAACTTGTTGTTCATTTGGATCTAAAGCCATCGCTTGTTGCTTAACGCGATCCAACGCGTCGACACTTTTTGGCTCGTCCAAGGAGGCCAAAGCATCTAGACTACTATTTAACATATCTTCCGTTCTGCTTTTCCCATCTACGAGAAGATCTTTTGATTTCGTATCTTGACCAACGATATCTTCCAAGGTTTTCTCAACGGCACTTAAAGAACGCTTCTGTGGTCTCTTTCGTTTGCGCAGGATTTTTCGCTTTTTCTTTTCATGTACAAACATTTCCTCTGTATTAGACTTCTCCGTGTCTGCTTCAGCGTCAGATCCGCTCTGTTTGCTCTTTACTTCATCTCGAATGACATTTGTCGAGGAGTCCTTGGTTAATTCTCTGTTACATTCAAACTTATCGGAATTCAGGCCTTCGATATCATTGAGACTTGATTCGATAGTAGTGGTTGTCAGATCCTTTCCTTTATAATGTCCTACAAGTATACAAACAAAATGTAAACAAACAGACCAAGATTTTATTTAACAAATTACGTACCTTCGCCATCACTGCTGTAGCCTCTGGGTTGCTTTCTAGGTGATGGTCCATCTGATAATGTTGGACTAGGTTCCTCTTCATCATCCTCTGGACTACTACCATCCATTCCGCTTGGATCACTGCTGCTACTTCCACCGACTCCACTTCCGGTGCTCCTTAAAATTTCTCTGTTCTTCATTACTAAACCTCTTGGATAAGCGGAACGACCGGATGTCCAAATAAATTTGATTAAAGCTGATGCAAGAAACAAACTCTGCTCTGTGTGATCTTTAGGTTCCAATTTGCCTAGTAGAGAGTACAAGTGAAGTACAGGGGTAGGAGCTAAATGTTTGACCAAAGGCGCCAACAAATCGTACACCGGACGGCCGCAATGCTTCAATTGTGCCGCTTGCCACATAGTGTCCATGTCCGAAGATGTAATCCTACCTTCCATAGCCAAAAAGCTTAATATAATGTGACTCTGTTTAATAACCTCTACGTGTAAGTTTGGTCCGAATATATGAGCTATGATGTTGTTTTCGGTCAGCCAAGCAGCAAGCGCGTGCCCCACTTGTTCGACCTCGGCAACAGCCTCGTTGTTGCAGACCTCATTAGACGCGGTAATGTGAGCATTTATTTGAGCTACTCCAGCCAGCCTCATAGTCAGAGTTGTACTAGTAAAATATTTAAATGCCAAGTCAAGCCCATCACGATCGAAACTTGGTAATACAGAGTCTATCGGATCCTTTACAGCAGTCCACATAAAATCTAAACATGCAACAAGAAACATCACGTACGTGTTCATATAGAAATAAAGAATTAGTTTATATATTCGCAAATGTGAATCAACAATACTGTCACATGTATGCTTTTAATTTCAGAAACGTACCAGCCATGGTCCTAACAGCTGGTGTACGCAATTCCTTGTCCTCTAAACGACACATGTACTTCATAACACGACTGCGGAATGGTATAAACAGTTGAATGACACTGGCATAGTTCAACCAAAGTTTCAGATTACAAATAACTGCAACCATAGAATGCGCAAGGCTAACAGGCAGTGTGCTTTCCATGTCGAAACAAGCAGATACCAAATTAAAGCCTCCTTGATGGCAAAATATAGATACCGCGCGGATCAAAGGCGCCGGTACTTCGGGGTCGTGCGGCTCGCAATAACCACCTTCGTCCTGTTAATTTTTAAAATAATCAACGTTATTAATCGATCTAGAATGCAAATAAGTAATAAATTAGACAAAAGTTTTACCTTGACGGGAGCTAAAGGGTTAATTACACCGCCGTGTTTCATTGCAATATAGAGAGGGAAGTTGAGTAAAAAAATTTTCGAAAGTAGATGAAACAATCTTTCCTTTTCGTACTGAGACCACAATCCTTGTTTCGTCTGAATTTCCACTTGTGCGTGCTCTGCATTGTCGTTAGATTTTCGCTTATTATTTTTCTCTTCCTCATCCTTTCCATCCTTAGGCGTCTCCTTAGCCACATCTTCCTGCTGTTCATTTTGCTGTATAACTTGTAACTGTTGTAACGTACAGAGCACGACACTCTGAGTTAGCCTTATAAATCGATCAAAATTTTTAATTTCGCGGTAACAGCACATACATTGTCTAGAAAAGAAGAAATCATAAAAATAATGATATTGCGTGATTAATATTTACGATAATAACGCATATAAAAATAATTATAAAAGTTAACCCTTTCGCTGTGAGGAGTTAATAAACATTTATTACAAATATTGGCTGTAAAGACATGATTTTAATTAACTTGTTGAAACAATTTTCCACAGATTCTTAGCCAATTTATAACATTCCAGACAAATTAATTTATGTGATAGAACTGTATTACACATAAAAAATTTTATTTCTCAGCGTGAGAAATAATATAAAATCTAACTAAAAGAGAGAGAATATGCAAGGATTTTACAGTACAATAATAATTTCTTTTAGTGCTTCTAATTTGTAAGTTACCTCAAACCTTACATCTAGACTTTTTTTTATCGATATCTTGATTACTTTATTTATATTTTGATTAGATACTTCTTTTGTTCTTTAATACTAAATCATTCCTTCCAATAAATTGATATATTATTCTTAGTTTTGTGAAAAGATTAACAAGCAAAGACATAAAAAAAAGTATTAAAGTTAATTAAATCGAATAAAATACCTTTGCACCCATTGATTAACATAATGCAACGTCGTGTCCACATCTGTTACATACAATGTTGCCAATGCATCTTGCTCCTTCGACGAACGTTCGTCATCTAAAAAAATAATTTATCAGGACTCACAAAGAAAATCGGTGCAAGCTTAAAATACTATTCACAAGAATATGTTTTTTTATCAAACAATCTTTCATCTCGCGCGACATAAATAAAGAAACGTACAATGTTAGGTTATCCAACAAACATACAATATCTCGAAAATAACAAATATAAAATTTAAATTTTATAAATAAATGAATTAAAAAATTCATTTAACAAGTTTATATAAATGAATTCAAACAATCACGAACGCCAGTCAATATCGCTTTAAAGTATCAAAAGATAAATCGTAAGATCTCCAGTGGAAAATTTCCGACAATGCTGATTGAATGAATGTTTCTCGAACCTAAGAGATTTTCCGACGAGATTCATCGAAAAACAATCGTTATACAATCCACGCATCTAATGTTCACGTTTCTACCAATGTGGAATAACTTTAACTTGTTTATAATGCTCTTCATCTTTTTCTAAGAGTTAAAAAAACATAAAAAATATATTAAATCGAGATTAAAGTGAATCTACACAAGTAGAAAGACCTAAGAAAACGTGCCGCTTTTGTTCGGAAACTCCCTCGTAATTCAAAAAGCGCCAGTGTAACGTTCGGTTGAAAATTATAACGAAAAATGATTTATCCGTTTAGAAAAATGATGCGGAATGTAGAAACGTTGGTAAGAACAAAGCGCGAGTCTCGACGTTCTCGGCCTCGGTCTTTGAACGAGACTCGGTTAAGGTTATAAGACGCTACCCCGCTCGCGGTCGTGTTTCACGAAGACAAGACATTCCGATAATAAAGAAGCGAGAACGCGTCGCGACGGCGTTTCACCGTTCCTCCAAATTAACTTCCTCGGAGGTGAAATCCGTCCGCGAGATCTCGGCCGCGAACGCGAATCCGTTCGGATAGGTTAAGAATCGGCGGGAGGGGGAGCCAACGCTACTGTGGGTGCAATATTATTCCACTTACAGGAGAGCAGAAGATCGTGGAAATCGACGCACACATCGCACATGGTGCCCGAATTGTTTTAGCCTAGCGAGAGGCCCTCGGTCACGTCAAGTTCATCACTCGCGCTCACCGACGCACGTTGCCGACGACGATAAATATTATTAAACATCCCCCGTGTGCGCTCACGACTGTCCCCTAACGGTCACCATATTGCTTTTTGCGTGCGTACACTCGCCGCTCACTTCAAGCGAGGCGCGTCGCTTCGCCCTCGCGGAGGAGTCGCCTTCGTCAGCACTCCGCTTGGCCGTCCGAAAAGGTTACGGATCCGACGACGGCACGTGTCACGCGTTGCCGTGGCGTTGCGCGGCCCGCGACTCGTATCCGCGATCGTTCGTAAACGCGTGCACGCTCCACGCCGATCGGGTCAATTAAATTTTATCGGTTTGTGGCTCTCGTCGCGAACGTCATTGTGACAGAAGACAGCTGATCGCCACCATGTTGAATCCGCGGTGCGCGTCGCGATTTAAAAATCCATTTGCACTTTCCCGGAAGCGGCCGCGCGCGCGATCTGTTACGTGCGCGATGCAACGTAAACGTGTGTAAAGAGAATGGTGGAGAACGAATGGACTAAAACCACTAAAACCAACTAAAAGCTCAAACCTAAAACGAGACCATTGCCTTCTCTCTCCTTCTCTCTTTCTTTCTCTCCCCCTCTCTCTCTCCCTCTCCCTCCCCCCTCCTTTCTCCCTCCTCACTCTTTGTGCGTATTGAAATATTTTCTTCGCGCTACTTGCTCGCGGAAAAGCTAGTTCATGCTCCTTCCAGAGGAATTTTTCAATCTCAACGCTATGCAAGATATATTTCTTCCTTTATGATATTATGTTTGAGTTTTTTATGTTATGTTTGGCACTTTTATCATTTCTATGCTTCATGTCTGAGAATATTAGATAATTAGCTTTTAAAGCGTATATTAATCAATTAGAATTCGTATCACGTAAAACAATTAACGGGTAAAAAAGCGTGTCTTTAGTTTTTATTTTATCTGTGATAATTTTGTAAAAACAACCATCGGCTTATCACGTTTTTGCAACAATGAGGATGTAAACAAATCCTGATATGATTAAGGGGGGAGGGGGAAAGATGGGTAGGAGGAGGGAGAGGGGGGAGAGAGAGAGAGAGAGAGAGAGAGAGAGAGAGAGAGAGAGAGAGAGAGCAGTTAAGGAATGATATTGTAAAAAAACTTTCATGTTCAGAAGAGTGTCGCTGTTGACAGATGTACGACAGCTGATTCCTTCGCATCTCTTTTGAACTGTATTCTAATCAACATACAATGGCGAGTCATCAGGGACGTATAAACTGCAAGCGTCCTTTGGACGGTTTCCTAGATGCGTTCCGCAATACAGCAATTATGGAATATTGAATCTTATGCAAATTTCATTGGAGGGGCAACTTTGAACAAACTCCGATTAATCGCACTGGCGAGCAATTTGTCCAATCATACCTGTAATATTTTATTAAGATTGATATTATTAATTTTGTAAATTTTATATGCAAAAAGATCAACAAATTAAACAGAAATTTTAATTTAAGCAATTATCTCGACTAAATTAATTATCTAATTAAGAGAATTAATATAATTATGAAATCATATAGCATATATGTTGGAATATGCTATCTGGGTCTGTTCTTTTCAGTCCTTTTCTTTTATGTCGTAAAGTTGTTATAATTTATAATTGTAGTGTTTATAGTTTTAATACGTTTTGTATTTTTAGTATAAACTTTTGTAGAGAGAGAGAGTCAGAGAAAATAAAAATCGAAAATAATATTGAAATAAACAGTAAAATTTAATAATATATGTATATAGTAACAACTGTATAATAAAGTAAACTTTCTTTCGATACTCACGGATAGGATTATACGTTTATCACTTGTTCCTCGCATTTAAATATATCCAAAAATTATTTTATTTAACTGAAATGTGTATGAAACGATATAAATTATTTAAAAATAGATAAATAAACGATATAGATATTCGATATTTTTCAGTTCTCTCTCCTCTTTAATTGGAGTTTGATCGAAGGAATGCGAAGTACTATAGGATATGTAAAGACAATAATAAAAAATCCTTTCCGTCCTTTCCAATTTAAGAAGAGTGCAACACAGTGAATCATTGCATCTTCGTTGTTTGCCAATGTTAAACAAAGGATAAAATGATCACTGGGCCATATTATATGTCCCTTTCTGGTAACCACCAAATTATAATAGAAAAATAGACGAGAGTACGAGGACTGGGAAACGGTGCATACAGCACTGATGGAGGCATCGCTCGGAGCGCGCTGGCGTTCGACGGAGTCTGCAATAAACAAACTCCAAGTGATCTCCAGGTAAAAAAGCGTATACGTCCGATACTCTATCTCGCTGCAACTACGATCGCGAGGAGTCGCGCTGTCAACAGTCGAGCGGCTTCGGGGGGCAAGCTAGAATTGTGCGAACGTCGCGGGAGCAGCCGTCGAAGGAACGCCGCGGAGATGGGCAGCACGGACAAGGCCGTGATCACGGGGTTCATATGCAGGCTCTGCAGTAAGATGAACCGCTTCGTGATCCACATCTACGGGGAAGAGGGCGAGAGAATGAAACTCGCCGAGAAGATTAACACCTATCTGCCGATCACGGTAATTTCTACGTGCCGTTCTGTATCACACGATCCTTCAGGAACCGCGTTAAGCATTTCGCCCGGTGCGGAACTCCTTGATCGATCTCTCGCATTTTGCACAGATCTTTATCCTGAGGCAATGCAAGTATCTGCAAAGAGAAAAAAAAGATCCCAAGTCTATATAACGATATAAATATCCTGTGGTTTTTTCTTTGAAAGCTTATACCACTTCACCTCTTGATGTGTTTTACAAATACAGAACATTGTCAGATTTTGTAAGAACTATCGACACCATCTTTTTTTACAAATGATTTTCTATCACCAACCACTTTATCATCTATATAATTTGATATTTAAAGAAACATAATAAAATAATTTTGTATACATTTGTGCAGGTAAACATGAACGACCCGCTACCAAAGACTGCATGTTTACATTGTATTGAACGATTAGAGGCGCATCATGAGTTAATGGAACAAATCATGTACACCAGGCGGAGATTAAACACTGATAATAAGGCGACCGCAGTAGCATCCTCTTCCGCGACAACCGTAGACACAGCTCCGACATCTAGCCCACCTCCTTGTTGACATGTGCAATGGAACATAGTATATCCTTTCGCTCAAAGCGCCATTCGCCAAGCTCGGATGATTCCCATATAATTTTTCATTTCATTTTAACTGATTATAAGTGAAACGTGTAAAGGAAAGGACAGAGGATAACATTACATTTTCCTACATAAACACGATATTTTCATGTTACATTACTCGTTTCGAACAAGTATTCATTAATGGTATTAAAGAAAATTATTCAATGCCAATGTCCACTACTATTTTCTGAGGGAACAAAATATCTCAAAAATATAGAAAATAATTAAACGGAACAAAAGAAATGATATAACGTTGCATAAAGAATTACATTTCTTTATGTAACGTTATATATATATATATATTTATATATATATATATATAAAAATGCTAATTTTTAATTTGAACAAATTATATGAGGACACATTTTTTTCTTGCTGGTCTATGGTTAATAATGAGCAAACTATTTGGAAGAAAGTAATACTTTAAATGTTCTGGGCAAGCGCAATAATATTGAGATAATCGAAAAAATGCATATATGTGTACAAACGCAGACACACATACACACATATGCATATATATTCACATTATAGGGATGTATAAGATATCTAGCAGTATCCAAAGTATTCACTGGTGTAATTTTAATATTCAGGAGTTTTGTACAATAGATATATCTCTGATAAGGTCTCTCTTATTAACATGAAAAAAATTATTAAAACATTAATAATTTGTTTTACTTTTTAGTTATTAAAAAAATATATTTAATTTTAAAAATAAAAATATGTATATACTTCGAATCTTCAAAGAACCTACAAAGTAATAATACAAATCATAAATTTTGATATAAAGATTATTATTTTGGATTTGTATTGTGTAAAAAATAGTGATTTGTATTACGTAAAAATCTATTGAGAGAAAAATATCAAATGTGCAATTAAAATGATCAAATCAGATTTGGATCATGTTAGCATGATAAATGATAGATAAATGCCCTATATGAAATATAGGAGGCATTAAATCTAACCAAATTCGTTTACAAAATTTAAATTTTATATCTGTTATTTTCGAGATATTGTATATTTGTTCCAGTTAATACAGCGGCTGTTTTTTTATTTATAATTTTGCTTTGTTTGCTGTGGATACGCGATACCCAATACATCTCTTACAATTAGTCACTACACACACACACACACGCACGCACACACACATACACACAACACGTATATATACATATATATATTATTTTATGAATCTTACAATAATTTTTCTTTAAAAATGTTTTATAAGATTCTTTAACTATCTTTAAGGAGATACTGTTGTATCTTTAACGTATCAATTCTACTGATGTACAAAGATATATATTATACTCTTGGAAAACAATCTTTATGCGATACCATATTGTATAATGAAGAATATTGTAGAAATTTCTTAGCTATAAAAAATTAGAGCGTGTAAAATTAAGATATGGAAACTTATACTTATATTACATATAAAGAAGTAAGTCATATTTTAGTCATTGATTTCACACTAAAATTTTCTGTTATTCGTTACGTTGATATACAGAACAAGTGATAAAAGAGATATTGTATATTATGTATTATTATATGTTTGTCATTAATGGTGCATTATGTTAATTGCGTTTATAATCGAAAAAGATATCTTATTAATCTAATACAAGTAAGTGCAAAGTACAATAACATAAATATTTGTATAATTATATTGTATTAAAAAGTAATTTTGCGTAAGTTTTACACAGATGTTAATCTGTTTATCTTTGTTTGCAAGCTATAATGTAATAAATAATATGTATAACAGATTTTTAATATAATTTGCAAAGTTATTTCCATTTTCATTCTACCTTCGGTACATTTTAATATATTCAGAATTTATGTAAATAAAAATGCAGGAGTAGCAACTAATATACGAGAGAACGTTTTTTTTGTTAAGATAAGATTTATTTTTATTCACTGACACAGTTAAATGTTATGTGAAACAATGGTATTTTACTGTTTGGCGATGCAAATTCGCCTTGTGCTTATCATTATATACTATTTCACATTATATGATTTACAGGGAGAATAATTATTTTCAAAAGACAAGAGAAAGAGAGAGAGGATGCATTTGTTACCTTTTTAATGTTTATCATAATGTAGTATACTGTTGATGTTTGAAATCGCAATCATATGCTGCATTCATCGCTTTAAGTGATAATCTGGATTATCAAACTATACAGAATAGTGTTGAGATTCGATAAAATATTTCATCATCAACTATCCAATTAATAATAATGTACATAATACGTCTCTATTAATTATCTCATATTACATCGATATGTTTCCTCTTAATCATCAAAATTTACAATTTCGATTACAAATTAATCTTTAATCTAGAACTTGCCATAAAATAAATTATAAAGTAAATAACACAATCAAATAATTACATTATAAATGAATAATAAAAAATGAGTGATTATCATAGTAAACATTGCACAATTATACTATATTATTTAAGATATTTGCATTTCCATATAACACAAATTATCGAGAACAAGATTTGTGTTAACATCAAAAATGCATCCTCTAGTCTTCTCAAGACAAATATATGTTATTTCGCGACATTTCTGAAATGATTATACAAAATGCGTGGTCATGTCAGACTGTGCGATAAACTATTAAGTTTGACTTATATTCATACACACGTATTGTAAAACTATGTACAATATATAATGAAGAAAAGCTAATGTCCCGCGTTTTTTTCACACTTAAACGTAATTGCGTTCTCACATCATAGAGTTCAAATTGATCTCTTTTTATAAAAAATATATATTTATATATATATATATATATCTAAGAAATTTTATAGACATACACATACACGCGTACACACATACAATGTATGTAAGTATTAAGAGAGTACATTTATAAAATTTTGTTATCTTTTCAACCTATTATATATTTTTTACAAATTTATTTTCATTATTTGATTCATATTTTAGCATTTTTAGCGATGCGTTCTTACAATTAACTTTCACTCTTTTTGCATTTGTCTAATTTCTCTAAACTTGAAGCACTCTTCGACATGTGTGTTGAAATACAAATATAAATGCATCTCTGACGAGTTTCCAATACGTGACGTACGACACTAATGAGTATATAATAACTATTTAATGATGATAGACAAAGTACAACGGTAGCTAAATATAATATGGAAATCAGTAAACCAATAGATATATAGTAGATAAAATATCGTTGAGCTGCGTTCACGATTACTGCAGTCAATTATGAAGAGAAAAAAGAAAATGTCTTACATCCTGATATATATATATATATATCTTTTCACGGGAAATATATATATTTATTTACGTATATCGATATGTCGAAGCTGCGGTTTACTTAGAGCTATGAATGCTTCAAAGCGATCGATTGATCAATTAGAATAAAGAAATCTATGTTTTAAAGCGTTTGTAACACCAAATGCATCGCGACCAATATCGATCATACAAATCATATATTCTTGTATTTTTTAATAAAATATCATTTTTACAAAGTTATATACATAAATTCAAATAGACATAGTATTCTTTCCTTTTTGTCTACCAGTTTCTAAAAATTGCCTTTATTTCATATATGCATATTAATATACAAATACTTTCTCGCCAATATTTACTCGTACAAACATATGTATTTATGTTCATACCCACAATACAATGCTTTACGAAATTTTGCTAGTCTTTAGTATTTACACTTTTTTGCTATATCGAAGACGCAGCATTTGACTAATTCTACAAATCCTTCTTATATAGCTTTTATCTTTTCCTCAACACTTTGTGAAAACAGCTCAACTGCAACCGATATAATCGTACTCGAGAAACGGAAGTGACAGCCAGCTTATATAATTATTTGTTCCCCCAAGATGTCTTTACAGTAACGTAAGCGATAACGCTTTCTCAGCCTTTTTTTTTAGAAGCAAAAAAGGGAAGAGAAGTAACAAAATAAAGAACATCAGTTTTCATCATTTGTACTTTGCATTCAAACGTGTGAAGTCACAAAATGAAATAAAGAGTTTTAGCATTTAAGGTGTTTTCTAACAAGAGATTAGATTGATAAACAACAGGGTGATTCACTGTGTTATACATAATGTACACTGTTAGTTACATCGTGCTGTCTTATCCCTTGCTGGAAAACGCCATTAAACTAGAGATAGTGAACGCCCTTAAAGAGAGATTAACGAAATATGTAATGTACAATAACACAACTATATTGTATATGAATGAATTTATGGAACAAACGCCTTCTTGCACTATATCTTACGACTATATCTACAGTTTATTTAAATAAAGATTATGGACAAATGTTAATGTACCTAAGCAATATTACACAGATAAAAACTGTCATGAATTGTCTGGCGTGATTGCATGATGCCCGTGCCAATTGAATAATGCTTACAATAGTCCCATTTAGTACTCGAAAGAATAATCTTTCAGCGTTGTCTATCACGAACAAGCCTGCTGCATTTCTGCTTTAGCTGCTTTCATTGCTGTAAG
The DNA here is from genome assembly GCF_001594075.2 of Trachymyrmex cornetzi. NCBI lineage: Eukaryota > Metazoa > Arthropoda > Insecta > Hymenoptera > Formicidae > Trachymyrmex > Trachymyrmex cornetzi. Next base: position 32,563 of record NW_017295784.1, read on the forward strand.
AGAACATTTTTAGATTAATTCTACGTCAACGAGACAGATGTAAATGAGAATGAATTTTTTTTCGATTATATGTGGTCTATGTTTGTAGCAAATGATATTATTGAGTGATACATGATATGTTATAAAAATAAAATTGTAGTCATGTGGAGTTATTAACATTACTTGGAGGGAAAGTATGAAAGAATATCATTAGATTTTTACCTTCTCGCTCTCGTCTTCTTAATTTCTTTCGACGTCTTTCTATAGTAGCAAGTTCAACCTTTACGGCATTATATGTCTTACGTAAGTCGGATAATTTCTGCTGTAGTACAGCTATCCTTTGACTACCGTCCAATTCAGGATCTGTGAAAATACAATATATAGCAACATATAGATTAGTTTTAGAAAATATTTTTGCTCAGGATTATAAGCAATCAAATGAGCAAAGATCCTCACTATATTTAACATGATCAGATTGTGCAAACAAAAAAGTATACATTACTCAACGTACCCAATTCGACATAAAAATTGTACTTTGTTGGTCTCGGTGATCTTGACGAGTAAGTACTGAGATCGGGAACGTTGGTGATGGTGCTCGTGTGATTCGTCGGCGTGTTGTTGACACTACAGAGATTGAATCCCTCACTAGTGTCATCGCTGTCGCTCCCAGCTCCATATCTACCATGCCTACCGTTCTGTCTGCCGGGTTTCTTCGGAATCGTCCCGCCGCCGCTGCCACTGTTACCACCACTGCCACTACCACTGCCATTGCCACTGTCATTGCCACTGCCACCGCCACCACCATTGCCGCCACCGCCACCATTGCTACTGCTACTGCTGCTACTGCTGCTGCTGCTGCTGCTACCGCTGCAACCAGTGCTGGCGCCAACGCCTACGCCAATATCAACGCCAACACCGACGCCAACATCGACGCCGACACCAACGCTAACGGTGCTGTTTCCACCACTGCCGCATTCTGAATGTTTTCTGTTTCTCTTGCGTTTCTTGGGTGACTGCATGTCATCGACTCCACGTTTGGCGGGTGGCTTAGGAATCCTGTCCGCAGAGTTATTTTCAGAATTGGGTAGAGCGTCGTCTTCGCTGAAGCTCGGTCCTTTGCCGGCGCTATCATTGTCCACCTCGGAATTCTCGCGATTGAGCTTGATGTTATCTTCGGACATCGGCGACGAACCACCGGTTCTCTCCTCCCTAGGTGAGCCTGAGATGTTGGAAATGCTCGAATCGGGTGTCGTCGGCGGTGTATTATCCATCACCGGCGCGGCTTCATTGCTCTCACGTCGTTGTGATGGCATTAAAGCCATGTATTGATGTTGATGATGTTGTTGCTGTTGCTGCTGTTGCTGTTGTGACTGTCGCATGTTTAAAGATGCGTTTTGCTGCGTTGGCAGCGAAACCGGCATCGACGCTTCCACAGTCTTCGGCAATGCCATGCTGAGGGTAGCAACGGTGCTGCTGCTCGTTGTACTTTGACCCGAGGTCGGCGCGCTCGCGAAAGGCATTTCCATCAGTACTATACTGTTTTCCGTGACTTCATTCTTCGGCGAACTGCACGAAGGATCGATATTGGCTTGTTCGATGCTCTCGGACATTGGAGCCGGTGAGCCAGGTATCTCCTCTTCGCATAGCAGCGAATTCATCGTTTCACCCTCTTCATCTGTCTTCAAAACGGGTGTTACATCGGTCTTGAACTCAGTACACTCCTGCTCTTGCTGCTGTTGATGGACAGTTTGTGAAGTTTTCAATACCTGCGATCTCGCGTATCTCTCTTGCGTATTTTCTATGCGATCCAATTCCGCTTGTAGCTTTACGTCAAAAGTAGACGTTGGTACTTTGATGTCTTGTGGTTCTTCGTTGTCTATTACGAGCCTTTGTTCGGAATCACTACTATCTGTGGAATCTATAATATCTTGATTAATTTGTTTTTTACGATTCTCAATTCTTTCTCGGTCTTTCTCTTTCTGATCCGTTGCTTTATATTCTTCTTCAGGCTTTTTATCAGATATCTCATATCCGGCATTTCTCCAACTTTCGTCTCTCGTGGTATCTTGTAGCTTAGTCTTGTGTTCAGCGACTACTTTTTCTGATAACTTCTTCGGATCTGCTTCTTTCTTCGATTTCGATAGTTCTTCTTCTTTTCGCTTAGGTGCATTAACCACGCGCATAATCTCTCTGCGGAAATTTTCATCATTCGTGATTTTTTCCTGTTCGCGTTTTTTATCTACCTCGGCCACATTATCATCTTTGATCTTTGATATATCCGCATCTTTGCCTTTTTGAAAAGTAGCGTCTAATTTCTTAGACACTTCCTTCATTGTCTTCATTACGCGCGAGTCATTTTCCTCGTCTAAAGTCTTCTTGGTATCTTTAGTTTTGCTTCTATACGCCAACGCGGCCGATAACTTTTCTTCTATTGTGGATGTTGCCGGCAGCCGTGCGCTTATAGGAGCTGGCGGTATCATGATCGACGATGGAACCGGAACGATATCGAGCAACTTGGAATCCAACATTTTCAATTCTGATTGTGACTGTCCAGCTGAGACTTGACTTGGTAAAGGCTTGACTTGGCTCTGTTTCTGATCCAGGATATTGGTGGATTTATTACTAGTGCTCGTATTAATCGGCGTTTCTTCTTTCACGCTTTCAACTAAAGTGTTTGCTTCGTTCTTGCTCGATTCCGCAGTGTCCGGCGATTTGCCGCTTTGGAACTGAATCTCTTGTTGATATGTAAACACATTTTCTTGTTCCGTCTCCGATACCTCGGTCTCTGATATTATCAGACGGTCCTCGGAATCTTCGCGTGTACCTTCATCATCCGCCGGCAAATCGTTAAACAAAAGATTTAAGCCAGATACTTTATTACTAGATTCTTCCGCGATAGTCGATTTCACTTGATTGAACGATAATGTGGATGTATCACACAGTTTGTTGAAAACGTCCTCACATGATATACACGATGCGACCTGTGACGATTTGTTGGGAGCAGTCGTCACTGCTTCGTGCGTATCGTCAGACTTCTTGCCGAACAACTTCCTCGGCTTCTTTCGAGAATCGTTCTCCGGTAGTTCCGATTTCGTTTCCTTTGCTACCGATGCTGTAACAGGCGTTTTTTGCTTCTTCTTCGGACTCTTCATCTCCTCTTCGAACATCCTCTTCTTCAATTTATCTTTATCACTGTTGGTGTCTCTTTTATTTCTTACTTCAAACTCGAATGGTTCCGGTTCTTTAAATTCATATATGTCTTCCGTGTTTTCCACTTTTGTTTCAACAACTTCTACCTTTAGAGACTCGATAGTTTTCTCTAACTTGGGTGACACTGTGATCGCGGCCACGTTTTCCTTCTCGTCCAACTTGATTTCGTCCTCAGCCTCCATTCTAATCTCTAACTTGACAGCTTTGTCGAAACCTTTCAATTCAGATCGTATTTGATTGAGATCGAAATCCCGACCCTTCGGTTGCTCCTCTTGGTCGCTATCAGGTTCAGATTTGATGCCTTGAGATTTACCGGGCATTCTTCTTAAACGCCTACCTTTACGTGGTTCGTCCAAGTTGTCTTTATCGTCCTCAGCATCACTGGCATCATCTGTTCTAATTCTCTCTTCTGCTCTTCGCTCCTTCCGTTTTCTTTCTTCCGTCTTTTCTCTTAATCTGGTTTTGGTTTGCTCGGGCTCGGTGGTATCAGACTCGTAACCCTCACTATCCTCGCTTTCCGATGCGACAGATATATCCGTATGTCCTGAGGTTCTCCTGGTTCGCCTACGATGTTCTATTCCCGATAACTCTGCATTTCTAGTTATCCTTGTTGGTCTATTGGCGGGTGTGGCAGGACTCTTAGTTCTGGAGCTACAACTAGCGATAGACAGCGGTGTAGTGGATCTAGGTTGTATTGTTTCCTTGTCTTTCTCTTCCTTCTTAGTTTCCTTTGTAGATGTTGAAGCTGATTGAACGGCGCTAGTCGAAGTAGGAGCGACGCTTTGCGCTCGGCGACGACTTTGAGTTGCGTTAACGCTTGAAGCACCTTTCAACTTATTGGATGAATTCGTGCTGGGAGTTTGAGGCCTGGGAGTTGCTTTGATGCGCTTTACTTTACCTTGAGCTTGCGTAATATTTTGAGCGATTCTAGACGCTTTGATCCACTCGTCATATCTGTTGTTCCAGCCTGTGTAATGTACAAGATACATTGGCTCCGGACCTTCCTTCTCTATTTCGATAACTTTTGCTTCGTAAGTAACTTTAGATTCGTGTGTTGGACCATAATATACTATCAATTTATCGCCACACTCTACGGGACCCTTATAGCAAGGGGCGGTCTCTGTAAGCTGTTCATCTGTGCGTGACTTTTCCGTTTCGCATTCTTTACGTTTCCTTCCTCGTTTCTTTAATTCTTCATCTGTTAAACGTCGTTGCTTAGACACCGTTTTCTTATCAGCCTCTCTAGATGGTGTTCGAGTTTCCCTTCCTTCGGAAGCACCTTTATTTCTCACAGTATCATCTTTTGCCTTGGATCTCGTCTTGGTGGCTTCTTCCTCCTTGACTTTTTCATCCTTCTTTTCTTGTTTCTTGGTTTCGGTTTTCTTCTTCTCAGTTGCCTTCTTCTTGGTGTCTTCTTTACTTTTTGACTTGGTCCGACTGGATGATGTAGTTGTAGTACCACACGAAGTAGGAGATAATGCAGAAATTTGCGTGGTCGGTTTTTGCGATTTTTCATTATTGGATGATGATTCAGTATCTACTTCCACGTTCACATCGCTCTCCTGACCACTACCATTTCCCTCAGGTTCTTCTTTCTTTTTAATTTTAATTTCTTCTTCTTTCACTTGTTCCTTTTTAACTTCCTTCTTCTCTTTCTTCTCATCCTCCACGACTTTCTTCTCATCTTCATCCTTGTCGTTTTTCACTTGCGCTGGTGTTGGCGGCGGTATAGGAGTATTTCTGTCTTTGTCGCGGATTAGACTTCTTCCAGGACGTTGTTTACGCGTGCTACCTCGCGGATGGTTCACCATGGTGCAGCCTAATTTTCTATAGAAATCTTCAAAGGAGTGTAAAACCTTCTTGTAAGCCTGTTTCACAAGATTGTACAAAGACGTCGAGTTTTGCATGGAAAAACCAAGTCGTCGTGTTACAGCTTTCCATTGATTCTGATTTGTAACACGATTATAGCCACCCAGTTTGTAGACCGCTCGGAAAAGCCGATACAAGTCTATATCCTCATTTCCAATCATCGGGCAAACGTTTATAGGTGTGCCGCGATCATCCATAAATTTATACAATTGAGCCACAAAATGATCTTTTTCTTCACGCGGTTCGTCGTCCGAACTCTATAAAAATCATATTCCATTTTATGTTCCGTTCAATAGTCATTACATAATGTAAAAGAAAAAGCAAAAACATAAATAAGTAGAAATCTTACATCTGAATCAAGTTCTCCATCGTAATCGCTATTGCCACTAGAAACAGAATGCCCAAACAGGGAATCCCTGTCCCAATGAGGTGGTAACTCATTTTTCTCTAAAAATAGCAGCGCTTTTTCTACTGCAACCTTCAAAGTACTGTTTTCAACTTTATTAACTAATTCTTTTGTGAATTCTGTGGCTTCCTTTTTGGGCACTGTATAACTAAAAAAAATTATATAAATATTTATAGTAATTTAACAAAATTTAAGATAATTCAATAATAATATTAATAAAATAAATGATTTTATCAAATCAAAAGCATACATTTTTCATTAATATTATTATTGAATTGATAAGATTATTTTCAATTAGACTGCTGTTAAATATGCCATTAATATATTTTTTTCATACAGCACATACGAAGAAAATACATGTGCATATGTGTAAATATGCACATATTACAATACAATCAACACTTTATAATAAAGATCCTTCACTTACTATCTGGCATCTTTAAACGAGCGCACTAGATAATCATCTCTCACTCGTATTCTTACAGTATCTTGAGCAGTAGGTGCGACCACTAATCCTGGAAACCAATTATCCTTCTTCTTTTTATCGCCGAGTTCCACACAAACCACTCTACCAATCTCTGGTTCAGTTTCCATTCCTTCCTTTGCACCTCCACTGGAAGCCGAGTCACGAGCACCTCGTGGTGGACTGTCTTCATCTTCGCTGCTTTCATCCCTGTTGCACAAAAATTTTGTGTATTAGACAATTATTAGAACTTTTAGGAACATGTTTCTCCACTACACTTACTGTGCTTGCCTTGATCGTCTGCCCCTTCTACCTCCAATTACAGGGTTCCCAAAGTGCTCCGGATGAGTCAACGGAAGTTGATCCAACGTTTCACTTTCTGCAAAGTGCCGTCCACTTTTCAGACAAAGCGCGGTTCTTCTCAATGTCGTAATATCTCCATCGTCAAAGACCACAGTATATTGACTGCAGTCTTGGATTTTTGTAATCGTAGCTTCCACAAGTTCTTTTCGATCGACATGTTTGACTTCGACGGAAGCACCTACTCTTAAAGTCCCTCTTATTTGATCGTCGGCAACTGTAGCAGTTCCCAAACCTTGTGGTTTATAAGTAACGCGGCATTTTACCGATCGTACCACTTTACGGATTTTTGCTTCGCAAAAGGCACCCTTATATTTAGCGCTAACTTCAGTACCCACCGATAGGGATGGTGGATCGTCCCCCTGCAATAACAATAAATTTAATTATATATTAATGTTTAATATAAATATTATATTAATAATTTTCTATACATCAGAATTTGTAACACAAGTTTATCAAGTAGTGTTTAATAAATTAATAGACAAGTAATAATAATAGTAAAATCAAAGATGTATACGAAAATGAATTATCTTTTATATTGTATTATATATAACATTATTATAATGTATATTACATATCATATTGTGTAATGTAAATTAAACCTTTTTAACTTGAGACATTTGACTGTCGTTTACAAAAAAAAACCAATCTTTTTTTTTGGAGTAAAGTGTTGGGTTTTTTAATGTTTTTGCACAGTTTACAATTTATATTCCAAACAAAATCACTGATTTCAATTTCACTAATAATGACAAAATAATATTAATGTACACACACACACACGCACGCGCACGCGCGCGACACATATGCACAATAAAATTCTTTTCATACAAAATAATTAAATAAATTATATAAGTTAAACAGAAAAAATAAGATAATAAATAATAAAAAAACAAATTCATACTCTAAACTATGTTTTTTAATATTTTCTCCACTTAAAACAAGTATTTTAATTTAATAACTTCAAATAAAACAAAAATAAATCAAACATTCTCAAATAAGTACAAAATATAACTGAACATCAACATGTATATGTTTATCTCAAACATATTTGAGGTTTGCTCTTACATAGATTAATTAGTTTTTATTTAAAAATCAATTGATTTTTATTTAAAAAGTTACCACATAAAGACAAAATATGTGTACCATATGTCCTAATAATAATTTTAAAAAGCCCAATTAACTCATGTATGCTTGCATTATAAACAGCGATGGAGCGAAGAACACAAGTATAATACAAATAAAAAAGAGAGACATAAATAAAAAAAAGGAAAGCTAACAATAACAAAAAACGCATACACTTTGGTAGCCATAGTCATCCCACATAAATGCCTTTCACATTTAATGTCCATCTCTAGATTAACTCCGTTTTAAATTATTTTTTACCTTTTTCTAATTCTTATAACTGAAAAAATATAAAAATTAAATTAAATCGAGATTAACGTTGATCTCTATATCAACAGAAATGGACAAAAATACGAACAGACTACATGAAAATTTTCCCACGCATCCACGAGAGAAAACAGAAGTTTTCAGACCTCGTGAGATACATTTCCTACATGCGACAGCATTGCGTCAGGAGATTCGCGCATCCGGGCTCATCTCCAAAAGATAAAAAGAGAAAGAGGGAAAGGAAGGAGTAAAGGTGAATACGTATAGGTACATACGTGCGTGGGCGCGCGCAGAGAAGTGGAAGGGAGCGAGAGAGAAAGAGAGAGAGAGAGGGAGAGATGAAAGAAGCGCGAACGCGTCAAAGCGGTATGGCATAACGGACTCTGTAAAAAATATGAGAGGACAAAGTCAAGTCCACACGGGCATATATAGAACGAAACGCAAGCTTCCACGGCTACCGTTGTTGCTACCGTAATTGCTGCTGTTTTTTTGCTGCCATCGTTCTACGCTCTCTCCCCCCCCCCTCTCTCTCTCTCTCCCTCTCTCGCCTGTTTACTCACCAGCATCTTCTAGGCCTCCACGACGTGGATGTTAAACTCGATCAGATCAGAAACACTAGCGGGACATTAGAACAAACGCACATAAAACTTGCATCGTCCTGTACGTTCTTACTGTTTTGATGGTGAGGCAAATAGGACGCAGGCAGAGAGCAGTACTGCGACACAGATCGCTGACCCGTTTTAAGAATATGACACTTTCCGTAACAACCCCACGACACAAATGCGTACGAGCTTCTGTTCTCAGCCCATTTCCCAGCCTAACGAGACTATTTATCAGCCATCTCGGCCGATCTCATCGGGTCATGATACGACGATTTCTGTAACGTCGTCACATCGAAAGGTAAGAACTATCCGGAGCACGCAACAGCACGCAACGAACGTATGCGCCGTAGAGAACCGCACTGAACTGTACAACACCGTATACTACGCGTACGGCGTACGTCGCGGACTACCACCGGAAGCCGAACGACGAACCACACCCGGAAGTAACGGGCGATTTTTTTCTCCTTCGCGCGACCGCCGTCTGCGCGAAAAGCGAATGCACGCCACTCGGAGAGATTCGATACCGAAACGGCGCGACGCATATGCGCCTTCGCCAGGGACTTGCCAGGGACGTGTCAGCGATGGAATCTGAGGGTGCTTTACGCCGGGCCCGGATAAAGATCCTCGGGAAACTTATCAATATGGTATAGAAACAACAACTATGAATGTCTTCGTCAATTCGGAAAATATTTATGTTCACCTTGAATGAATAGACATTATATTGAATATATTGGAATTTGATTAATTAGAATAAAAAAATTTATTTATTATTTGATATATTCACCGACGAGATAGTATTAAAGACTGATATCCTTTACGGGAGTTCACGTTCTTATTAATATTGTAGTGATTAAGAGTAAAAAACTGATAACATTGTATTAATTTTATGATTTATTAGTTTTGTAGATGTCTTTATCGGTGTGTACATTAATTTAAAACTCAATAATATTCAATTTTTCTTTAAAATTGTGATTCCAATATTATCGTCAAAGTTTGATTATCAACAGAGATGATAACTGCAGCGAAAAAATTGTAATTTTTCGGCAATATATAGGATATTATAGCTTTACAAATAAACATATTAAATTTATGGAGCATTTGTGTAATAAAAAATCACGAATTTAATAATGTATTAATCAAATATTTATGTTAATAATAGCAAATTTATATCAATTATCGATAACATTAGTGTTTTTCAATTTCCGAGCCTTTTTTATACCGTTGAAAATTTGCCGAAGGTTGACGATTTTTATTGGTGCGACCACAATAGAAGGAATTAGGAATAAGGAATAAGGATTCCAACCTATCAGAAACCGTGTATTCCGATATATCCGATATCTGATAGGTTGAAATCTTTATTCCTTATTCCTAATTTCTTATTTCTTCTATTGTGTCTGAACCTTAATATAATATCTTGTCGGTGATATATTTTACTTTAAAAGATTTTATTTTATATGCTATAGTATACGTCACGTGTACTATATATTTCGAGTAAAATTTTCCTCAAAGAGGAAGTTTTGGAACGTAGTCTATCTGTTCGCGTTGCTTGCACTTTCTGCACTCGGTATCTTTGCTTTCTCTCTTTTCAAGGCCAAATATATATCTATCTCATTTTAAGTGTAAAAATATTTGGAGATTTCATTCAACGCGAACAGACCTATTGTATTAGAGGTGCATTATGGCTTCTGCACATTGGACGCGGAAACGCTTGCCGCGTCAAAATGAGACGCGGTAACCAATGGACACATTAGGAGCTGTAAGCTTATTGGCTACTGCATCACATCCTGCCATTACCTCCCATACAATAAATTATTAATAAATCAAATACTAGCATTTTACTGCCGCAGTGGGCTGAACACGAAAAGTCAGCTTTATTTTGAAGCCTGCGGCACACTTGTTTTCCTGCTGAATTGCAAGATCTGCTGGATTAGATAATATAAAATCTGAAAAAGTTTAAGAGGAATTTTTTTTCAGAAATTTTTATTAAAAATTCTTAAAACTATTATAAGATTTTATAAGAATTGTTATGTATAAAAATTCTTAAAAATATTACGAGGACAAACTGAAATTTGTATTAAAAGCCGATTATTTTTAAGCATGATTTGTTTCTCTGCGACATTGGATAAGTTCAGCGAATACAATGGGTGCGTCAAGGTGCATTCAGGGTATCGATCATGAAACTTTTTTCCTAGGATGAAAAGTGAAAAGTGAAAAATTTCTCCATTAACTTCAATGGTTAAAATTTTCACTTTTCACTTTCCATCCTAGGGATAAAATTTCACGATTGATTCCCATAACGACAACAGCTCACTGAGCCCTCAGTAAGCTCTTTCATCTGATTGGTCTATATTTTAGGATCTACTGAAATATGCCAATCAGATGAGAGCTCAATGTAGCTATTGTGAATCCCACATTTCAAGTACGCTGGGTTAAATTCGTTCGGAGTGATCCCGAGCAGCTCCCGAGAGACAAAACGAGAACAATGCTAATATTTCTACAAAATCGAGCTGATTATGCAGTGCATTCGCTTAATAAGTTATCAATTTTCTCTAAGATATTTACAAATATTTTTAGATTTACATGATATGATTTTGTTTATATAATTAATAATTTTTTCATGGCTTGCTTTTGAAAAGAATCGATAAGCCGTGAAGTATTCTCGAAAAAAACAAAATTTTCATATTTGCATGTCACGATCGCGATTAGTGAGAATTGAGAAATACTTCCCACACTATAAGTGACTGGTAGTGACGGGCCTGGGCGATGATCCGGTCGTCTGCTGTGACGCAGTCAAAATGGCGACGAGTGATGAAGTGCCGGTAGAAATCAAGCAAAATCGCGTGTGTACCACGGAAAATTCGGTGAGTTTTATGGAGTGGGTTGTTCAGTAAAGTAACGGAGAACTTTACCTCTAACGGGCTATTATCCACGCATCGATACGCTCCGTAAACAATAGATGCGCACTACCGGAGTACAAAATAGCTAGGACATCGGCTTTGTCATGATGAATATAGTCCTCACGCGTCTCGCACAGTAGAGATGCCCGCGAGGCTGTCGGCGCGAGTTGAGAATCACGTTGTCGCGATACATTTTCTGAGGCGATTCCGCGATTAAAAACATTAAATAATCCTGGCTACGGATACGCGGTTATCGAGAAGAGGGAGATTCGCAGTACTCGAGAGACATTCTATATAGGCCAGCGGAAACGATATAGCAATATCGCAGAATAGAGCGCGTGCTGGCAGGATATCGACTGGCCATTCGATTCGGAAAGAGACGCCATTTATTTTGGCGGGCACGTGTATTGTCGCCGGCGCGAGAACGAGTTCGTTGGACTATAGACCCTACGCTAATCGTACTTATGAACGTCATTGTAAATTTATTACTTAAACTATATTTATTTCTGTAGTATAAACAATAGTTGTAGGGTATGTGTGTGTGCTTTATACATTTATACAATGGAGTGTGATGACCGATACGTTCCTATGTGATTTACCTATTTTTTCCATACTGAAGCTAAGCATTTGTCGTTATTACATTGATTAAGTGATATTAAGCAGTGCAGAGCACACATGTCTACGTACCTGTGTTTTTTTTAGTAAAAACTTCTTGCACGATTCATCTCTTTACTCCTTTTCTTTTCATGTTGAAAAAAAAAGGATAAACTGTGAAAGAGGTTTAGGTTGAAAAAGACAGATATCATGAAATGAAGCTTTTTCCATTGTTATAATACAATCTCAATGAGATTATAAAATATTGTATTTTATAATTTTTATAATTCTCTGTCTGTAATCATATTTTTACTCTGTTTAGCCTGGTTTTTTTAACTATTTTAAGCTTTCAAAAATTGTGGAAAAATTCAGAATTATTTTTTAATATTTTTATTACATTATTAAATAGTTTTACTAAAGCCATTCTTTGTTTCAAAAAAATTTGAGTAAAATTTTACTTGTGTACCAAAAAGACTCTAATTTACAATTTTACAATTAATACTTATAAGCACACGATAAATTAAAGAGCAAAATAATTTAAATAGATTATTTGAATGGTCGAACAGTTTTTGATTCTCTATAAATATTACAGACGTCAGAAATGGAATCCATGGACATAGCAGCAGAGCCTACTACTGTGAATAAAAATGTTAATGCACAATCCTGCAGAGAATCCGTATCTGTTGATGATATGACATCAAGGGACTATTACTTTGATTCCTATGCTCATTATGGAATACATGAAGAAATGTTAAAGGATGAAGTACGCACTGTAACTTACCGAAACTCCATGTATCATAATAAACATCTCTTCAAAGGAAAGACAGTTCTTGATATTGGCTGTGGTACGGGTATTCTCTCCATGTTTGCAGCTAAAGCTGGTGCAGCCAAAGTCATTGGTATCGAATGCTCCAATATCGTTGAATACGCAGAAAAAATAGTAGAAGCAAACAATCTGTCCAACGTTATAACGATACTTAAAGGAAAAGTCGAAGAGGTTTCATTGCCCGATGGAATAGAAAAGGTCGACATAATAATATCTGAATGGATGGGCTACTGTTTGTTCTACGAATCGATGTTGGATACAGTGCTCTTTGCCAGAGACAAATGGCTTCGTGAAGATGGTATGCTCTTCCCTGATAAAGCGACTCTCTTCATTTGTGGGATTGAAGATAGACAATACAAAGACGAGAAGATCAATTGGTGGGACGACGTATATGGTTTTGACATGAGTAGCATAAGGAAGGTGGCCATTAGCGAACCGTTAGTGGATGTTGTCGATCCAAAACAAGTTGTTACAAATGCATGCCTAATTAAAGAAGTTGATCTGTACACAGTAACGAAGGCCGATCTTGAGTTCTCGTCACCGTTTACTCTTCAAGTCCGCAGAAACGACTATGTCCAAGCTTTAGTTACATTCTTCAACATCGAATTCACAAAGTGCCACAAACGTATTGGCTTTAGTACCGCACCGGAAGTGCCATACACACATTGGAAGCAAACCGTCTTTTATTTCGATGAGTATATGACAGTGAAGAAGGGAGAAGAAATATACGGCGTATTCTCGATGAGGCCCAATGCCAGGAATTACAGAGATTTGGATTTCAGCATTGAGTTAGATTTTAAAGGGGAGTTGTGCCAAGTACACGAGACTAACAACTACCGTATGCGCTGATATATAGTGGACTGCGCGTCTCTTTCCACTTTTTTCATAACTCATTAAAAAGTCATTTAATCAAGCTGAAGTCGATTTCCTACAATATGGAACTATAAATTGTCGCGTTTAGACAGCGTGTATTGACGACAGTATGTGTACTGTCAAACTCTAGCAGTTCTTTAATTTTAAAAGACATGGAATGCTTTCTGATTAGATGTTTAATATGACTTTTATAAATATTTTCTTCTGTAAACGTGCAAATATCTGAATAATTATATTTATAATACTAAATTTAAACGAACAGCAGAATATTGTAATAAACAAAAACGCGAATTTTTGCGCACAAATAAAAGCAAATTTTAAATCTATCAATCTGTAAAAAAAAGAATTCTAAGTATGAAACATGAAATGTTTTGGCAATATTTTACACACACTAACATTAAAAGAAACTACTTGTAATTAATATCTCTGATATATAATAAAATATATAATTGTGCGCCAAAATTCTCCATCTTTGTTATTTTCTTTTATGTTATTAGACTTTATTTTAATATTATCTTATCAAAAATTGTGGAACGCATGATATATATATACATATATATATATAAAATCAGAAATTTAATTTAATTAAAATTTTCATATGTCTTGTTATCTCTAATCAACTCATTTATTGTGACTTGTCAATAAAATAATGAATAGGGTAAATCTATTTTGAAGAGTACTATTTTCTGCAAATGCTATATATTTGCCAATATAACAAGATGAACGAGCCTAAAGGCGAAAATCATATTTAAAAAAATGATTAAAAAATTATTTAACCATGATATTATTTGTTTTCATATATTTGGTAGCTAGTTTAATCATTAATCATGGAGAAGTAGGCTGAGCATGAAGTATTTTTTGGATTTTTATTTAAGCAGAGTATGTCATTAAGTTGTTATACCTTTTAAACAATTGGCTAACTTCTGTGTCTTGTAATCAGTTCTTAATTGAATAAAATTAAGTAGAACGGTACGATCGAGTGTCATCTGTAATCATAAAAAAAAAATATATATATAATATATATTTCTAAAAATATATTTCTTGAATACAATACATTATACAACATACCAACTGCTCTCCTGTGCAAACTTGTTTCAGATTTTCCGGTTTAACCAACAGCAAGTTGCACAAAGCATGCAAAGTATCAAAGAGATTCGTAACAAATTCAACCTCGAGCTCTTTAATGCACTTGCGATATTCATTCATGTCGCATATCGCGCACATAGCACCAGCGGAATTAAATTGAAATTGTTGTAAATGATCGTAAATGATTTTGTGGAATCTAATTCCTAATTCCTTAAGAGCGGTATCTAAATGCCTGCCGTCCAAGGTGTTTCGTATCAGCCGTATCATACCGCTCACGTACTGTACCACTACTAAACAGGCTGGAGTATTTACAGTATCCACATCGGTTTCCGGCTTAAAATCAGTCTTTTTTTGTTCGCTTTGTAAATATACTTTTACCCAACCTACAATTGCGTTTATGCTTCTGTCTAAGCCGATGTCTAACTTGACATCTATTTGCTCTAATACCGCTTTTTTCTTCAACAAACAATCGGCGTGTTTGGGTGTCGAACTAAAAAAAAAAATAGTATTATAACTTGTATTGCTATTGTAAAAAAAGCATATCAGATAAATAAAAAACTTGCGTACATAACAAGAGGCAGTACACTGTCGTTGAATTGTTCCTCCAAAAGTCGGACAATAGCATTACACTGATGTACTACATTGAAGAAATGAATTTCTGGTTGAGTCCTACTCTCTGGTATCGGTACACTTTGTAAGCCCAATTCCAACGCATAGTCTACATGCTCACTTATTAAATATTGTAATAATATTTCCAAGATCTGCAGTGCATTTGTAGATATATCAACAGATTGCGAAAGTAATTGACATCTTTGAAACGCGAGTTTGCTTCTCTGTAGTATCGCGATTGCTAGTTCTTCCGATAAAAATGTCTCGCCTCCGTAATCTTCTATTTGAGCAATATTTATATTCGTTCTTGCACCTAATACAGCCTGCAAGTCTCTACGTAATTCTTGAAAGCCACCCATTTGCAATTGCTTTTTCTGATGATTTTTGGATTCGTAATATTCTATAAGTAAAGTTGCTGACTTTTCTCGAAATGCCTTCGTTTCGATACTAAAATAATCAATAATAATCATTGGCCAGCTCTATTATTTCTAGCAGCATAATTCTAAATTATGAACACACTTACCTAATATAAGTATCTAAATACTTCTGAAAGATGTTTCTAGTAAGTTTGGCAAGATAAGTTTCATCAGCGCCCATATTGAAGACCTTCAGATCGTTGGACAGCTTAACAGTCCTTGTATACAGATCGTACAGATTTTTAAGATATTTTTCGGAATCGTTTTTGTCAGCTAATTTAGCCACCGCATATTTTTGAAGGCGCAGATGGTATATGTTTAAAACAAACTTAGCCATCACTTGCTCAGGATTAGAGAACACCTGTTGCATAAGCTTGTGATACTTTGTACACATAGGTATGACATCTTGAAAGACATCTTTTCCACCAAAGGAACCCATTTGACTTTGTTCTATAAACGCATCGATGCACTGAGAGTAACCCTTGAAATTTGCCAGAGTGCTCGCCAATTCCCTCATACGCGGCGCATCTTCCCTGTTGTGTGCTCTTACAAATTCCTCGATTAGATTCCGTTCTATTTCATCATACTTGACACCAATTTTCTTCTTGGCGTGTTCAAATTTTTCAGAGGGAAGTTCCTGAGCTATGAGATGGAGTTTTTGTATCACATCCGCAGCATCGTTCAACTGTAACAAATAACATTGAATAAACTTTATTAATCAATTTAAATAAACTTTATCAAACTTTATTTCCATATATCGTTTATTTACTATGATATAACTAAAAAAACAAAGTTTTCCAGAGAATATGAATTTCAACATTCTGAATTATTAAAATTTTGAAGTATAATTTTGGAATATATAATAAATTATAAAGGAATAAATGTATGCTTTTTTAAAGTATATTTTTCCTTTTTTTCCTTTATGTTTTACTTTCTTTTTCTGCAAGTAAATTTTTTAGTTGTAAAAATAATTTAATTATTTTCTATCTTTACCGAGGATTTATCTGTGAAAATTGGGTCTGTTAATGGACCAGGACTTAAAAATTCCGAAAAGTGCCTCATTAATTTTTGAGCCTCAACTGCTCTTGCCCTTGGTGTATTGACACTTTCCAACTGATCTCCCAGATGTAAGACTTTAGTAGCCACGAGATTTATTCTCTCATCTAACTGATGAAATAACTCAATAGAATGTCGATTTCTCTCCTGTAATTCTAATATCTCAAACGTATGTCGAGCTTCTTCTTCCTTCAGCGCAGCTTCTAATTTATCGCATTTCTTTTGCTGACGTTCTTGTAGGATCTGTAAGTCTTTAATTGCTTGCAGAAAAGTCTCGTGAACGATAACTGGATCAAAAAATGTCTTTCCTCCATCTTTCGTGTTATCATTGACAGTTCTCCAAGCTAATCTTTCGACAAATTCTTCAGGGTCAAATGGATCCTGTGAAACAATGTTGCAATCTGTTCATGATAGCTTAACATGATAATGCACAGAAATTTATAAATTATATGGCATTAAATTTATTGCATTTATTTAAAAAAATTAAATGTATTGAAATGACTAGTTCTTGTATAAGCTGATCTCATATATTAAACTTAATGACTAATACATAAAATCATGTAATATCGAAATAAATCGTGAAATAAATCTTTCAATGGATGAAAAAAAAGATTAATCGAAACCTGCTCCAATTCCTTCATATATTGTTGCATCATTTTGAAACAGTTTATGCTTGCAGAGCAGCATGAAAGAAAAAATTAGGTTAGATTGTAACACTTGAGCAGTCCAGAAAAGCTCACAGGAGCTGCGATTATAGAACGACCATCGCTGTTTGTTCGTTATGAGTTGATGTGTGCATTTTTAATTTGTCGATCGGTCTCGCATTTCTCGGATTGCGAAACGTGATCTATGTACGATTGATCACCGCGTTCAACAATACGCACAAGAATGTCATTCTTAGTAAACAAGCTCGCCCGCCAGATGTCAACGTGGCGCGATTTGTGATGATTCGCGCCCTTTAAATTTGTAAAAAAAAAACCCGTTCCGCTGACGAATTGCCACGAGTAGTAAACAATGAATCACAAAGAATGCAAACTCATCCATTCGCGTTATTTGCAGCTATAGCTCAAACAAATAACTAATTGCAAATTTCAAATCGCGCATAATCTGACGTAGAGCGTTATTCATAGTTCAATCTTATATATTTATAATTAGATTTCCTTTTAAGAGTTCCATATAATCAAAGAAATAGTGAACAGAGAACGGAGAATAAAAATTTCAACCTATCAGAAATCATATTTTGTGGAATACAGTTTCTGATTGAAATTCTTATTTCTGTTCTCTATTCCTTTGATTGTATAGAGTCCCTTGGGAGACACAAATATTATTCTATCCTTCTTATAGCTTTCAATGAACAATAAAGATAGAACAATACACTTCGATCGTACTGTACCTCCTGAAAGGAGAACAGCCTATTTTAATCCTAATTTAATAATTAAAAAATTTTTAGATAAAAAAAAATTTACGATTTTAAAATATAAGCATCGCCAACAATTGATTCGTCAGGTATACCAAGGTATGCTGACAGATAACGAACATGTATAATGCCAGGCTTTACACGTCTTTACACGCCCGCATGCATATCATATGCATATATCGTGTGTGCGTGACGTGTCCAGGTGATAATTACGAAATGACCCTGAATGTCCGTGGAATTTGAAGAATGCAATTTTTCGTTTAGATATAGCTGTTTATTCATCCGTATATTTTATTATAATTACAGTTACTATACCTGTAACTTTTCGAATGCCATTATATCGTATACCCGTCACAAATAGCCCTCTCACACGATACAAAGCTACGATTTGGATTATATGTAACTGTAATATCTCTTAACTCGTATAAAATATCCTCGCTTTTCTGCTCGATCGGAGCTAGTTCGCAGATTATTTTTGTAGATTCTTGGATCGCATTTGAACTATGTAAAAAAAGCATAACGAGGATCAATGATAAAATTTAAGAAAACACAAACGAAGATTTCGCCACTCCATCGTTTGGCTGCGCGTGAACAGCATATTTCTTAAATATATTTTATACATATACATATATATATATATGTATAAATATATATATATACATATATATAAATACATACATGTAGGTACATACATATATATACATATACGTATACACACGTAACGTACACCACGTATGCGCTCCAAGTTAGCATTGAAATAGTTTTGTTATTATAAATTACATTATATCATGTGTGTGTGTATATATATATACATATATGTATATATGTGTATATACATTATACATATGTGTATATATTCTACAGAGAAAGAAAGGAAGGATATCGCATGTGGAATTTCACTAGGAAAAAATGACCTAATCCTTTACGCATCTAAAAGAAAATAAAGAATGAAACATAAAAAAAACATGAGAAATTTTTCTGGATTATTGTATACAGGAATAGAAATGGCTATAGAGCCAAACACATACTCTATTGTACATATTACAATTAGGCTAAAAAAGAAAATTAAAGATGCTTATCGTAATAACCACCATACACAGTATTATTCAATTTACTTCTCAAGACCCGAGTTGTCCCTCCCATTACACGCACATCTACACTCGCTCGATATTATCAATACTAATTCGACGAATTTATCTAAAGTCGAACTTTATACTAGAAAATGGCGTTAATTAACCACGTCTTTTCTTCTTTGGAAAGATAACTACAAAAACGAAATTTTAGGGCAGGCGGACGAGAGTTTCGTACAACTCTGAAGGAAGAGTTGGTGGTCCATGAGTGTGTTAGATTCTTTTTTCCTTCTTTTTTGTTGTTGGAATAAACTAAAACTTCCATGTTCTTATACTTGCAGTAATAAGTTTAATTTTGCAGTACTCGGACCGCAACCACATTAGATGTTCTGCAAAAAAGATTTGTTCCCTATAAATTAATAATTCACATTCAAGTTTAAATCTATTAAACTCTTACATATACAGACATTTCATTTCGCTTACTTTGGTTAAACGAGACACAAGATTATAGTTCTCAGCAGCATCCAGATTTAGAAGATTCGATTGGACGTCCGTGTTCTATTTTCACCTTGTTGGCTGGATCACTCGCTCCGCTCGAGGGTGGGCCCACTCTAAGTTTTATTTCAGCAGCCATCGTCATAAAAGCTTGCTCTACATTCATTGCATTCTTTGCCGATGTTTCCAAAAATGGTATTCCGAGTTGATCGGCATATTCCTGTTTATAACAAAGTACAGCTATGCAATAAAGACTGTAACATAATTAAATAAATTATGCAATATAAAAAAAGAGTATATGTGCTGTTTACCTTGGCCGTTGTATAATCTACAACTTTCTTCGTATGTAAATCACATTTATTGCCGACTAAGAGCTTATTGACGTTATCACAGGCATAACGATCAATTTCTTCCAACCATTGTTTTACATTGTTAAAAGTCTCCTGATCTGTGCAGTCATAAACAACAATAATACCATGTGCACCTCGATAATAAGAACTTGTAATTGTTCTGAACCGTTCTTGACCCGCCGTATCCCAGATTTGTAGTTTTATTGTTTTTCCATCTAAATCAATGGTTCGAATCTTAAAATCCACGCCGATGGTACTGATATAACTTTCCGTATATGTGTCATCGGCAAAACGCAACAAGAGACATGATTTTCCAACACCAGAATCACCAATTAGAAGCAATTTAAATAGGTAATCGCTGAAACAAGAAAATATTTTAGCATAAATTATGGTTACAATTTGTAAACATTTTACAAACAGAGAGAAATGATTTGATGTCTCTAACTTTAGAAAGAAGAATTTAAAATTACAACTAATACAAACACAGGACATTTAAACTAGAAAAACTATTTTGTAAAATAAAACTATTAAAAAAATTTTTTTGAAGGTAAATTCTTTTAAAAATTAGAAAAATTATTTTGTAAAGTATAATTCCTAAGAAAATTCAAAAAAAGGATGTCAATTTGTTAACAATTTATACGTGCCTGTTCTCAGGACTATTAAGAGAAAAGAGCCAAGGTCGGCTAATGCAAAGTAAAAATCTAACAGTAAAAAATACTGAAATATGGACTATGATACAAGAGTGCCATGTTTCGAGTAGTAGGGGAAAGCGACGGGAGGGAAGGGTAAATCTGTCAAGACGGTGAAAATCAAAGGACACACCGTATTTTTTATTCCCTGGCATAGCGAGCAGAGATCCCGCGAGAGCGATAACGTGGACGCTTTCTCATCACGGAAACGTCCATATTATCGCTTGATAATTTGTACAAAGTGGTAAATTTGTTACACTTATGTCTGCGCAGAAGGAAGTTTACTCACTACTCGGGATTCATCGTGGACATGCTACGCTGAGAATGCGTCGATTGATGGATCCGTCTATGGTCTGCACTGGAAAGTTAACACCTAGAAAACGGCACCTCGGCCTCGACACGCACTACGAGGAATGCGAATAAATCGGATTCTCACTACGTTTCTTCGTAATATGACGAAGAGTTGTAACAATGGCGGTCACAGCAACTCCTCCCAAACCAATGAGACCTCCACCATTGACGTAATGCCAGAATGGCAGCGAGCACCGTTTCCATAGACGTAGAACGTATAGATTGCGCGCGTTTTCTATTTTAAAGGTGCATTTTCACGAACCTTAAACCGGCGATAAAAATGAACTACGTGGCCAATATAAACATCAATTTTGATCACGTGAGCCTTTTTTGTCGTTGACACGGCCGGTTTGAGCGATTTGTGAAAATGTATCGTAAAGCTTTGGCTGCGTTTTCAGATAAAAAAAAAACAGCTTTGCAAATGTGGAAAATTCTTGAATACGATTGGTTCCTGCTTTTGGTTCCTTATGAATCTAAATGTGTAAACCAATCATATTAAAGAATTTTACAACAGTTGCAAAACTGCTTTCTCTGCTGAACGCAGCCTTTTGTCTACAATGGCTGCGTTCAGCGGACTCAACAGTTAAGTAAGCACTCGCTGCTATTGATATATTCTTTCAGATCTAAAATGCTGATTGGATGATCTAAAAGAATACACCAATAACAGCGAGCGCTCACTCAACTGTTGAGTCCGCTGAACGCCAATGCTAGACATTTTTTTGACGGAGAAAGAATTGATTAATCGGATTGGTCATGTAACTGAATTGTTCAAATATGATTTGTTAATTCTTTTTTTGTCCAAAATTTTAGAATAATTTTCAGGATTGTGGACAAACATGAGTAGTTTAAAACAAAAAAGGGCGCTTAATTTTCATCACTTATACAAGTATATATAAATTATTAAACAATTTTTATATATATTTTGACATCTTTAGAAAGTATTTGTGCAGTTATATATTCATAACAAATTGTAGATAAATTATTGTACAACAAAATATAGTTAACGAAAACAGAAAAATGTACTGTTTCAAATAAAAATATAAAATTCTGAAACAAAAATATTTAAAGGAAAAGTATGGTTCAGTATCTTAAAATTGACATTGCAAACTACAAGAAAAAAATTAGTTCAAGTGTCGGTTGTTCAAAAAGTTTAGTTATTGAGTTGAAAATGATGTTTTTCTAATATGCATGAATGGCTATAAATTGATGATATATTGCATATACATTAAAACAATGGATTTTATTATTGCTATTGTATTAAAAAAACTTATAATTTATCAGGAAAATATTCTTTATAATATTACTGACAACATTTAGAACAAAGGTAGCAAAAATCGCGTTTCAAGCGCGATGTCCACTAGAAATCGGTCCGAGATCCTCGGACAGAGAAAAAATTAACAAATCACATTTGAACAATTTGATCACATGACCATTGCGATTGGTCAATTCTTTCTTCATCCGAGGTCTCGGACTGATTTATAACATCGTGGACACAAGACTTAAGAGCTAATATGTTGTTTTAGAGTTACATTCTTTTTTTAACAATACGCGAAATATTCTCGCAATACAACCGAGAATTAGTTGAAAATAAAGGAACACAAATAAAAACTTTTTAGTTACAGAAAATGTACACTCTGTACACACCTTGGATCATTTGTGACTGGAGGTGACTTCGGAGTTATGCTAGTTAAAGGATACGTACAAATTGAAACCGGTAACGCACAAAACTTTTCTCTAGATGCTAAGTCTTTTTTTAAGAATAGAAAAGAAACCGGTATTTGACCAAGTGCTCTTAGTATTTCAAAAAACAAAAGAAATGGGCAGGACACGAATGACTCAGACGTGTGTATTAATAAGGCACTATAATATGAGTATTCAATTACACATTCCACATATACATGAGACTCAATATACGCACGAAAATATATTCATATAATTTCGACGAGCCATGTCGAAAAGAAACGCAAGATTCACCTCATTTATCCTTCGGTATTCCGCGAACGCGGCTAATTTCGCGACTTCACTGTGCTCGATCGCAACGAGAAGCACGAAAGAGGCGATCGAGAACATTCATCGACAAGATCGCAAGTAAATCCGACATCCACACGCATTGTCTCACGCACAAATAATCCCCCGTCGCTGTCGGAAACGAATATTGCACATACTTGTCGCGAATGCGTATTTGAACCGGTGAGAATTCAAACCACGCAACGTACACTGGTACGAGCCGGTACCGTTAACCGTACTGTCTTTTGAACGCGTCATGCGCTGTGACGTCATGTGACGTAGTCCTACCGGTCCTACGGGGTCAGCACGGCTCGGGGACGGGGGAACGGCCGCTTGCGGCTGCGCAGTAGACGATCGCCGCGCCGCGACGTAACGTCTTTCCGCTTTCGTCGTTGAATTCTCACCAATTCAAATACGCGTTCGCGACAAGTATGTGCAATATTCGTTTCCGACAGTGACGGGGGATTATTTGTGCGTGAGACAATGCGTGTGGAAGCCGGATTTACTTGCGATCTTATTGATGAATGTTCTCGATCGCCTCTTTCGTGCTTTTCGTTGCGATCGAGCACAGTGGAGTCGCGAAGTTAGCCGCGTTCGCGGAATACCGAAGGACAAATGAGGTGAATCTTGCATTTCTTTTCGACATGGCTCGTCGAAATTATATGAATATATATTTTCATGCGTACATCGAGTCTCATGTGTATGTGTAATGTGCTTCAGGTGCAGTAAAGGGAGAAAACGAAAGCGGAGGAAGCCAATGGATCTTTAAAGTGTCCAGCAACGGTCGCGAATGAACTTTCCGTCTTCACTGTTCGGACACAAAGGCAAGACTTTGAGTAATTGGATCGGATTTGTCAGGTACGCATTTCATTTTTGACTCATTATGCGTCGTCTTGGCATTCGAGATCGTATTTTGGGCAGTAGGTACACGCGGTCATACAGTCCATCGAAAATTCCGCCCGTTACGACGCTATTCTATTTACGAGGTTTACGCGACTCGCAGCACGGCTGCTCGCGCGAATGCATAGCGTCTTTCGTCAATTTCGTCAATTTAAACGCGCGAGTGCGACAAGTATCTACGATGCTTGTTCGGGACGACGTGGAATTTATCGGGCGTAAAACAATGCGTGTGGCAGTTGAATTTTCTCACGATCATATCGATGAACGTTCGCGATCGTTGTCGAGCTCCGAAGTTAGCCGATACAGCCATAGCCAAAAAAAAAGGAAAGGAAATGTGCAGTTAAAAGTACAACTTTTATAATATATAAATTAAAATAAAGAAAAACCATAACTTGATTTAATTATAATGCACATATACATAATATACAAAATATCTAGTAATTCTTATTATTTTTTGAATTGGTTTCAAAATGTCCTTCAAATTGATGTCTTTTGTTACCTACAAAATGTAAAAAAATATAAAATTATACATCACAAATCGGGTACAAAATCTTTTAAAAAAATCAAGTTTAAATATGTATATATATATATACATATTTAATTAAATACATTTAAAGTATATAATAGTTTTCAAGCACATGCATGAAATAAGAATAAAATGCGTTTTTTCTCTTATAAATGCCAATTTTTTGTTAAATGTATATAAACAGTAGCATTGGAAAACGTACAACTTAAATCAAAGTAGGTAGTAAAATTACTGCATCCAAAAATCCTTATATTCCGGTGATATACTTTCCAAATGTAATATTCTATCTTCAATATTTTTCAGTCTTTTGTAAATATCTTTAGGTACTGGTTTGTTAATTCCTATCATACGTTCTGTCACAGAAATTCTCTCATCCAATATAGGGAAAGAATCCGAAACATCGAAGCTCGTATTATTCGTAATTGGTTTGCGTAAAATTGATTGATCGATAGTTTGAGGTCCCCACTCATTTAATACTCTATGAACTAAAAATAATTTCAGATATACATATATGTATATTAGAATTGCGTACTTGCATTTTTACAAGTGCAAAAAAGCGTACTTGCATATATTTTTTAATACATATAGAAAAAAAATAAAAGTTAGTGCTCTCATATGTATATTGAGATATCATGATTAAAAACTTAATTGCAAGTTAAATGTTAGACATAATTACAAATTTGATTATATATAATTTCCTCTATCATAAAATTATACATCATATGAACAAATAACAATACAATTAATTATGATATTTGGATATAATTTTTTAAATTTATCTACATCGAACATTTTAGCTTAAGAGGTAAACAAGTTTATATAAATGATTATTGCAAAATTGTCTACGTAAAGATTTTTTCGAAAAAATACGAGTTTATAAAACAAAATACATATATTCTATAAATTAGATTGCAATATATATAAAATCTTGTATAATAAATCGATATGTCCATAGAAATTAATGAAAAAAGTAAAATACTAATAACATAAACATTTAACAATACGAAATATCGAGTGGGCAATAAAAAATTAAATTATATACTACTTGTATTATTACCTTTTATATGACTTCTGGAATCTTTTCGTCGAATAAGAATGGCATCTACTCTTGCACAAGAATTTTCATTACCATTATTTTCACTGTAGATATATTATTTATAGCAATTAGTTACAATAATTTCAGCTTATAATTATATCAGTTATGTATACATACTATAATTATAATGAAAATTATATTAGAATACACATGTAAATTCTTTTATTTTAATATTAATAATGAACTGACCTGTAGCGGCAAAACTCTTGAACATTTACAGTATTTACATGTTGGCGCTTTCTTTCAATAAATGATTCTATTCTACGATTTAATTCTTCTGAATTTGCTCGAATTTGTACAAGGTTTTGATCGACAACATCTTTATTTGGTACTTTTTCATTTATATTTGAAGTCATCTGAGCTTCCTCTTTCGAAGCTGTAGATTTAGTAACATTTTCGAATTTTAATCTGATATAGTTTATCTATATGCTATGTTAACTATACTAACTAAATAAAAATATATTGTATTTAATTATGTTATTCTGTTATACAGGGGGTAATTAAAACACGAAAAAAAGTTCATGTAAACATGCACAAATCCACCGTTACTGAAATAACTCGCCCCTGAAGTTAGTCCTCTTATTTTAGTTACACTTACAATTGTACAAAGAAAAACGTGGTTCAAATAAAAACACAACAATTTTGTTTGAAAGGCTTATACCACGAACGCAAGATAACGGTAGCGAAATTTAAATTTTATTAATGTTTAATACATAGAGTAATAATAAACGTTTCGGTCATTAATTAGACCTTCTTTAGTATTAATAATTTTTAAAACCAGAACTTAAAATTCGCAATTCTATCAATTCACCTAGCATGTTAAATTTTTTATTTAAATTTTTTAGTAAATTACAATATCTTTCTAATCAACGCAACAATTTATACGAAATTAATTCAAAAATATTGTAGTCATACGATAATCGATTTCATGCTTTACAGAACCAATGTATTTGTCTCTTAAGTCACATCATCACAATATTTGTCTTGCACGGAGTTGCCAAATTCTGTGCAATCATGTCAATCATTGTGATGATGTGACTTAAGAGACAAATACATTGGTTCTGTAAAGCATGAAATCGATTATCGTATGACTACCACATTTTTGAATTAATTTCGTATAAATTGTTGCGTTGATTAGAAAGATATTGTAATTTACTAAATAAAAAATTTAACATGTTAGGTGAATTGATAGAATTGCGAATTTTAAGTTCTGGTTTTAAAAATTATTAATACTGAAGGTCTAATTAATGACCGAAACGTTTATTATCACTACGTATTAAACATTAATAAAATTTAAATTTCGCTACCGTTATCTTGCGTTCATGGTATAAGCCTTTCAAATAAAATTGTTGTGTACTTACAATTGTATTTTTTTGTATACATAACACAAAAAATAAACAGGAATTACTATATTTCTAGTTAAAATTTATCTTTATTATAAAGATATCAAAATGCTACATTTAAAATAATTTTAAACTGATAGTTTAAAATCACTTTAAACGCTAAAAATAAAAAATATCGCAAGAGATTTATAAGAAAAATAAGTACCCACTTAATGAAAGTGTCGAAGACTTATAGCAATCTACATCCAAGCGAGGAAGACCATAATGTAAAAAAAAAATAGATTTTTTGGAAAGGAAAATATAAAACTAAATAAATCAATAAGTCAACGCAGATAGCCATGCAATAACGCAACATCAATAATATTGTAAATAAATCTTCTAATTACATATATTATAAAGATTTCTTTCAATTAAAATATGAATATTATGAAAGACATACCAACTATAGCAAATATTTAAGGAAACATGCATAAGAAAATATTCAGAATTGATAATTAAAAAGTTATTTACTATTTATCCATTTACACTCTTTATTTTGTTTCCATTGTGGTTCCCCTGTTTCGTATACTTCTTTTTTCCAAATGGGCACTGATGCTTTTAACGCATTAATAGCATATTCTACTGCCTTCAGTGATTGCTCTCTATGGGGAGAGGAAACTGCAATTACAACGCTTGCTTTGGATATCGGTACTTCTCCAATACGATGATATATGGCGATGCCTTCTACATTCCATTGTGAACGAATTTTGTTACAGATATTAGTCATCTCTTTTAAAGCCATTGATTCATAAGCTTCATATTCCAGTTTAATTACCTAGATAAAATTTCAAAATAATTGACTTTAAATTTACAAAAATGTTAATAAAAGGATCATTATTCATAAACATTTGTTTGCAATTATTTTTAAAAACAATTTTTCATTAATGATTTCTTATCATTTCATGAGTAAAATCCAAGAGATTTAGAATATTTTTTCTTTCGTCCAAACAATAGACGATGCTACATTTTTATCTCTTATTGATTAATACAAATTATATATTTGCACAAAACAACACTCTATAAGTTTTATTTATATGCTTTTTGTAATACAAAAGAAAAATTTATTTATTTATTTTCTTTACATGTTATACTGACTCTTATCATGTATTCTTGTGGTTGTGTTTTTTAAACTCAAAATCTATTTTATGGTTATATGTTTAAAGCAACAGAACACAATTAATAACATTAAATCAGAGTAATCATTTTTTATGAATAAAATAACAGCAAGTCAGTAAAGAACTATTTTATGAAAAAAAATTTTCAAATAAAGCAAGAAAATTGTTTAGCATTTTCTTATATTGCTTTTTTTAAGTAAATATTATTAAAGTCTGCTCTCATCGTTAAATAAAATTTTCATATAATTTATGTAAAATTAAATAAGGTTGAAATATAGTTTTATTCTAAACAAATTTATGTAAATTCAGCATTTACATAGTATATATATATATATATATATATACATATTAAAAATTTTAAATAATTCATCAAAAAAATACTTAGAAAACTTCAAATTGATTTCTGCACTTTACCTTCTTATTTTCAAAATTATCTCGAGTAACTCCAATAAAATTAGATATTGCTCCACAGTTAGGAAATGTCACTAGCTCCATGATTTCTATAATATTTAATTCTTCTTGTTGCAGCTTAACAAAGTTCTTTAGTATCTCCATTATCCTAAACAAATAATATAGCACAACTAATTTTATTTCTTATTTAACTTACATTACATTTTTTGAGTTATTAATTGACATTACATGCGTTAGAAAATATCTTAATAACAGTTTAATGTATGAATAAAAAAATACGGGCTTACTTAACACGTTCAAGAAATATTACAGATAAAATATAAATATATGGAAACAATAATATAAATTTATAATTTTATTTCTGTTAAACAAACCTCCGCTAAGTGGTGGAATAACTGCAATTTTATCGTTTTCCGATAGTATAAGAATGCTATTTGGAACAACAAATTCGTCGTTTACAGCTAGTATTATTTGATTACGTATACTTTCTAGCTCAAAGGCATGGACTATTTTGTCAAAAAGATCAGCAGATGATAATGTTTTTTGTATAGAAAGCTTACATTCTTTACAGCCAACTAATTCACGTGCTTTAGCAAAAAATAAGATTGTCGCTTGTATTTCGGTCTTATCCATCACAAAACATGAATAAGAACATGCTTTCTGAAACAATTTAGAAATATATAATTTTATGCTATCAAGACATTATTATAATAGCTTTTCATCAACTTTTGTGACACATCAGCAAAATACTTAAGTTTACTTTGTATCTGGTAATTAGACTCTTAACAGAGACTAATAGTATTTCCAAGCAGAATTATAGCAGAGTGATATCAATTGTCAACATTAAATTTATCGTTTACTGAACATTTTGTAAATACATTAAGTGACAATAAATAAAAAATTTACAGAAAAAGAAAAAAATGTACATTTAATAGATACTCAGTTCCTGCTGCTAACCTGCATTAGATGACTTGCAAATCTGCTTAATTATTTGCCATTTTGGCAAACTACTATAGCTATATTTCTACTAAGTCTGCTAGGTCCTGCTGATACTGTATATATCCCGCATCTTGTAGTTTTATGCAAAAATTTGCGACAGACACTATATGATCACATTTAATTTTTCAATTAACTCTTGCGATGATTGAATGCTTAAATACTTTTTTATTTTATTCTGACATCGTAAATAGCAATCTTTTTTGCTCTGATGTGAACTTACATTTCCTCGTATATTTGTTATATGTATATACATATAAACATATTTTTTCAAAAGATCCTCTTACCTTCAATTTCGATGAAATTGTGCTTATCGGATGTGTTTTTGCACGTAACGAAAGAATCTGGCAGAAAAAGTGGCTCTGCTCAGTGAAACGAGATATTAATCGTTGAAGTACGTTATCATTGAGGTTACGAATCGTACCGACAGTGTAGCAAACTGCGCGTGCGCTGTAATCACGTTTGTATGGCTTCAAGAAAGGGATAGCGAAGCCCGCTTGCATTCTCGAAACTAGCCGATCTCCGGATCTTCGCCAATCTTCGGAAATTCCGGTAAAGTGGAGTGTATACTGCATGGTCATGGAATGCGTGTACGCCATTTTGTTATTTTCGATCATTCTTAGCTTAGTCAGAGAAAAAAGTTTCTCTCTGGCTTAGTCATTCTGTAGCGAGGAATGGTGCGAGCAGTGCTAGCTCGTGCTAATTAACAATATTCGTTGTGTAATTAATCTTGGCTGTATTAAATCCAGATACTATTAATCAAAGAAGTTATTTAATTAATTTTGAATAACTCAAAAATGGTTCAAGAAAATTCGAACGAGAGCAACGAAGACAACCATGCAATGGATTGCGACGCAGATGAGTTGGCACAAATTCAAAAAAAGGTCGTGAAAAATGGTAAAAGTGTTAAAAGAGGAATAATCTATTTGTCCACAATTCCGAAATATATGAACATCACGATGATCCGAGAGATGTTTTCTGCTTATGGGAAAGTAGGCAGAGTATATCTGCAGCTAGTCGACAATGGTTAATCTTAGGTTTTTATTGTATCATTTATTGTGTGTATTATATAATTTAATTTAATCTCAAATTTATAAGTCAATTCTAAGCAGAATCGTAAGACTCGTAAAGCCTATTCTACAATTACGTAAGCGTAGTTGTAAGAATTGATCAATCACAGTTGAATGTTCTTCTCATATTCGACAGTAATTGATCAATTCTTACAACTACAACTATTTACAACTACACTCACGCAATTGTAGAATGGGCTTAACGTGTTCTTGTAAAACTTGTAAGATCTTATGGCTAATATTCTAATTTTATGCGTATGTATTGTGTAAGATGTACGAGTATTCGTAAGTATCTATGATTTCTTATAAATTTTATGGCTAGTAAGAAGCTGTCGGTAAAAATATTTTGTAAAGGTACAAGTGTTTAAAAATTTTTACAAGTTTTACAAGAATATGTTACGAGCTTTACGATTCTGCTTAAAATTTAGGCATTGCAATCTTTATGGTTATATAAGATGGTTTAAAAAAAATTCTTTTGTTGATTGTACTATGGGCTGCATTTAGAAATTTCTAGTTGTGATTGCATCATTTTGGATGCCTTCCATTTAAAATCTGTTTTCTGTAGCTGAACTAGTGTATTTTTTGAAGTGAGATAAGTATGTCTGACATTTGTAGAAAATGAGAAAGAATTCTACGACAGTCTAGTGCAGAAACAAAAATAGAACATAATTAGAAAATCAATTATTTTAAATAGTTGATTATAAATATAACATTATTAAATTTAAAATATTGTAAAACATTTATAGAGACACAATCAGTGAAACATAAAAAGAAAACCAAGAAAGTAATCAAGCATTTTACTGAAGGTTGGATAGAATTTGAAAGTAAAAAAGTAGCAAAATTTGTAGCAGAGACGTTAAACAATACTCAAGTATCCACAAGAAAGAAAAGCAAATTCTATGATGTTATGTGGAATATAAAGTATTTGCCTAGGTAAAATAAGAATTTTATTTTATTTATTATTTCTTATTTTTATTTATTACTCATTTAATTAATTAATATTATTTACATTTTATTTCTTTTTTACAGATTTAAATGGATTCATTTGAGTGAACGATTAGCATATGAACGCGCAGTTCATAAGCAAAGACTTTTAACAGAGATAGCGCAAGCTAAGAGAGAAATTAACTTCTTCTCATATAATGTAGACAGAAGTAAAAAGCTGCGTAGAAAACATGAACAAGGGGAGGACACGACGTTTGAATTGCCTGAAGTTAAACAAAGGGATACTGATAATGAAATAAGGAATAAGAAAGCAAATACACGAGTAGAAGACAGAACAGAATTCCTTAAATCGATATTTGGATAACATTTTTTTAAATGTAATTATATTGTATTCATAGTGATTAAGGATATGCAAAATAATGCAGCATTAATGTACAATATTTTGTTTAATACTTATTGTTTCATATATTAAATATTAAAATTTCAAAATTCAAAATTTATAATGGAAATATCCTAAAGTTCAAAAGAATAAAAATTCAAATTAATATAAAAGAGGTAAATAAGCCTCGCAAAGAAGTCAGTTGGTAAAACCAAATGATGTGTGAAATCCAATAAATGATACATATTTCGATCTTCTAATCGACATTCAGAAGGTTGAAATGTATCTATTATTTTTATGTATATTAGATTTCACATGAATGTAGCATGACAGACCGCACTTGTGTCCCTTCTCGGAAGATCGGCAACCTTCCGAGTGTATCCTTGCCTACAGAAACGTCTCTCAAAAAACTGCCATTCGAAACCGGCATTAAAACTGTAGGGTCTCATATTGCTTGTGGCAATTGAATAATCGAACTCTTTTGTATTAATTTGAATTTTTATCAAATATTAAATTTTATAATTTTATTCGTTACAAAAGTGTTACATAAGTCATTAATTAGTTTTATTTTAAGTCGAATACTATTAAAGAAACCTATTTTTACAAATAGTAAAATATTATGTGAATACAAAGAGTAATACCAATATGCTACACTAAAAATGAATTATGATTTATAAAGAACATAATTTATTATCTGTTATGCAAAAAGTGTTTTATTTGCTGATTACATATGAATTAATGTTATTACAGAAAACTGTATGGAAGAAAATTATGGAAATAACATTCAGTAAGCAAAAAATGTTTACAAGAGGCAGACATAGTTCATCACTCATGAAGAATTCAAGACATCATCACAAGAAATTATATTAGATGAAGCGGTTGTTGTACTAAGCCAACAGCGATGTCTACGGCGTTGATGTTATTTACAACAAATATGAACGTGATTAAAATAGGAGGTAATTTTTATTTTCGTTTTTATATCTAATTTATCGTTTAATTAAAATTTCGTGTAAAAAGGATACTACAAAATAACAAGTGATAGCACTGAGTTTGCTATCAGAAACATTGTAATAGAGGCTAAAAACGAAAACTTTATAAAAGCTGTATATAACAAACCAAATGAAATATTATGTAACTTCTAACACTATAAGCAAGTCAAAACTTGACTTTATTTCTACTAACTGTGTGTATGAACCTTTCAAATTATGCTAGCATAATTGACCCATGGTTTACACGACGTTAATGAAAAACAGCAATTCACGTGCAGGGTTTTTTTTTTATTTGGATACGCCGTCCAGCCCTTTTAGGCATTCAAAGCTTTTAAATCTTATTCCAAAGTGATTTAGAGGTTTTGGTAACAAAACATTCTGAATCACTTTCAGTGAAAAGATTTATATTTGATCCTTCATTTAATTTTTCATCACTATTTAATGTTCTCTGGAAGTTGATTGTCATAGATAATATTGAAACGGGAGTCGTAATGATCTTTTGTAATTTGTTTAAATCATCTATAGAGTATAAATACCTGATTTAATTAAATGAGATATACCTGTATATTCTCAATCAATGTCTTTTGAAATCCTTAACAAGTTTGATTTTTGAGAAATCATTAGTCCTTGGTTTGAATTATAACAAACCAATTTTGTATTTCACATTTAGTAAAGGAGAGCCAATGATATTTGGCAATTCTACGTGAATATGTAAGAAAAGCGAACTCTTTACGACTTAGATTTGTAAAATTTATTACTTATTTTATCTTTGTGACCTGGGGAAAGATTTTCAAAACCCGGACTTCTTCACTTATTGGATTGCAAGCTTTTTGTTTAATGCGCGTTATGCGCGATTCAAGCGTATCTCTACTGTGATCGGATTTATCTAATTAATTAACCGGATGACCTTGAATCAGCTCGAAATAATTATAAAATGATTCTCTGGTATATCACCAGGACTTACTAGTTCGATCGCCACTCTGTTTATCTTCCTACAGAGAAGGTTGTCCTTGAAATGTGTCGCACAGCCTTAAGCTTCGCTTGACCTTGGACTCCCTCAGCAGGTGGAACAGTCTGTTTGAGTTCCTATGTTTCCTGTTCAATATTCTAGTTCTAGGAATCATAAATTTTATGTTTCCTTCATGATTTACTGGAATTTCATTATAACGGATTTAATAATTTAGTGAAATTAATTGATACTGTTGCTCTAAACATCTGGCAGCCATATTTTAGCCGGGCCGAAGTGCTCCAAACATTACCTAGATTGCACGAATGCGACGTAGGCAGGCTGCTACGCAGAAGCCTTCTAAACTTGTCCACCGGATGAGTATAATCTTGTATTTATACCATGGTTACTCTATTGTTATTCCCTTATGACGGGCGATTGTATTGTGCATTAATAATAAAATCCTGATTATAAAAGTCTAATTGAAGAATATTGCCTAATTATTATTATCAGTTAGAGCATCCAATAAGAAACATCTGTCAAACAAATGTGATGTTAATTTATTACAATGTTTGAAATTAAAGCATTATACGTATGTAATTAAAAATGAATTTTATTAGTTAACTACAATTGCTCGTTTATAAAAAGCCTTGACATTTTAATTTATTAATTTATTTTGATCGACTTTAGAGTTATCGGGATGTGAGCACAGACCGCAGGTATGGAATAGATATACATTTCTTTTTTTTGTAGTTCATAC
Source organism: Trachymyrmex cornetzi (assembly GCF_001594075.2). NCBI lineage: Eukaryota > Metazoa > Arthropoda > Insecta > Hymenoptera > Formicidae > Trachymyrmex > Trachymyrmex cornetzi. The sequence goes on from NW_017295784.1 coordinate 67,092, forward strand.
AATATTATCTAAAGCGTAAACTATTAATTCGCACTCAATCTGTGTGAATCTTTACTATAAATTTTGCGCAAAATATTTGCCGTATGGCATTTATTGCTGATATAATTTTAGCGTAAAAGGGTTACAAAATATTTAAATTTTTCACTTACACTGTACGTATACTGACATAATTTAAAGTATACGTGCTCGAGGCATTATTCAAGCTGATACAATTTTGGCGTAAAAGGTTACAAAATATTTAAATTTTTCCAATTTTGTTGTGCCTTTCGGCGCAACAAATAATAACTAAGGGATTCGATCTATGTCTTTATACTACTATGATCCGGATGAACATAAAATTCATTCGGAAATGGTCCACCCAGGGCCGGTAAACTCCTATCAACCAACGAGTTATATATTATTGTTATACCATCGAAACATGTGTAAGAATTTTATTGAAGAATTTTATTACTATTATATGTCTATATTTTATATTTAAGTATTTTTTTATTATTAACTCTTATATGCCCTTTACTTAGATTTTTATTTTTATGTTTTAACATCTTAATATACAATTATTTTTGTTCCTATTGTTTTCGCGTTGACAGTGTTTCAGCGCAACAACAATTGGCAATTCTACGTGAATATGTAAGAAAAGCAAACTCTTTACGACTTAGGTTTGTAAAGCCGCATTGTTTCACCGACAGTGTTTCAGCGCAACTACAAATATTTAGAAAAGGAATTAACCAGGTTCTGTACGAATTTAATAAACTTTTATTATAATACGCAATAGTCTGAACACTCGCATACTTACCACTACCACTCATCTCTAAACATGGTTTAACATTAGACTTAATCATATAAGAGTACACATTAAACGGACGATAACAAAGGGGTACATCACTACAAGCATTCCTTTTCACACTAGGCGGTTGTTTGTTTAACTACCAACTTTGGATTAATATCCACTTTATTCATTTCATAACTCCGAAACAAATCACTCAATTCTGGTCTTATAGCTGAATTAACAAAATTCTTAACCAACAAATCAGCAAGTCTTCTTGAATACATTCTATCACTTCCAACAAAGGAGCACTCAAGTTCCGCTTAACTGCACCCAATATCGACTCCTTTTGCGACGGTAATCTATTACTCGATATCATAGTTCTCAATATCGGTCGTAACTTTCCATACCTCGGTATACGCATCACTCCACGAGTAGGATCTACAGTTAATTTATCCAGCACAAGCGATGTATCCTCCATCTCCATCATCAATTGATCATTATTATATATCTCACAAGCTACACCTGGCAACTTATCATCATACCACAATTGGAGATAATGTACATCTTCCTCAAAATTAGGAGTTATAACCGGTTTACCTTTAAGCTCAAAAGACACCGAATTTATCAACTTGTACGGTCTTTCAATATCGTGAGTTACATGTGGGACATCCTTAACAGCATCTTCAAACTCACTACCATACCTATTCAAATCCAACATATAAGTCTCAGGAATATAATCTCCCAAACAAACACTCAAGTCTCCACCAGCAACACAATCCACACCAGCCCTTACACTATTCCAACCACGCAAATACTTGCAGTATCTTCACTTAAACCAATATTCACTAACTTACTAGTACTATCCGTCACGTCCGAGTAATAAATAAATGACTTAGTATGTCTAGATATAGCCACAATCGAGTACTCAATTCTATCGTACAAAATCAACGGTTTAGAATTCAACCGCACACAAACAACACTTTCATACGTAAGTCCCTGTGCCTCATGAATAGTCAGAACAGCAGAATTCTTCCCCTTTCCAAAACCGTCCCTTATCAACTTCTCCTTATCTAACTGGAAATGTACCAAGTACAAACACTTATTAGTATCCCTAGGAATAATATCATAATTTCCAGATAACGGAAAATTAGCCACAGATCTAACCAAATTATTTTTTGAATAGATATCAGGATAAAATTCCTTACGAGCAAACGCAACATCTATTGGACACCTATAAGTCACCTTCAACACAGTTCCAATATTACAAAATTTTTTTGGATGTGAAAAATATAAAGGGCACACATGGTCCCTATCCACATATGGAATCTGGTTAACATCTCCAATCATCACAATCTCTTTCGCACCAGACAACGCCGTGACATAACCTATCACACCAGCATGCATCATCAAAGCTTCATCTACAAACACTCGCGTATAATCTATCTTACTACCATTAACAAGTAGAGACGCTACTGTCCTAACGTCTCTTTTAACATTACACTTGGATTCATTTCCAAAACACGTCTACGAACATCATTAACACCCTCCTTAGTCATAGTCAAAACCAAATCAGAACCCTCACTTGAAAACACAGCTTGCCCCACAATAAAGGTAGTCTTATCACAACCAGGTGGACCATTAACCCAATTTAGTTTCGGCAACTTTACCTGTTCAAGTGGTACATCCACAATATTTCTACAAATATCAACATCTAACATAATTTCAGTCCTACATACCAAAACGTACCTTTCAGAACAAGTAAATCGTTTGAAACCTTTATCATATCTAACATAACCACTCTTACAATACCCATACATATATTTCTTGGTTTCATTCTCATTTATTAACCAAATTTTATTATAATTATCATATAAGTTAAAATTTTTAGATTTTAGTTCATCCAAAACAAACGAACTAATTGACATATCTTCACAAGCCAAATCTGATATGTACCGTTGATACTCCTTTGCATTTACTCCATCAGCTAACTTTATAATATGCAAAAATTCAATCATAGCATTAACAAAAGAGATATCAAAGGCTTCACCAGGAATATACTCGGGACTGCGACCAACACCCAAATCAACAGCACTAACCTTCGGAAAAACAGATATAATCTCACTTTCCAAATTCTTTCCAACATTACTTCCAATCAACATTGTCTCAACGATACCATAAGAAACAGTTCTAAACTCAATCAACCGAGTTCTAACCACAGCAACCTCACGCAACAAACAAGTCAAAGTCATTACATTCACACTACTACCAAACTCAAACGCCACACGAACAAAATCTGACTCACACCACTTCAAAACACACTCTATCCCCCCCTTTTTTTTTGTGACGCAGGGGAAATGCATTACGCATCCCCGTCTCCCCCGGGGGAGGGAGACGGGGTATGTGGGACTCTCTCCTCGGAACTGTTGCTCCGAGGAGCCTACCCACTAAAACCCCTGCGGGCGTACCTAACCCGAACGTCTGGGGTCCATCCAGGAATTTCGCATCTGTAGTACTTCCGGATGGACCCCCGTTTTCATACGTTTAACGTATCCTAACCATTTATATATACACGAGGGTGAGTAGACGCCGGCTACCCACCCTCTCTTGCCCTTTGCCCATCTCGAGGGGGTCATGAACCTCCGTCCATGACCCCATGGGCCTTCCCTCGAAGGGCCAATGGCAGAACCCTTGGCTCGGCCTTCGAGTTCTTTCCTGCTTATTACTACTTTCTGAGTCCGATGGTCCCGCTATTCGGTACCATCGTATGACTCCTCCTGTCTGCCCAGAGGGCACGTGGGCCGCGGGGAGGGTAAACTAAGTTAAAGATGGAGAAGCCCCCTCCCCGCGGTG
>NW_017295784.1:70799-79742 GCF_001594075.2 Trachymyrmex cornetzi
CCCCCCCCCCCTATCGATCTAATCTAATCCCCCCTTATACGCTAGGGATGCATTTTCACGCTATTCCCACCAATTATCCTGAGTCGCGGTGTTGAGCCTCTCTCTCTCTGGCTCCGCAACTTCTTTCTTCGTCATCACTTCTTCGCAGAATGTGAGGACGCCTGTTTCCCTTCCTGTCTACACATTGCTCTTATGACCGCCTTCAATGAGAGGTCTATGCCTATCACCCTTCGCAGTTCCGCCCGCTCACAGTCCCATGCTGGGCAATAGCCCAGGGTGTCTTGCCGAATCGTTTGGCGCGTCACAATGCCAACATGCGTTTGTGGCCTCCCTCCCGATCCGACACAGGTACCTCCCGAAGCATCCATGCCCCGTGAGGACCTGCGTCGTCCGGAAGGAGAGGCCCACTCCTGCGTTCAGCCACTCCTTCAGTTGACTACCCACTGCACCGAGGATAGTGTCTTCTACTTGGGTTTCTTCTTTCAGCCATTCTTCCCAGTTTTTAATCTTCCTCTTCGAGGATTCCTTGATAGATTCCACTTCGTTCTTGTCGACTGGATATCCTCTTCCTCTCAGTATTGTAACCCTTTATATTTCTTCATAACAAATGGCCTCCAGTTCCCATGGTGGGACTCCCGTCAAAACTGAGTTAACCGCGTGCGAAGTTGTTCTGTACGCTCTAATTAATCTGCCCGTGATTTGGCGTTGGGCCCCTCTTAAAATTTGTATGACCTTTCTATTTCTGCACACCGAATACGCCCATATTGGCGCTCCGTATAAAGCTATGGATTTTACCACATTTGTGTACAATTTCCTAGCCCTGTCATTCGGTCCCCCTAAATTTGGCAAGAGCCTACTTAAAGTGAGGGCCGATCCCTCCAATCTAGGCGCGAGGTCCGTGAAATGGTCTGTAAAGGACCATTTGCTATCTAGTGTTAATCCTAGGTACTTCATCCTTTGGCCAATCGAGATCTCGGTTCCTGCTATGTTTATCGAAGAGCTCGCTGGTCTCCCTTTCGAGTGGAATCCTACGATCTCGGTCTTGGCGGGGGCTATCTCTAGCCCCATCTCCTCGATCTTTTGGATCACTGCGTCTGCTGTGAAGTTTGCTTCCATCGTAGCGACGTCCCAATCCTCGCCTGATACTAGGATTAGCGTATCATCCGCGTAACATATTATGCAACCTTCTATTTCATTGTCGTCTTTCCTCATAACATCGTCAAATCCGATGTTCCATAATAATGGCCCCAGGATGGAGCCTTGTGGGACTCCTCTTTGCACGTCTCTTTTGCCCATAGTTCCGTCACTTCTGGGGAACGAGAGCGTCCTGTCTTTTAAGTAGTTCCTGATGGTCCTTCTTAGGTATAACGGGACTTTATGCTTATTTAACGCCTTTTCTATTATGCTCCAAGGCATGGAGTTGAAGGCGTTTTTTATGTCCAGAGATATTCCTACCACGACCCTACCTTCTTCGAACGCATTCTCCATGAATGCCCTGGCGAATGAGATTGCGTCTGTCGTAGATCTGCCCCTCCTGAAGCCGAATTGTCTTTGGTTAAGTTCGGCCCTCTGGTGTCCAGGTGGGAGACTATTCTATCCGATATGATCCTCTCGAGCATCTTCACCTCATCATCCAGTAAGCATATTGGGCGATACCCGGCTACCTGGTCGTCCGGCTTGTTATGCTTTCTTAAAAGTACCAATTTAGCCTCTTTCCATTTTTTCGGAAACCTACCGGCTTTGAGGCATGCTGAGTAGAGTTCTTTCAACTCTCTCGCCATATCCTTTGTCGCTGAGTCCCAAGCTTTGGCTGGGATTCCGCTTGGCCCTGGGGCCGCGTCTTTTTCTCTCATTTTCTTCGCCGCAAGCATAAGCTCCTCTTGGGTAACTATTAGTTCTTCTCTCCATGCCAATTCCCCCTCGTTAGGCAGCTCTGGTTCCCTCCAGTTATCCTCTGTTTCTCCTGGAAAGAGCCCCGAGAGTACTCGTTCCAGAGTCCCGCTATTTAGGGATTCGGTGAAAGGAGGAGCCCATCTTCTTAATTTGTTCATTACGGCCTTGTATAACCTGCCCCATGGGTCTTCGTTTAGGGTCATGACAAATTCCTCCCATGCTTTCGCCTTCGCCTTTCTAATTGCCTTACCGAAGGTGTCTCTTGCTAGCCTAAACTCTCCTATTCTCGTTTGGAGTTCCTCTTCGTCCAGGTTGTTTCTTCTTCTCAATCTTCTTAATCTTCTTCGAGCTGAAGAAAGATCTGCCCTCAGTAGATCTAGTTCTGCGGACCACCATGGCATGGCTTTGCGCATTCTGGTTCCAGTCTTCGGCATGGATATGTTGCAGGCGTCTATCATAGTGCCTTGGAGTCTTTTGGCCGTCTCTTCGATCTCCTCTCCTAATAGTTCCTCAGTCACGATATGTTTAGGTCAGCAGCTAGCTATTATAGCTGCTGATAACATATCTTTGTTCATTTGTTTGACTGCCCATCTCTTGGGTTGCGGAAGACGCTCTTTCGTTCTTTGCATCCTGGTGTTACTGATCTTGATCTCGATGTATCTGTGATCTGTTTTGCTCTCTCGATCTGAGACTTCCCATGATACGACTCTTCTGGCTGCTACTGGAGAAGCAAGTGAAAGCTCGACTATTGATTCCCCTGTATGTCTAACGCACGTGCTTCTTCCTCCATGGTTGAGGCAGCATATCCCTAGACGGCTTGCCCATTCTACAACAATCTTGCCGCGTACGTCTGTGGTCTTTGATTGCCACAGAGCAGCTTTGGAGTTGAAGTCTCCCATAACGTATAACGGAGAGTTATCCATTTGTAAGATCTCTTCCTCCATTTCTTCGAGCGCTTCCTCAAATTGTCTCACATCCAGGCTAGGGGGAAGATATGTACCAATCAGGATCATATCGCCCCATCTTATCGAGGCATAGTGTTTGCCACTTTTAAGCGGTGTACATGGCATTGGAATGTATGTACGCCTCCATGTTATTGCGACCGATTTATCGGCGTTTCCGGTCCAGTGAGGGTGATTTAACGGTATCTTGTATGGTTCCGATATCACCGCTACCGCAAATTCTCCTTCTGCCATAGTTTGTAATAATAACTCGTGTCCATCCCTGGAGTGATTTATGTTTGCTTGAAGGATCTTATTATACATTATTATTGTCAGTATGTTGGAATCCTCCTTCTCCTTTGTCTACATTTCCCGGTACGTCCTGAGTGGTCTTGGTCCATTCGTGACCCAGCTCTGGCCATTCCGACTGTGCTTGTGATGGTTGGTTGCCGAGCGAACTTTCCATCCTATTCTCCTCGATTTCCATTTCCTCTAAGACTCGAGTGTCTTCGGATTTGCTTCCTTCTTTGACGCTACATTTAGCTAGTTGTCTGATGACGCTAGCTTCTCTCTTTTCTCTCCTCTGTTTGAGGGAGTTTCTGAGGTTTTTCCTCTACGTCCATTTTCATATTCTCCCTGTTTTTATTCTGTCCTTGAGGAGAATCCTTTTTACTAATTCTGTCCTCCTTTTTAGTCTTTCCTTTGGAAATCGGGGGTTTGCAGGCTGGTCCGCCCATTCTGTGTGTAGCTTTTATATTCTTGGCTGCGCAGATTGGGCAGAATGTTTGCTTCGTGTATCCTTTTGCCATGTGGCCGGGAAGGCCGCACCTGTAGCATAAAGTGTTTCTATCTACCTCGTTGCAGCAATGCTTTTTAATATGCCCGGGTTCCAGACACTTGTAGCATAGCATAACCCTTTCGGGAAGTAGCTCTACCCTCACGGTGGTCCAGCCAATTCTAATTCTTCTGTTCTTGGTGATATTTTTTGCGATCGCCACTGGGCAACGAACCCATAGAGTTCCGAAGCCATTGAATGACGGGATAATCTCCCCCATTTTAAAAACCTTTTCAGTGCAGCTCCCTAACAGAGTGAGAGTTAGAAGAACGTCTTCCTTCGTTGTGGATTCTTCTAAATCCTTTATCCTGAACTCTGCCGTTTTTTCCGGTCTTGTTATTAATACGTCTTCCTGGCCCTCTAACGCTGTTTTTAGCCTCTCTTTAGCCTCTCGCGAGTTTGTCCGCTTTGCTGCCTCCTGCTCCTGGAATTTCTAGAAGCAATGCCCCGGACCTAGATTTTCTGGGCCTTACCTCATGGATTCCCATAGCATCTATGTTCACCTTTTCCTTGGCTACCCGCATTACGTCTGCGTAGGTAGCTTCTCCACGACAGCTGATTTGGATTGCGGCTGTTTTGGGAGCTCTTCTATTCTTATTTCCCTCCGTACGAGCTGGCTTGGTAGGTTTCGCCGGAGTTGAAGTCATGGTGGAATTTTTGACTCCATTTTTGCCCGTTTTTGTAGCCTTTTTCTCCTTTCTTCCCAAAACCTTGCTCCATGGAGGTTCTTTCTCCTCCCGGTCCGTTTCCTCTTCCGCAGTTAGTATTCTCTTCCTTTCTTTTTCGACTTCTTTTCTGGGAGTCTCCCTGGTATTGCTTTTGTTCGCAGCCATAGCATGCGGATGACAAATTTTCCCACTCACAACAACGTTCAGTTCAGGGAACGACTTTTGCAACAACGCAATATTCTGCGCAGACATTGCGTAATCAACCAAAAAGGAAGACTTCTTCGAAATATCCGTCAAAGGTTTAAACAAATGCTGCATCTCCGATGTTGGTTCCTTCATCATATCCTTCAAAACTCTAACCGAAGCATCAGCCAAAGTAGCCTCCAAATTCAAACCTCCCAATTCACACAACCTTGCAAAAGTCTCAACACTTCTATTAACTCTCATAATCGAATCATCATCATAATTTCCTCCTATCAAAGCATTACTAAACACTAAAAACTACATCACTAAACTTCACCACTTCCTCTCTAATATCTACATGATAAAGATTAAAAGAAACTAACTTAATAAAAGGAATATAAAAATCACGAACACAATGCGAGTACAAATAACCTATAACTAAACGAACACTCGGATACTTACCAAACTTACTAACTATATAATCTAAATTAAAAACCTCCTCTCCCATATAGCCCTATTATAAGCGATAAATAATCGCAAATAACAACACCCAGGAGCAATTTTACGCCTCATTTTTGTTAACTATAACAAAAACAAAACAAAGACACTGACTAACAATAACCAGTCTCTTAACACAAACCAAGATCAATTAACTATAATCTCTCAAGGTTCAAAATCTCAAGTACGCAATTAACAATAATTCGCACTCAACTCGCCACATATAAACCTAAATCCATACACAACGAATCTGTACGAATTTAATATTATTTTTATCATTATAAATTCAATGTATTCAATTAATATGAATTTAATTTCGTCGATAATTTATCCATTATTAATACGAGTTTAATTTTTACGGCCTTTTTAAAACAATGTTTTACCGTTGAAAAGGAATGTCATCTCTTTTTGCACTTTTCTAAAATTCAATAGCTTGTTGTACCTTTCGGTGCAACAAGATGTAATTTTGGGGATTTGGTCCGCCTGAAGGGTTGGGATCCACGAGGAGCGCTAAGGATGATGCACGAGGGTTGGCGAGATAACACTCACTTTACTATTTTATTTGAAAGGACTCCCTTTTACAATGTAGCTTACTCTTAATCGTTGCGTTCGCGCTTGCGATAATGGTCGGACCGGACGATATTCCGGCGTTTGCGGCGCGCGTAATGTCTCGTTATCGGAACGAATTCGAACTCTCTGTTTGTGATTAGACAGCCGAATATAAAGAAATCGCGGTGTCTTATTACGATGTCCGATGTGACCATATATGGTCACGAGAATCGTTCGGCGCGTGCCGTTGAACTTACAACCTTGCATTTCTGCGGGCCGTTGCCGTGCCAAAATGCAAAGGTTGCTTTTTTCTAATAATCTTGCATTTCCGTGAGACTGTTGCTACGCCGAAATGCAAGACTAAATTGTAGTAGCACTCGGGGCTACAACAAGCTCATCTTTTATAGTCACCATCGATAATTTCTCTTTCTTCTGATATATAACTATCTTCTCTTCACTCTCGTCTTCATCTTCTATTTCCATTTTATCATGTGGGATAAGTTCTGTATCAAGTGAGTTTGATGTTGTCAAACATGGTTAGTTTTACTTTGAGGATAAACTAGAGTTCAATCAACACTATTTATAGTCAAAATTACTTAGCAGTTTTGGAAAGTTAAGATGTTTATTGTAATTAAATAAACGTTGATTTGACATTGTTAATATTGTTTATGCTTTACCAATCTAAAATTGTTGATCCGCCATATTAACGACCTTATTTTCCAACAAACAATTAAATTGTATTTTGTGAAAAATGTTTGTTCCAAAATTTATGCACAGTTAAAGTAACTAAATATTTAAGCCTCTCATGTACTTTAATTAATAATGGGTTGGATCAGTCTTTTATTGAACTAAATTTCGTTCTCGCTATCACGTTCAATGATTCGTGGTAAAGGAATCCTAGATGTGACGCTAGTCTCCCTGATTCCAGTTATTGTATTGTTTCTTTCGACACTGTTCAAGGCTATGTCCTGGATTTTTACAATATCGGCAAAAAAGTCCTATATTGCGAGGAGTGGTTGCATTCTGTAAAATTAGTCGATTATTTTGATTATTTGAATTTTGGTTCGGATTTCGAGGCGGTAAGGACCTACAATCTGCAGTACATGTTCTGGATTTTTACAGATTTTTTGTTGCCATTGGACAGTCGATACTTGTGCTGTAGTGTTGATGGTGCTGCAAGTGCGAGAGTCATGCCCATACCCCATGCAATTATTGCATCGTATTGACTATATCAATCCTTGTGTTATTTTTATTAGAACGCTATTAGAACCAATGTTTGGAAAATAAGCTTCTTCTAACCACATTTTAAAATGGTCTGTAAGAAATATAAATGTTAAATTAATAACTATTTTATGAGTGTTATGAGATTCTTAAATAAAATATAAGATATATCACAGAAATAAGACTTATAATTTTATTATATTATTTTGTTTATGCAAATTTATATTTACTTTTTAGTAGTAAAACAGTATCTGAAAATATATTGTAAAAGAAAATTTATTTAATTACCTGAAGTCGAGTTACCAGATTTCGATGCTTTTACAATAGCATTTATTGGTGTAAATAAGGTTTCTTGTACTTTTGGTCCAAATATACCATTAGTTTCTTTCAATACAATAAATAAAGGTGACAGCAAATTTCCATTACACGATATTATTGGTTGTATGGTGTATGAGTGTGTTGTTAATGATATAGATTGCACAACACACTCTACTTCACTCCTTCATTAGACAATGACCTTCCAGAATAAATTTCCAATTGGAAATCACTTTGATCAAAATTAAAAACATTTTCAGATCCGAACTGTTCGATAAGTGATTTCACTGTTTTCAGAAAATCATTAGCTGTATTTTGCAACTCAACGGAATCTTCTATTGTTCTTCTAGTTACAAATTTCGTAATTTTTCTCGAAACAATTCGGTGGAACTTTTTGAATGTTGATACCCAACTGTGTGTTACGTCCAGGAGGGGATTTTTAATGAGATATTCCTGGTATTGGAGTCGCAGGGTTAAAAACTTACTTTCCGCTTAAAATTAACAATAATATAGGATCAGAGGTTGCCTATGACAGCCGTCGTTTATGTTATGGCAGTTTATTGTTGTTATAAGTGCATTGAACAATAATGTAGTATCGATAGCATTAGTCATATGTATTTGTTCAGTATTTAATTTTACAATGATCTAGAAGAAGGGTACATGGAGCCTAATATATGAGTAAATCTGAAAGGTTTCGCTTTGCGCTTGAAATTTGAATTATCAAATTTAGAAATTATTTTTAGTAACCTGCATATCTGGTGTCCTATCCCGAGCGGGAAATTATAGTGAGAGAACCTGTCTGGCCGAGCGGTAAAACAAGCGGGCGCCTTCGGAAAATACTAGAAATGTAGCAGATTTACAATCAAATAATAAGAAAAAAGAATCCACCCGATACGAACCAACACTGGATATGCATGTGAGAGTAAAGTCTCAAGACAACTACTGCTTACTGGCAGCTTCGTAATTTTCTCTGTGCTCGATAACCATTCGATGACAAGTGTAATAATCGACCGCTCTGCGTGTTTTTATTAACAATTTATAACATCTGCCGCAATGGAGGTCGGTGTGTTGGAATTGACGGGATAAAACGTGTAAGTGTCTCCAGAATGGTCGCCTAGCGCGCAAAAATTATGTTCGTCTGTAACACATTTTCCGCAATAAATGACTTTTTCAGTAATTTGGACGGACCACGCATAGTGACATATAAATTTGTAAGCCGGATATACGTCTAAATATGAATAATCGCGATAGTAGATTGGTACAGCGAGTTCGCGCGGTGGGGTCAAGGGGAGTGAACATTGAGGTACCGGGTGAAATCATTGTGTAATAGAATTTCGAGTAATTTTATTTTATCATACATTTCTAAAGTGGGTTTTTTAACCTTTTCTTTAGCTGCTGCATCTAAATATGCAGTAAATGGGCCATCTTTGAAATAGTATCTATATTACTATATTCACTACTTAGTTGTATTAGTATGGAATTATCTATTTCATTTTGAATATAAAAATCCAAAGGTTTAATATAAAATTGGTGTAAGACATAGATCTAGTATCATCTATTATGTCTATTTTCCAATGTAATTTTCTTAGTTTTTGTGCTAGATATATAGGACATAGATTATCTTTTGAGAAGGATAAATTGAAATAATTTTTTATATTTTTCATTCAATTTCTCAGTATTTTTATGATTTTATTTTTAAATAACATTCATTAACGCACAAGCAATTATAAGCAATTTTCAAAATTTTTTAAAAAATTATTTAAAAAATATTTATGATAGATAGAGGTAATTTTATTATGAAGCTACTTGTAAGTAAATGTCTATCCCAAGGAAATGATAA
>NW_017295784.1:80049-143257 GCF_001594075.2 Trachymyrmex cornetzi
TGTGAACGTTACTTATGTTGAAATAAGTACAGAAATGGATTGATTAACATTTTGATACACATGGAAGTAAAAAGATAATAAAATGTTATTTAATTCAAGAAATTCAGGATTGCTATTGCTCCTTTGATATCTAACAGTGATGAGTTACGGTACCATATATTTCCTGTAATGTAAAAATATAAGCACATTTTTTGTTATAAAGAGCAATGAATGTATTTATTATAAATTTTAAAACTACTTGTTAATCTCGTTATTAATACTAACATGATTATTATATGACAAAATGTTCGCAATTATGATATTCTTCAAAAAAATGCTGCATACAGAAATATTGCTTGCACCATGCATATCGTATTACAGCAGGTGCACCACATATGGAGCAGCGAGGTATTTCTTGAATATCCTTTCCGTTGAAACAAAAATCTACTAGAGTTTCGAATTGTGGCGGCCGTTCTTCAATGTATCCAATCTTATACTAGGCATTTAAAAAGATTATGAAATCGCGGAGAAAATAGTTGTATGTGCATTAAAGATTGTAATTTGATGATATTATTTCTCAAATGTAAATTAATTTCATAATTTAGTAACATGACGCGATCACTGAATGTTCTCACAAAGTTTTTCCATAGTCTAAATCCATAAACGTCAAGAGGTTGAATCATTTCCGTTGTTTTCTTTGGTATAGTTAAAATTCGTATATCTTTATCTTTTTTTGGCATTAATTCTTGCAGATTTACAGGACAATGCTCCAAGAGTCTAAAGCCCGATTTATATTGACCGTAAGCTGAAATATATGCTGACTACATAATTAAAATTATGGATTAATGATAAAAATGTATAGTTTTGGAGAATTCAGAAGTATTAATTTTGTATTCTTTTATAATACATACAAATAAATTACTTACAAAATATATACATTTATTATAAACTGTACCTTTATTTCTGTATGTATATATAACAATAAAATCACATATATGTTACTTGTATATTTTAGTATCAATTAAAGACTAAGTTTTATTCTATATATTTTGAAATTATTTGCATGATTTCAACTTAACAAGATATTAAATCTTTTTTTTATCAATATTTTTTTAAATCTCCATATAAGGAAACACAAAATTTTTTTAAGGAATCGTTTTCAGCATTTGCAGTATTTCTATAAGTAACATAGTTTTTGAAAGCATCTACAGCACTAGTTAATTGTATGTCAACGTCTGAGGGTTGTTTCCTCTTACTAGTTCTTAATATAGATATATTTGGCGTTGTGGGTCTATGTGGTGTAGATGTGTTTGGTAATCTTTGTAGTATAGATATATTAAGTATTGAAGAACTTGTTTGTTGTTCATGAAATATATTTTCGCTGGGAAAATTTGACAAAGATTCAAAAAGTTCCTCTACAATAGGTATATCCGTGTGAGTATCTGTGGAATCTGCAAATATTCACAGTATTAGTTATAGATCTCAATAAAAGTAATTTGTTTAACAATTGTGATAGCTATATAGATTAATATTTAATACCATAATGTATAAAATAAGAAACTTTTAGATATATATATCTATCTCATTAAAATATTCTTCATTCATTAAAATATTCATAATTCATATTTTGTGTAGAATCATCCTTTTCAATCAGGCTTGTATTGTTGCTTGTACTGTCTTAATCAAAATTCTGGGATTCAGGAAAATTTTTCAAAGAATCGTATACATTTGATTCGAATGGATCATTCGTCATTCTAACATTTCCAAATGTTCGTCTTTTCCTCACCACAGAATGTAGGGAATCTGTCATAATCACGCAACACAAAAAGTCTAATTTTATTTAGGTGGGGGGGGGGGGGGTTAAACTGAATAATTACCTTATATTTTATTGTTTTATCAAACAATGATATATGTACATTTACCTGATTCGTAATTCTCCGCTTATGAACAACCATGAATTCTCTACAGCGGCGCAATCTTTATATTTTGCGCTAGATTTATCGTATAAATGTGGAAATCTTTCCACTAAGGTTATCAATTTAATATCTCTATTAACTGTTTCGTTTATTTCCATCTTAGCTCGTATCGAAGCTGCACAGAAATGATATAGAATCGGTCACAGTGATCACACAAGTAGAGACTTGTAAATTTTGATCAATCTCTACATAATCACTTGCCGTTAAAGATAAAGTTGAGTTAACTTTACGGATACAGCGCGCGCGCGTGTGTGTGGTGTGTGTGAGGGGGAGGGAGACTATTACAATTATAAAACTGTTTGAAGAATAAAATAATATAAAAATACAACGCGAAGTGTATAATTTATTCAGGTATAAATAAATAAAACAATGAATTTGAATGTGATAAGCAGAGTCCTACCGAAACTGAAAACGAACATTCATTACGTGTCAGCTTCGACTGAAACTATATAGCTCTTCTTCATAAATATTAATTTTAATATGTGTAATTATTGTTTCAATAATTAAATTATAATGTTCATGAAGAAGAAGTACTTATATTCTTTGGCCAAAATTGACACACAATCGAAATTTCGGCGTTTTATTTTGGTCGAAATTTAATTGTTTCAATAAATTATGATATTTGTGAAGAAAAAGTGTATGATATATAGGGCATGTCTATACTTTATAGGATTCCTATTTTTTAATTTTGGTTTTGGTTTCGGTTAAAATTGACATGTAGCTGACTGTTTTGGTTCAGTTTCGGTAAAAGTTTTGGTCGAACTCTAGTAATAAGAGATGCTTACACATACATATATACATGTATACTTATTGTATATAATATTGAACAGAAATATTGCGAGAAATGTAAAGCAAGAAATAATAATTTCTGAAAGAGCAGACTGTTTTATAATGCAATTGCAACTATGTTTTATATTTTTAGAAGAAAATAGCAGTTCTTTATTTTTATAGAAATTATTATTTTTTGCTATATATATATATTTAATTATACATTATACAAATTAACATAAATGAACATATAACAAGAAAAGGGACCCAATTGTTCCCCTCTGATTTTAATGATAAACTTGTAGTATATTGTTCTCTAGATAAAAATAAGCGACACGTTTTTTTTTTATACGTGTTCAATCGCTTTTAAGGAGTGAAAACATCCCTCGGAAAAAATTGGTTTTTTCTCTTTCGAAGTGAATATCGCCGAAACTTAAAGATAGAAAAAATTTTTCAAAATGAAAGTTGAATGATTTCAAAGAGGATAATTGGGTTCCTTTCCTCGTAAGATTGAGTGTGGTTTGTGTTGGATCATATAATTATCATTATATATCCCAACAAATCGTACTCAATTTTAATAAATGTGTATATTAATAAATATATTATATATAAATATTTATGTATGTATTTTAGAAAACACGAATTAGCAATTCTTTTCCACCAAGCTTTTAATCCTACATTATACTACTTTTTTAGAGTTATATATTATTATAAATATATAATTATTGAATTATAAAATATTCATACATGTTTACAAATTTAATAACGAAAAAGAAGTTGCTAGAAATATAAAATGGACATTAATCAGTAATTTACTATTGGCCTCGAAATGCTAATAAATATGTACTTTTTTAAGAGCAAATAAAATATAATTTGTATTTCACATTACACAAAAATATTTTGGTTATATTTAACATTACACATTACAGAAAATATTTCATTATCATATATTAGTATTATTTTTGGTTATTATATATGTAAATAAATTCTATGATTTTACTTCTATTTAAATTATAACATCATTAAATTGCAAATCAATATGAAAATACAATTAGAATGTGTGTAGTTATCAATACTACAAAATCAGATCGTAAACATGATCTTGCGTTAAAAGTTCCTTTTTTACACGATTCTGAACGTATTTATAAATCGCTAATTGTCACGTTTTCTTTCAAAAGAATTTTACATAACATGACAATTGAATCAGTTTCCGTGACAAATTATGCATAAATCAGCATTAATTGTTTTGATTGTATATATGAAAGTTACACGTTTCGTAAACTATTCATCGACGTTAAATGCGAAAACAATAACGAGCATATAAATTCGGTAATAAAGTTTTTCATTCCTTGATACAAAGTCAAATACTTGATCATATAACGCTAACTTGAACGTATCTTCTTATAGAAATTGTCTTTGCTTGAAAGTGTTAAATCTAATTCCGCCGAATTACATCGATTAAATTAACTTTGAAGGTGAGAATATGTACCATCATACACATGTATTTCTATTTTTAATAATTTTATCTCTTGGAAATCTCTTTTATTGCACAAAATTTTTATAAAAGTTCTTTCATTATTATAAAATTCAAATTTATATTACATTATAACGCTTTTGTGTTTGTACGACAAAAAGAATATATTGAATCGTTTTGTAAAGATTAAAAACAAGATTTGTATCGCATTATCACTGACAACTATACGAAATGTGGATTGACGAATAGCTTTAACTTTGTAATTATATTTATATTATCTGTGCGTATTAACTATAACCGATAATTGTAACGTGTTTGATTTATCGTTTCGCATTTGACTTTTTAAAATATAATTTACGTTTATGATTTTATGTTTTAAGAATGATATTTTAAATATGACTTTCGTTACTGACATCCTACGTGTGACTATTTGCTTCTTTACTTATAATTTATGCCACGTTGTGATTTTAATTGATTTTAATTTAAAAACAAGAGTTAATTTTCTTCTATTTTCATTTGCACTCTATTAAAAAGAAATTAATTAATGAATTTTGAAATAATTAACAAAAGAATTGCAGAATAATCTACATAATTTACATAGAATAAGTTGTTACAGAGAGGATCGCATAAGAAATGAGATTCACATTTGTACTATTGTGTAGTATCGCGTTCTCTGGACTCGTTTCAGGAAAAGAATATTATTCAGATACATATAATGTAGATGTGGATGCGATTATTAACAGCGATCGTCTTTTAAATCAGTATGTGAATTGCTTTCTCGATAAAGGTCCCTGCACCGCTGATGGACGCAGTCTTAAAAGTAAGTATACATTGCAGTTTATGTTTTATTTCAATATGTTGCAATAATTTTATACGTATCGCATTTTTTATAAGATAAAAGGAAGAAAAGGGATTGAAATAAAAAAAGAAAAAATGTAACAAAAGAAAATAATAGTTCATATTCAAATATGATCCGCGAAATATTATATATATTTATACATTGAGATAAATGAATACATTTCTTGATTTATACGTATAGATATTCTCCCGGATATGATACTCACATCTTGCGAAAAATGTACCGAAAAGCAGAAATACGCAACAAGAAAAATAATCAGTCATTTGAAAGAACACAAACCAAATATTTGGACAGAGTTCCTCGAAATGTATGATCCTGACAAAGAGCGTATGGCATCTCTCGAGCAATTTTTGGTAGAAGATCAAATGAAGGGTTAATCTCTTTCTCTCTCTTTATTAGGTTTTTCCAATAACAGTCAAATAATTGATCTTAAATAAAGGAATACATTTTATGTAACGTTAAATTCTGATTGCGTATAATATCTAAGTATTTGATTATTTATATCTTAATTTAGTCTTATCAAACCTATACAATAGCAATTAATGCCATCAACCAATAGCTGAATGTGAAAAGAAACACTTTCTAATATTAATTCTTACATGGCAAGATATTTACATGTTTGAAAAAGACAATTTTAAACAAAATTGATTTCAGATTCTATATCCTCAATATTTATACAAAGTATCATTCTATAGAGCATGTCTCCAAAAAGATACCCATATCGGTATTCAAATAATTCTTTCTGTCTCTCCCACTTTCCTAATTCCTGTGAAATAAAAATAACTGTTAAGTCTTTCAAGTTAGGATATTCTTAAAGTATAAGTTACAATTTTGTTTCACGTATTAGCGTATAGACTTTCAAATTAGAATGTTCTTAAGGTATAAGATAGAATTTTGTTTCACGTATTACCGTATATGTATCATGCGTGTTTTTTAATCATTGTTCCAAATTGATATTAACATTATGTTAAAATTATCAATTTATTTTTTAAAAACTAGACAGTTTTGTTCCGACTGTCGAAATGAAATTTGACTTTTTTTTATTTTAAAAATAGAATGTTTTGCATATAAACAAAACCCAAAATGTATATACTCAAATTTCATATTCAAAAATACACATACGTATGTTTTCGAATTAAATTCTTACATATGTGTGTACGTGATTTTACAAACGTCCATATCCGATAGCGAAAGATTCTGCGAATCATTACAGTCGATATCGTCAATCCATATAATCGGTTCGTTAGTACAATTAGAATTTATATCCTCACAATTCATTATAATATGTATCCTGTAGATTGTGCTATCGTTTAGCTAAAAAAGATTTTGTAAATGAAATTATACATTTTACGATAAAATATTTAATAAAAAGCATTTTACATACGGAGTTATATATATGTATATTTATCATTTCAAAATTTGATTATGTGTTATATATTTTATAATCGTGTCTTGTTTGGATGTATAAATGCAATTATTAACAAATACCTCGTTATAAGTAATGTTACATGAAATCATTTTCGTGCTGTTCTTCCATTCGATTATTGTATTTGTTATAATCCATTGGCCAGGATCGCAAACTTGCGAGTCTTTCAAATTAAGAGTCTGGAAAAGAAAAATTAACAGATTACAATACTACTTTATATGAATATTACTAATCTCGTTTTTGCCAGGTTATGATGTATGTACTGTAGTCGTGCAGTTTCAGTAACAAGTAACCTGATGAATAGGAAACGTTAATTTCGCAAAATAAAGAAATTTGATTGAATTATTTTTATTGTATCTCTCCGCTGATTCATTGCTACATTCGCTGCTGAATTGGATTATTCGCAGATCTTTATTAAATTTTTATTAATTATTGAGAGACAAAACGGTATAAAATTTTTTTATTTAGACCGTGTTCCGATATACTGTCAGTATTAAAAATTTATACTATACATAATGTAAACTATAGATTGTCAGTACTGATAGTGTATTAGAACACGGCTTTAATTTTTATGCTGTATCTGCTCACCAGAGTTGGATTATCACCTGTATATATATATATATATATATATACACAATAAAGTTATATATTTACGTATATGTATAATATATAACAGAAGTTAAATATAAGCACTTTTACGACTATTTATTGACTGTCAGGGGGAGGGCAAGAACAGTTTCGGTCCATTTTTTACAAAGTGTTTTAAAACGATTTCATTTTGTTTTACTCAAATTTTCTTTATTTACAAATGGCTTGCAAGAAACTTCAATGTATCATTTCTCGCTTTATTATGATATTCAATATGTGGCCGTAGTGACTACTTAAGATTCTTAAGGGATAAACTAAAAATATTGAATTGGAACAAAAGTTTGTAGCGTAAAACCCAAACAGTTGTAATTTTATTAAAAATGAACGAAATTTAAATTTAAACTACTTTCGAAAGGTCACTATGTCTTTTGAATTTCTGTGAATTTGATAATTTCCCTGGTAGTAAGCTACGTCATTTTGTCGTCATTTTGACATCAAAAAACGTCATTTTGACGTTAGCTTCCTATCAGGATTCTACATAAGAAAACTACGAGCTAGACACAAGATAGGCAATTTTCCTCTCATTTTGGATCTGTCACATGCTCAAAAGGAATTTATGAAAATTTCTAACTTTCTAACGTAAAAGCTTAAAGTTTTTTCTACAAAATCGTTTTTAAAAAATTTTTTTGAGATTTTTTGTTACTAAATTATCGCGGATTAAAAGGAACATCTTGAATTTAATCGCTCATAACTACAAAATTATCGTACTGCAATTTAAAAAAAAAACAGATTCTTAAAGCTGAAACTTTGCTTTATCGTACTATTATACAATTATAATAGTATAATTGTCCAATTTTTTTTAAAAAAAGCCCAGTAGATATGATATATACAAATAAAGTAACATTTCAAACTTCTTTAATCCAATCCAATATATGCATAAGTGCGCAACATTTCAAATTTCAAGGCTTGAGATAATATTGCTAATTATTGAGATAATACTGCTAATTATAGATAATATTGCTAATTATAGAGATAATATTGCCTCTATCTTTGAAAGTTTTAGATTTACATATTATAAAATAAAAGGCTCAAATAAATTTTGATAATATTTAATAGTTATAAAATAGTGTGTGTGTGTTGTGTAATATGTGTGTGTGTGTGTTGTGTGTGTGTGTCTTGTGTTGTGTATAAAATAATATTTTATATACCATACCCAATATTTTTTATAAAATATTTTCTATAAATTCTTATAAACATAATTATACACATAAGTATTTAAAAAAAAAATGTATTTTATAGTAGTCAGTTCCTATAATTTATACGTCCATTTGAAAGAGTAAACAGAGTGCATACATTATCTTATATTTTTGCGTAGCAATTTTCTAAATAATTTAACAAAATGCAAAATTAATCTGCTTTTTTTATGTAATAAAGAATCGATAAAACTAAATATTGTTATAATTCAAGCATTATAAAATAGAAATATGATCTACTACATACTAAAATTCAAAATATTTGGAGTAGAATTTAATTCTAAAGAGTGACAATTGAATCAGTGACAATTAAAAAAGAGCTCAATTATTAATTTTTGAGTGAGATTTCACTCTTTAGAGTTAGATTCTATTCCAAAGATTTTAGAGAGTAGGATAATTACTTACGAAATCTATCACGGCTGATGTTGTGACCAAAGAACAAATGAATATTACGTAGCTGAACTTCATTTTGCGATAGAATCTGTTGATGAACATTTATAATGAGTAAATTGGTCCGATAGTTTTTTAAAAATAATAATTGTGATCTCTCTGTCAGGTACATGCATGATTAATTTAATTACTTTATTAATTTAATTACTATCTCAAGAATGTACATAATGACGCTTTTAAATTTTATACTTCTTCAAATTCGTTCTCCTTCTGTTAAATAAAAATAATAATTAATATGAAAATATTAGTGATATGCCTGAGAAATTTAATTATTACATATTCTACTATGAGTAAAGGAAATAGCGATTGAACGAATAATACTTAACGATCTAATTATATAGAATTATATTTTTAAACTTTAAGACATTTTGTAAATAGTTTAAATAAACACAATTAAATAACAAAATTTTGCTGACAATTTTTTTGTCACGTAGATTTTAACAAAAATATATTATTCGTTGCCTCGTTGCATCATACAGAAAGTTGCTGTCTAGATATGCTTACGATATTAAATCTTTCAGAAATCATAGGAATTACAATCTTGAAGACAATTCTCATTCAAATAAATCACTTCTACAATTATATATAATACATAAAATTAATTTTTATCCTGCATTCTGACAAATATTATAAATCGTTTAACAAATTTTTATTTCATGTAAATATATATAATCTTTATAACGGCGCATGTTATTCTTTTTTCTTATAACTTGTATATTCCAGATTAAAGTTTTAATGTTATACGATTAATAAAAAAAAGTATTAAAACCGCTATAATTTTCTTACCTGCAATGTGCAAGTTATTACTCGAATGGCAAAAGTGTATATCGGAACATGGTCTACAGATACAGCGCACAATGGCTAGTCAAATAAATAAAATATGATAAGCATTTAGCGCAGTTAATTTCTGACTTAGTCACCTTTAATATTAGCATTATGAGTCACAAACAATAGGAAAACTTTTAAACCTTGTAAGAATTAGAGTATTACAATTAAAACACTTTCCTACATATTTTCCGATTAATATCAATTTTGGATTGTAATATTTAGTAAATAGAACAATCATCAATCAGAAATTTCCGGGCGATTGAAAGCATTAATAGCGCAAAAGTTGGTACGTTTGATCTTCACAATAGTATTTCATTTCTTACATTCTGTGGATGTCTATTAAGGAGGCCTAACTCAAAACTTTTGTGGTCGGCCGCAGCGTTTCGTCTTGGTCTCACACTACTAGACTCATCAATAAAGTGATGTAGTGTGGGACCTGTCTTAGAGTAGCTTTGCAACTGTTGTAAAATTCTTGAATATGATTGGTTTATACATTTAGATCCAATGAGGAACTACGGGCAAGACCAATCATATTGAAGAATTTTACAACAGTTGCAAAGCTGCTTTCTCTGCTGAACGCAGCCAATGAAAACTTTTCATTTTTTAAACTTTTTGTTAAAATATAAATGTAACTATTAAATTAAAATACATTTATATATCCGCGTATATGTAATATATTTTATTAAATCTATATTAAACATAAATAAGAAAGAGCGTACAATGACATACGCAAGATGTTTCCGTAACAAATCATATATTAAAAATTTTTTACATGTAAATGTTTCGATCAAGGCCATCATCAGTATAATAAAGAAAATGTGAATGTTAAATACTAAAATTACGCATTAAGATGTCGAAATACAAAAAATCCGAAAATTAATCCTGTTTCCTTGATCTTTTTGACAATGAGATTAAAACTTATTTCTTGATACTTGTATGTTAAATAAAGAATTACCAGATTTCGTGTTTCCACAACTATCAAATATAACATTACAATGTAAAAAAAAACATGTAAAAAAATTTTTAATATATGACTTGTTGCGAAAAACATCTTGCGTATGTGGCTGTATGCTCTTTCTTATTTATATTTTATGTTATCGAGCCACCTCTAATAACTTTTGTTAAATTTTATTCAATCTATATTACACTTATGTTAATGAAAATGTGGAATATAATAATTAATCAATTAAATAAACATTTCGTATTATACGAATTATCGTAAGCTTTAATAAAATGTTATAACAATTTCACATTTTTCCTATATTAAAATTGGCGTGTCATGTTTTTTTCGAAGCCTCTTTTCAAAGGGATGTTAAGAGTACTCCGATTTCGATGTGGCTTCGTATTCGGGGGTTTTAGGGGTTGCTCGTTCCGAAATTGTGATAAAAATTTCGAAATTCAAAATGGCTGAACCAATATGGCGGACGGAAATATTACGGAAATCCTAAAGGTTCTCCGATTTCGGTGAAAATTGGTATCATGAGATTTTTGGAGTTGCTCATTTAGAATTTGTGTTCAAAATTTGGAAATTAAAAATGGCTGAACCAATATGGTGGATGGAGAGGTTATGGAAATTTTAAAGATTTTTCGATTATGGTGTAATTTGTTTTTAGAGGATTTTTGGGGTCGTTCATTTCGATCTTGTTCAAAATTTGAGAATTCAAAATGCCCTAAAATTAAAAAATCGAATATTTTTTTCTGCATTCTTTTGCTCGTTTGCTCACGAATGCTGGCATTCGAATAGAATGAGCGCAAAAATTTTTTTTTGCTGATATAGGTAGCGCATAAATAGCGCATTATTCCATAATTTTTTCATGAAGATTTGTTTAAGTGGGGGGGGGGGGGGGGGGGGGCAAAGTGTTGCAGCGCAAAAACCAAAAACGCCTGGAAAAAGCGTATAAATAGCGCATAAATCCTGTGTATTTAATTTTCTAAATCGGTTGTTTTTAACGTATGGGGGGCTGACTGACTGCCTACTCAGCCCTCCACAAAAAACTCTTTTTTCTAGCTAAACAGAATAAACGCAAAAATTTTTTTTTGCGTATATGGGTTGCGCATAAATAACGCATTATTCCAGAATTTTTTCATTAAGATTTAATTAAGTGGGGGGGCATCTAACGTTTGCCTAGCTGGCCCCGCCACTTAATCATATCTTAATCGTTTGCTCACCCTTAGTTTAAAAGTTATATGACATTCAAATTTTGGGGGGCCAACTTCACGAGCCCCCCAATATTAAAAAATCGAATATTTTTTTTTAGTACGTTAGAGAAGGATCCATTATATAGATAATTCAAATAAACAAAAATCTGGCGCGCATTTTTTTTACGAGAATCTTAAATCTAGCAAAGAAATATATTACATACAGTTTTACTGTACAATTTATTTCCAACTATAACATATTTTTTTAGCATGAAAAGATGAATTGCGGATAAAATCATGTGGCTCAAACATTTAAATGTTGAAACTCTTATTACCCAATAAAATCTTTTTTGTAATTATGCAAACCTGTTATGTTGATAAATGATCAATAGCTTTGTTGCATGATGGAAAGGATTGACAAGTGTTTTCCAGCAAGGACTCAGTCAGATATTGTGTAGCACAGTGAATTGTTTGAATTGTTTCATGCTTGTTTAACATAAACAAACAATAAGGATATAATGATTTACTGTGTTACACTACGTCTGACTGTGTCCTTGCTGGAAAGCACCATATATTTATACAAATGATACGAATAAAATATAATGTATGAGAAAAATGTATCTTTTATTATAAATGTTATTTTATTTTACAATCGTACAATAATTACATAAAATATTTTACTCTGACACCTTATGTACGATTCGGTTGAGACACAAAATTTAATTAATGCATATTCAATAAAATATATTCCCTACAAAAAATTTCAAAATGTGATTATAAGGATATAAAGCCGGAAGAAATGTTATATTCGATAATTATAATAATAATTAGAATATTTATAATTTAAATTCAATGACAATTCAATGCGACAATTCTTTAAAAAAATATATATATATGTATACATTTAAAACGTAATGTTATTTTTCGTATTAACATATTCTGTAACCGTGTCATTTTTAAGTGATTTGACCATCATGTCGCCTGGATCATTGATATTTTTGTTTGCATTATTATATTTAAGAAATATAATTATATGATTAAAAAATGCCAAAAATTATCTTATATATAAAAAAGGTACTAATATATTAATATTGCATTTTATCAAAATATATCACGTATGATAAATAAAATTATTTTATAATTATATTTCTTTTTATAGCTAGAATATCAAATAATGTTGCATCTAACGTTAACAGTATAATATGATAATCACAGTGAGTTTTAGGTAAATGCACTGAATACTCGTCGAATTAATTCCACAGTGTTGGCATTTGTATAGACTATTTCAAACGTTCTGAAAAAAATTGAAACAAAGTAGAAAATATTCGATTGTGTGAATATTAGAGATTGTGAAAATATTTGAAAAGTGAATAATAAATGAATCGATATATCTCTACCTCTTTTGCCAAGCGATCGAAACCATTTGTGTACACCTAACAAGCTTGATGTATTCTCAATTCATCATTATTAATTTTCCAGATAGAAGCCAACATTTGACACTTGCTCATCCATGAGACAACATATGTCGAACTAACTGTCACATCATCGATAGTCTCCCAATGAATAAATTCCGTCGTTACTGTAATTATTCTACATAAAAATTCTGTATGTCAGTTCCTCCTTACTGATTTTGATACTGTCCATAAAAAATACCACGGTTGTCATGAGTCCATGTAATCGGTGCAAACTTGACTTTTTCCAAAATTTGTTGTGCAATGTGCAGAATGTATAAAAAGTCTGAAAAAAAAGTAAATAAATAAAAAGTATAGAGTACGTATTAAAAACTGCACAAGTGCAGTTTGTGAATTTCTTCTACATATAATTTAAAAATAAAAAAAAATAAAACTTTACTTTCACATTCAGAATATTATATATATATTTCATATACTTTTAATAAATAATGTACCTATTACATTAGAAGCAGAAATGTAGCTCTCAAGAATGTTACTATTATTTTACCAATATATGCATTCAAGAAATGAAAAGTTCTCCAATCAGAACCACTTTTAGATAATCCATATGCAAAAATGCTGTCCTTATCACTGTTTACTCCATACAATCTTACTTTGTACATCACCTGAAAAATAATATTGTATTCATATATTGAACTTGTAAATCATTCCTTTTGTATATATTTAATTTTTCATGTACATACAGACCAAGAAACACATATCTCGATAAAAACGCAGTCCCAGCTAATTTGAATAACTTCGCAAGCAATCTAAATTTTTTTATTTTTTTAACATTTGTCCGTTTAGTATACTTTATTGATATTTTTCTCGCTTCATTGTACATGTAATTATTTTCATAGTTCTCTTGTTGCTTTCTATAGAATATTTTAATAACAAATGTACACCATTGAATGATAAACTATTTTGCAGTTTCTCCTATCGAATAATCTAGTTGCATTGGACAATGACTAGAGAGCTTGGAAAATGTTTCCAAATATATATCTAATACTTCCTAATTTTTTTTTACTTCAGTTGTATATGAACTTCACAAACTACACTTCTGCAGTTGTTAATGCGTGCTCTATACTTTTTAAAATATCCTTATTTTTCAGACTTTTTATACTGCACATTGCAGATAGTCTATTATTTAAGAAACAAAATACACAAATGATAATTTTTGAAACTTACAAAAATTTTAACAAAGATATCAATTTAGTATAAAAATTAAATTATTAAAAAAAACAGAAAGACTGAAAAATTCAACTTTTTCGAAGGAAAAAAGAAACAAACAATGATTTCAAAAACAAACAGAATAGAAATGAGAAGGTCAATAAAATTTTGCCTTATCTATGCTGTTAGCATTTCTTTTACGTGTTGTACTTTTTACTGTGGCTTTGTCAACAAGTTTCA
The DNA here is from genome assembly GCF_001594075.2 of Trachymyrmex cornetzi. Classification (NCBI taxonomy): domain Eukaryota; kingdom Metazoa; phylum Arthropoda; class Insecta; order Hymenoptera; family Formicidae; genus Trachymyrmex; species Trachymyrmex cornetzi. The sequence continues at coordinate 94,651 of NW_017295784.1, forward strand.
TTAGTTGTCTTTTGTCTCGCTTCATTTCAACAATGTTTGAGTAAAGTCTCTTAACAGTGGGACTTAATAAATTTTTACGAGTAATTCTACCGAGAATATGTCTTGGATTTGACATAGCCAATGTGTTCTTAATATTTTCGATGTCATTTTGTTGTCGCATTATTGTTTCTTGCTGCTCCATTAATATTTCTTCTTGCTTTTGCAATTGCATACTATGTTGGGCTAATACTTTTCGATTGCTCTCTTGTTGCATTATACAGTTGTGTAATGTCTGCTGTTCATCATTAGTATGTTGTTCACTATGTTTGACATTCATATAAACTATGTGCGGTATATTTAGAGATGGAATTGCAGCATGTAATAAAACTCTTCTTGATGAAGAACCACTGTAATCTTCATCAGAAAAATGCTTATAGCAAATTCTTAACTTTTTAATTTCATTTTCATTCTCTATTGGTTTCATGTTCAATTTTTCAAACCATTTCTTGTGGCGTTGAGCATCCTTTGGGAACATATGAGATGGAATGTTTTTTCCCGAAGAACATTCTGGAACACAACATGCTCGCACCATTGCGATCAAAAAAATTTGTCCCTTATAGTTGTGTTCTATTTTTTATTTTCTCTGTAGGACAATTTGTGTTGAATATAACACATTTCATATATCCAAATGGTCCACTCAGAATAGTAATATTACTTTTATAAAATTATAAACAACCAGTGAATCGTTCAATACATTTTTTTATGATAATAAGCAATCGATTTTGTTTAATTTATATTAGACAATAAGCATCTTTTATAAAAATCTCAAATCTGATGTTAACGAAATGTAAACTGTGAACAACTTATTGTACAAAATCTTTAAATAACATCATAAATTATGATACATTAACACTCGAATATGTTAAAAACATTCAATACAAACTGTGAACGATGTGAGTGGACCATTCTCAACCAAATGCAAAATTACTGTGTATTGTTTTTTACTGTGTACTCACGTGTATTGTTCGTGATCGCTAGATGGATTGCTCTTCTATGTTCTTGGAGCTCAGGCTTATATAAAGCGCGCGATGCATCTGCATCAAGAATTCCGGCTGTTTCTGACTCTTTATTTCTCGTTGTGGCAATAACTGACTGAGGAACACAATATCTTAATAAACAAGCATATTATTATAACGCTTAACTAACTTACCGTTATCGTCTCGATCGTGATCAGCCACACTCACTTCGAACACTTGTCAATGTTATTACATGTTATCAAATTAGTTTACCGGTCTCACCAGTCTCATCACCAAAGATAATCGAGGAAGATCGATGATGATCAAGAATGAACATTGGTCGCGTTCAGCAGACTCAACTATTGTGGAGCAGATCCCTGAGCACTCGCTGCTATTGGTGTATTCTTCTAGATCATCCAATAGCAGCGAGTAGAAATATGTCGTTCATGAACGTTCCGTTCACTTTGAACGGATCCTTTTCTTCTTCTTCTTGCAGCTTCCTCTTTAATTGGTTCCCCGAAACGGATCCTTTTACTAGTCTGTTGCTGGATTCACACTGCATCCGATGTGCGTCGTCCGTCGCTCTGCAACCAATCAGAAAACAGGATTCGGATGGATTTTGCTTCGTATCGTCGGAATGTTGATTGGATGATCTGAAAGAATACACCAATAGCAGCGAGCGCTCACGGATCCGCTCTGCAACAATTAAATCTGCCGAACCCAACCATTCTTTCTGGAGAGGAGTAGATGCGCAATGTGATCTATGTACTACGTACCGGGGTGATCCTGATTGACCACGTCTCGATTGGACACCACCAATCACAGCGACCGGTGCTTAGGAGCTTTGTAGTCTCAAGCGCTGTGAGTGGCTCGTGTCCAACTGGGTGCCACCCATGCGCGATATGGAACGCACCTCTAGTAGGCACGTCTACTTTTCTGACTTTTCTGCACTGTTGGTATACATGTGATGTGTGTCCTGTGGATATATCGCTGTATAACGCGTGTCCAATGTGTCAGCCGACTTGTCTCATGACAAGCGCGAACCGGGACAGATGTGTTTCGTCTCGGCTTGAGTGTTGCATCATTCCAAATTTGTGTTAGTCCATCGAGACTATTCATGCTTAATATCAGTATTTGTTGCCTGCATTTTGAATTTTTTATTGCTTCATACAACTAGCTAGATCGTAGCCGAGGTAGCCGCAAGTGCCAATTAAAAGAAGAAAAAGAAGTGTCCAATGTGTCCATGCTATAACCAGAAACTTTAGATCACAAATATGCATCTATAATTATTTTTGTATATTTATATTTATGTATTTATTTTTATAATTTGTACAGTAATTATTCAGAAGACTCTATTTGGTTCTCAATTTTTGTAGTTAACGTGTTTGATATAAATTACATATAGTTACACAATGTTTTCAAACAAACAGATTACCACATTTGTCTATGACACAAAAGATTGTAATTTTATTGTTAAGTCATATGAGGAAAATGAATCTTCATTTGATAATATTTTGCGGCAAACGTGGAAACAAGCTGAACAAATTAAAACATTCCGATATATTTTAAATATAAAAGATAGTAAAATATTGAAGGGAAAATACAAATTTTTAGCACAGGTATACTTATTGTTATATAAAAAGAATATACGTTTTATATCTAACACATAATGCAATGGCAATTTCAGTTAAATCCAGATAGAGCTCAATATAGACGTGCTCCAGAATCAATCACGTCTACGGTACAATCTTTTAGCTCTACACGTTTTAATTTCACTAAACTAACACAGCAAGAGATATTATTTGATATAGGAAATGGCGACACAAATGACATAATTGCAATTAATTCCAGTCCTTTGGAACAGAGTCATTGTTTATTTCTTGCAGAACGTTTAAAATGTTTGCCACAAATCATGACAGAATATAGTCTTCGCAAAGTAATAGAATTATGTCTGTTAAGTAATTCATGGTAATCATTGTTGTGTTAGAAATTTTTACTTAAAATAAAATGACAAAATAACGTATCATTTTTTTGTTTCAGGTCTTTAAGAGCTTTTTTTAATGGTTTGTGTGCTCTTTCCTCTGTCAATCATTTACACTGGCATTTATATTATTTGAAATATGAGATGCTTCTTGAATATATCGTAAGTAATATTATATTCGATCGTGAGTGAGTGAGAGAGAGAGAGAGAGAGATTTTTTAATATTTGCAAAATATCGATATTTGTTTTGTTTTAGGATATTTGCAGTTATGTATCTGGTATTCACTTGTTGATAGAGTATCCAGCAAAAGGATTCTGTCTCAAATTATCTGATTTTAAAAATATTAAAGATTTCGCATCTCGTGCATTCGTTGTAGTGAATTATTTACAATTACGTCAAATGGCACATAATGTATATATTACACGAGCGAAATCAAAATCTAATGATAAATTGTATAATGATGTACGTATTTATATTTGGGTTCGAAAACCATTCACTGGTGTAAAAGATATAACTGCAATTCTGCCTGGAGTTTGCGAACTCTCTGGACATTTAACAATTAGTGGTAAGGATTTATGTTTAATACAAAATTTCTCTTGTATAGAATTATATAATTATTAGGCGTCATCTACAATACACGGAGTAAGAAGTAAGAGTAAGAAATTGACCAATCACAGTCGAATGTAAGAAGAATAATCGACTGTGATTGGTCAATTTCTTACTCTTACTTCATACTCCGTGTATTGTATACGGGCCTTTATATCATATATACATATATTTTAGATGAAACTGTATACAGTAGTTTGACAGAAGATGATGTAATTAATGTTCTTCACGATATTACAGAAGAGTGTTTTTTATTAATCAAAGATGAGCTTAAAAATATTTTGGAAAAATAAATAGGAAATGTATAGTATGTGACAAAAATTTCTGGACAAATATATTTATGTGACATTGTTTTCTGTGTTGATTTTTAAATAGCAATAAAATTTCTATTCGCATATGCCATATCTTTTAATTACATTATTGCATTTTTAATTTTTAATTCAGCTAAATAAATAAGTTAATCGCTGCGATTGGCTGCGATATGCGGCGACAAAGTAGATATGTAGCACTTGTGAATATCGACCTAAAGTATTAGACGGACATTGAAATTAACCAATCAGAAGAAAGAAAACCAATATCAAGATTAGTAAACTTTGTTTTGATTGGTCAAATTCAATCTCTAATCTGATTCGGGCTGTAGACTTTCATGTATAACAGCCATTACGCAAAATGGTGCAAGCAATTGAATATTGAATTCGATATATATGCACACATGGAGCAATATGGTTTCTCTAAATTAGTTTCGTGATTGGTTACCTGCGCTATAATAATATGTGAATAATTACGCACGGCCATTTTGTGCCGCTTATACTATCGGAGAGATCGCAAGTTTTGATGTCGAACTCGTCTAATTTGGGGCGCTGCGCAATGTTTTCCCGAGTGTCGCACGTACGATTGTTTATCCGCCATTTTGTTCTGCTATCGTACACGCAGTTTTCGGTAGCAGTGTAGTCTATTTTAGGATGAATACACGCTACTGAAGCGAATTAGATCGTGCATTATTACCACTTTATCAATCTCCCATACATTTGCGGAAAGTATCGTCGCTCGAAGAATGTGAGAAGTCTAGTTTCTCAGGATGTACCTGTGATGGCAACCCGTGACAAGTTACATCTGACCCAACTTTCCTGACTTTTGAGGCCAAATGACGATTACTAAATAAAACGGACGATTTTCGCTTCGTTCGTCACGTAAGTCTGTCCAGGACATTTGCGGCATGTATGTACCAAGCGGCACCAAGTAATTAATATCTTTCTGTTTGACACTCTCATGAAACATCGAATGTGTTTGAGAGATCGCTCCATATATCATAACTCCATGAATGTTTTTTCAATTTTCTGAACCGTTATTCGATTACCGTTCCCTTTGGGAAGAAACGGTGTCATAAATAAATTCGTTAATCTTAGTAATCTCATTGTATAGCCTTCGCGTTTGCTCCAATCAATTTTATCGTTTGTATTTAGCAGCTGTTTCGTGGTCCTTTAGTTTGGTTATATTAATGATATGAGTTATGTATCGGCTGTGCGTGTTTCACATAAAATTATAGTATTAATTTATTCACCTGTTAATTTGATAGTAAACATAAATCATGTACTTATATACGATAGAAAATAGATTTATACATTTATATATTACTTAGAAAATATATTTGAGTAACCTTGTATACCAAGATACTTAAACATAATTTTATTTAAACAGATAATTGCAAAAAGAAACTTATATAACATGGCATTCAAGTGAATTTATTCTTTAATGATTAAAGAAACACATTTTACCGTAACACTGGACTATGCGTGTTTAAAAATACTACTTAGGCTACGTTCCACTAGACGCTTGCTACTTGTGGAATCATTGTTTATCAAATGTTAAACAAAACCAAATTATGCTTGTGGAATGCCAAGTAGAAGATATTTCTGAATGCTTTCATGTATTATTTTAGCCTTATTCACTGAATATTGAACACCAAATATTAATAAAATATAGTATTTCTGAACATATAACTCTGTTTTTATATTTTTGTGTAAAGTAAAAGAAATTATTATATCAAATTAGATTAAATTTATTAGAATTAATTTTTATATAATATCTTAGATTTAATTTTTTAACATTTTTTTGTGACTCTCAGCTATGACTCACTTGCTGTTTCAATTAAAATGGTTTTATATTATGAACTAAATAATTCACAAGAATTTAGACACCATGTTAAACAGTTATTCGTAGATTGTTGAAAAAGTATTATTTACATCTTATTTATGACGATATTCAGAATTATTAAAATCCTTTGATTCTAACATTCTTTTAATAATAATTAAATAAATACTTACATAAATATATAAATAATAGATAAATTTTGTATATTATTGTATTGATGTAATTGATGGTCAAATTACGTTATCTATTTTCTAATTAACGGTATACTTAATTTTGTTAAATTTTGTTAATTTTGCTTATATAAAAATATACCTATTTAATAATTTTTGTGTATTGTGTTGTAGAATGTCAGGGCAGAGTGGTGGACAACGAGTGTGTTTGGCCAGACTTAATGAACATTTGACATGCAAATTATGTGGTGGATATTTTATCGATGCGACTACTATTATAGAATGTTTACACTCGTGTACAGTATCTTTCTACTATATCACATATAACGCTGTATATTTAAACTTTATATGACTAGTAGCTAGATACTAAGATCTTTATTGATTTTTACAGTTTGCAAAAGTTGCATTGTTAAGTATTTGGAGAGTAACAAGTATTGTCCAATCTGTGAAGTACAGGTTCACAAAAGTAGACCACTATTAAATATACGTCCTGACCACATATTACAGGATATTGTTTATAAACTGGTACCTGGATGTTACCAAAGTATGTTTTTTCTTTAAGAAAAGAATTTATTTCCTTATCATATTATGTATGAGATGGTAACAATAATGAAAACATTGTTTCAGACGAAATGCGATGTCGGAGAGAATTTTATGCAAAACATCCAGAAGAATCTATTCAAACAATATCTCCTGAAGCTCGTGGAAAACCTATAGAATCGCACATATATTCTCCGGATGAATCCCTCAGCTTGTCCCTGGAATATTCTGATCCTCGTACAAAAGATTTAAGTGATACGAATACTGGGAAATCCATTTTAAGGCGATATTTTCGATGTCCTGCAGCAGTCACAATATTCCATTTACAAAAACTAATAAGAGCCAAATATGGTCTTGGTGATGTAAATAGAGTTGACATAATGTACGAAGAAGAGCCATTATGCAGTAGTTATTCATTAATGGATGTAATGTATATCTATCATTGGAGGCGGGTATGTATTTAATTAATTTAATATTGAATTCAATTATGATATGTGCATACATATTATTTATAGTAATATTGTGTTTATTGTATTGCAGAAAGTACCATTGCACTTAAGTTATAGAATATTTGAAACGTCTTCAAAACGCCTGAAATTATCGGAAGACAATGCAAACTACAAAAAATCATTAATGGATGCTGGCATTGATTCTATAGAATTAAAGGATGAGAAATCGTTAAAACGCGAGTGGAAAGAGGTGCAATTAAAAATATCAGAAACAGGAGTAATGAGTATAACCGATATATCGAATACAGTACATAAAAGGGACATCGAGACTTTACAAGATGAGAAAATTTCAGAGGAGACTATAGCCTCTATTGCGGAAATTAATAAAGCAGATTCGGTGATAGAAAATTGTGGTATACCTAAATCTGTAGAAATAATGCAATCTACTTTGATCATTGATCCAGAATTAACGAAAAATCCAATATTTTCTGATCCAAACGATGCATTCCTTGTTACGAGTGATGTTAAGTTTACAAACGAGAATTCACCGACTAAGAATTGTATGCCACTAACAACCAATCAGCACAATGGAACTGCTACAAAGCAGGCAAATGAAACAAGAAATTGCACCGCTTCTGCAAAATCGCAACAAGATGCACAAGAAGTAAAAGTCCAAAATCAAACTGTTAATGTCGAAGACAAATCTGAGACAGTTTCACAAGAGCAAAAGGCTATTGATCAATCGGCAACACAATTTATAGAGAAGAAAGTAGTTGAAATCAAAGATAAAGAAAAGATAGACGCACCTGTGGAAAAGATGTCAATAAATAATAATAACAATAGTGCGGATTTTCAGACTGAATCTCAGAAGGAATGCATAAAAAATTCAAGTGAAGCAAAAATGGTAAGTGCTGGATCAAAAATTGACGCGTTAAGCGCGAAATTACAATTTCAACCGAAAGTAGGTCAAGTTAATAACACTTATTCCAAGAAAGCGCCGAAGGAAAAACGAGCGATGTTTCAGCAAGGTACGAAAAAATCCGATGTAAAATCATCAACCGAAGATACAAAACTTACTGATGCGAAAGCGCAAACAAATTGTGAGAATGTAACGAGTAATGCATCAGTTTCGGTGGCAACTTCTTCACAAAAATCGATCGTGTCTACTACGGTGGCATCTCAAAATATTTCGGATTCCTTGCCAGTATCTGATAAACAAAAAGCTCTCGACGAAAAGAATAATCAAAGTATAAGTATTGATTTGCAACAGGCTTTGAATTTGTTGGAACAGAGAAACTCGCCTGTACTAGCATCACCAGAGTCTGCTCCGAGAACGAGTCACACCACCGGTATGATCAATCAGAGATTATCGAACAATATAGTCACGATGAGCGAGGATATTGTGTCTACTACTGTACCAAACGTTTCTACAGCCACGATTAGTCAGACAACATCAACGTTTCCCTATGTTTCGCTTCACGACATTGTAACTAACTCGGCCGTCCTAAAATCAGCATTAAAGAATTCCAGTAGCATACCTCAAAAACCATTAGGAACATCGGCCATTGCTTGTTCAACATCTAACAACCAAATATTACCGATGCCTCAATTCAACATGCAAACGTCACCCATGAATATGTATTCTATACCTACGTCGCTGAAGAATAACTACAGTAACGTAAGTCAAGATGTAACTACTGTAACGGCTGCATCCACAGCAACGATCACTACGACGGCGATGTCAAAACCAATATCGATCGGTGCGTGCCCGATACCTCCATGTCCGGATGCAATCCCTATATCTCTGATGAAACAAATATCCATGCGTAAACAGGACGTGGCCGCAAAGGGTACCAATCTGAATGAAATTTGCGCAAAAATCGGTTCCAACACGATCGGTTCGAAGATCAATGATATCTGTGCAAAAATAGGAGAAAATTCAAAGGAGAAGAACAGGGTAGATGCGCATAGTAAGTCGGAAGTGCCAGATCTGCTTAGAATAAGCGCGAAGAAGAATCCTTCTCCATTATTACCCAATTCAGATACAGCGTTGAAGCATATACCGAATATCCCGAATGTACCAGTGTATACTCCAAGTAGCAATGCGACGCCAATGGAGAATAAAAACACCAAGCCTGCCTTACCTACGTCTACATCTGCCAATGTGCTGGCGGTGTCAACGTCTTCGGTACCGGCGTCGTCTCACGCAAACCAGAGATTAGCGCCTCTCAAGAAGCAGAACCAATCGATTGGATACAAAACGTTGCGCGATCCACCTAAGTCTTGGAACCCTACATTGTCGAAAAATAATTATGTAGCGGCAAAGAATCAGGCGAAGGAGATACAAAATCAAACTCAGACTTCTATATCCGAGAGTACAAACAAACAGATCCCATCTAAACCGGCTAAGATCTTTAAAATGCGAAACATGCCACGATATTTGGGTAATCCCGCATCAGGTGTGAAGCCCATGTATGGGGTCGTAAGCGACACGAAGGAGAAAGACCAATCAACAGTCAACACGAAGGGTGCTACTCTCAATATGATGAAAATCGATCCTAAGACTTTGTCGCCCATCGTCTCCACGATTAATTCACCGATCGTTTCTCCACCACTTTATTCGCCGAACGCTCGAAGCTATCAGAATACTCCGTTCTCACGGGATATATGTCGAAACACTGGCTCGCCTATATCACCAAGGAATTCTCCGGTAAATATGTTGTCGACTAATCCATTCATACCATCTCCCACGCCCAACACTAATCCTCGGATCATATATTCTCACTTTCCATCTCCGTTCCCAGACGCAAGCCGATTTCCAAATCCTTTGATACGTTCGCCCATCGGCATTCCGCCTCCTAGTGCCTTCCACAGTAGTCTACCGCCTTCGATCAACAAGCTGTATCAGCGATCGAGTTATATACCGCAGACTACTGGTTACGCGCCAGTGGTTGGCCAACCGCCGACGGTACAGAGAATACCACCCAGCACGCATTCATCCTCGCCAAAGTCGCCCAAAGCCTCGTCGCCGAGTTCGATCTCGTCTACGTTCAATCTTGGGAAGGCGGAATCGCAATCGCCGATCACATCAACGGTGGACAATGTCGCGCTACTTCTCTCTAAGAACGTAGCCGTACCAGTGTCTGTGTCACTGCAACGAGAACTTAACGCGTTCAATCTATCCAAAACTGGTGGTTTGTCACAAAGTCCAACGTCCAACGTTGTTAAAACATCGTCCACGATGGACACGAATGATGCCAACGTTGAGACGCAGCTTGCTAAATCGAATTCTTCTTCGCTCAACTTAGTGGCGGTTACGGCAAACACCGAAGTACCCGAAAAATCGAGCTTGCCAAACAGCGCTAATGAACGAAAACAAGGTAAAGAAACGGAGGCGCGAAAGGTGCAGGAAATCGTACGATATAAAGAAGACAGCTCCAAGGCGAAGCTTACGGAAGCGAAATGCAGTGTAGAAGTTGCTGACAATGTTGCGAGCCTGCACGACAAAAAGGAGAAGAATCAAGCGGCTAAAATCAACGGCGATGTTACAATAGAACAATTCGCAAGTAAGAAATCTAAGGAAGCTGATAGTAACGACGAGAAGAAGACAACAGCAGAGACGACCGAGCGAGATGGCCAAGTAGAACGGTCTTCGCCCAAAGAACGGAATAGTATTCCGAGGATTAGCACACAAGCCAATGACTCGTCAGCAGACGGTTCCAAGAACGAAGATCTCGGTAAGAGCGGTGAGCAGATACAGGGTAATAAATCTGAAGTACAAAAAAATAAGGCAGAGACGTGATCGAGAGAGGATTAATCGTCTTTAGATGCGAGTCGTAAAAATCTTGCTACGCGTATCAGTTGCATTTAATTCGAGATGGCGTGGCTTAAGTAAGATCGATCCTGAATAAGCTTATACATAGCCCATATTCTGATGTTTACTGCCAGTAATTCTAATGTTTCCAACCGCATGATTGAATATGTATATATATAATATGTATATATATAATTGCGTTTGACATCAGCACGCGTTATCAAGAAAACATCGGAAAATAAGCTTGTTGCAAGCTGAATGAGAAGTTTTTACAACATGCCCATCATGTAAGCAGCAAAAAAAGCACTTATGATCATTGTTGAAGATTTCAAGAGTGTTAGGAATTTGTACATTTTTGTAAATAGCAATTGTGAAAGATTTAATTATTTTTTATTATAAATGAGTTATATGACACTACGTTGAATATATTATTTTATAGGTATACGTTGGATGAGATATATAATTATAATCGTCTGAATTTTCATATGCATATCCAACACCGTTATTAACGTCAACGATTCTCCGTTGTTATTATACTTGCATGTACAGATATGTATACGGCGTATCCCACTTCAATTGTACATACATATATATATATATATATGTGTCTTTCCTTTTAGTCGTACATTATTCATTTCAAATGGTTTCTAAATCGATTTGTTTAACGAACGTGACTCTTTCCCATTACAATCTCTAACAATTTTCTAATGTATATTTCTTATTAAATGTCGTATGATGAAATTTTATTAAACGATATTTTATCAAAATGTATGTAAAATTATTTCTATATGAAAAAATTTCTGTATGAAATTTCTATATAAAGAAGTTTCTGTATAAAAAAGAAATGATGTGTCTCGAGTAGCGGAAAAAAAGTAATATATTTCAAGTGGGAGGCAGTCTCTATGTCATATTTTTCTTCGTTACATATATTTTATATATATTGCAATATATAATGAAGCATATATTTTTCACGGATATGGACAAGTTGTGCACTAAACACTTGGAAAACTTATTAAAGTTACATATTTAAATCAACTATATGATTTGTATCTCTCTTAGTGCATATGCTTGCTGTTAATTTGTTAATAGTATAATGTATGACGCATTAAATGTCTTAATGACATATAATATGCGTTCTCGTGCATATTAAATGGATGCAAAGTTATTCCTTAGCATTAAGTAATTAAAAATGTCACGATCACTTTTTCGAGAAATGTAATTATGGAAAAACATGTTTATGAAACGTGTGAACACATAGTTCTTTGTAGTAGAAGAGAGTACCCATACAATGAGCACACAAATATGTGTATAAAAGAAGTATTAAGTATATAGTTAAGGTAATTAAATTAATAATAATGTTACCTAAATTTAAATTATACATTTTTATATCACATAAGGTTGATAACAAAAATTTATATAGTCCGCAGCATTGAATATTTTTGAAAAACCCTTTATTTATATTAAAAGGAATTGTACGGGATTATATTATGTGATGCAATAATGTTTCCGTGAGAAAACTTTATTTTCAACTTTATTGTCGGAAATCACCATCTTGGAATTTGCGTTATTTATGTAATCTAGATTTATATTCTATATTGATAAGGACCTAAATTGAAGAGTCGAAACGTTTATTTTATTCGTTTTGTTACATTCTCAATAAAGTTTTCTGTGCATCCGAACAGCCGATGTAGGCTCTGATGGGCTTTTTTATATTTTTCACTTATACATACATTTTCGATTAATATTTTTTTAAGGTAATATGCTTTTGTACAACATTAATGTATATTTAATGCATGTGTATTTATCACATTAGGTATCAGTTAAAGTATGTAAAAATAAAATTGGATTTAAATATCATTTTGTATACTCGAGAGCCAAAATGCTATTTTGTTCTGATATAGAGAAATTAAATTGCATTCGCACTGAGCTTTCTTCTCAGTGGCTGATCGTCTGATCAGTTGCTGGAGAAAGACGAGATTTGTAGAAAAAAAATTTAGTGTAACGGCATTTTTATTCACTCGTAGGTCTATTCTTTTTAGCTGAACTTGCACAGTTTACCTCTTTTCTTTTTCTTTCTCAAGTAAGAAGAAAAACAGGAAAGATAAATTGTCCAAGAAGTTCAACTAAAAAAAAATAAGCCTTATACATTTTAACTGAACAACATTTTTGTTCTTCACTGTACACTCATTGGTAATTTATGAACATAGTAATTTAAAAAAAACGAAAATCGAAAAAAATTCGCTGTAAAATAACTACCCATGTTATCAAAGTTATATAAAATCTCGTCAGAGTATTCATAATTGTTTCCACATATAATATAATTAAATAAAAATTTTTTTACTTTGAGACCAGTTCGATATCGGAACAAAAACAATATAATTTCGAGGGTAATTTTGAAAATATTCACTGCTAATGGTAGTGAAATGTCCGAGGCCTTATCCTATCATATATCGAATAATTAATATGGAACAATAAAAATGATAAACTGTATGCGATATAAGTACGAAAAAAAAATTAGTTAACAATTAAACACTGTGATCATTACGTTACTTCATCCTAGAGATGGAGAAAATATTTTAACAAAGCAAAATTATTAGTCCTAAAGTATAATATTTTTTTTTCTGCCTTTTCACTTCCTACTTTGCCCATTTTCTTCGTTTTATGTCTGTACTTTCCAAGCTTTCTCTACCGTTTTCTTTCTCAACTATTTATCTGTATCCATATATACTTTCATTTTTTAATATATTTGTGCGTTTTGTTATCCGTTTACATAATCCGTGCGTATTGATGAAAGAGTAAACGAGCATAATTTAAGAAAAGCATCAACAAAGTGAAAAAGTTTGCTAAATAATTTTAATGATTAGAAATCAATTTCTCTTAAATATGCAAAATTTTATTTGTATATAATGTACTATGATTATAAAATATATATTACATATAGTAATAGCAAAAGAATTATTAATTAACACAACTTTATATTTAATTAATTATATAAAGGAATAAACTATACATTATAATCATAATATTTTTCCGTTTAACAAAAACAAAATTTTAGGTAAACACTGGGCTGCAAAATAAAAGATGTATTGTATTTTTACGTAGTTTTTATATATGTGTATATGTGTATGCATATACATGTATAAACATACGGAAAAAAAACAATAGTGATTCTACATGGAATTCAAAGATTCTCTTCACTACTTATGCAAAAATATAATTGACTGCACTTACAGAAAACTGTTATTATTCATATAAAACATTATCCTTATATACAAATTACTACCAAAGCAAAGTTAAAGAAGGAATTTATAAACTGTACATTATAATTACTCATTAGAAGTTTATATATTAGACATTTTTTCAATGTGTCTTATAGCATCCTTCAACTTGTATACCAACTCTTGTAACTGTTGTATGGTACACGTAAATATTACATGCCTCACTTGATTACATTTTTTTGTACTTATTCGTATGTTATAAATTGGTACATTGGTAAATCGAGTGCTAATCTGCATTAAAGAACAAAATATTTAATTTTTATATATACAGATTATATAATAATAAATTATTTTCGTATTGTTAAATTACGGGAGCTTTCCAGCAGAGGCACAAATTAACACAATAGTCATTCCGTCTTTGTTTCTTACTAATTATTGTACAAGGACAGAATGACTCTTGAGTCAATTTGTACAACTCGCTGGTTCGCGTAAAGTAGCCACAGTAGTGTCGCTGCGCGTAGCTTAGCGCCGAGACACTACCAGTGTCTCCAGATATCTTGCTGGAAAGCTCTCTACATTATGTGAGGTAACAAAATCTACATAACATTACTAAAGAATAGTGAATTTACCTTGACACAATGGTGCAAACGCCAATCTATGTCCACTATGTGGGGTAAACTATTTCCTGTCAATTCCAGCTGAGTCTGGATATTTTGTTTATTGTTTATATATGTACTACATAACGTTTCAATTCTATGCCCATTAATGTGTTCATTATGTAGAAAATGTTTTAAGCTTTCCTCATCGTAATTATGTCGAGCAGCCTCTATAAAGAGGCAGGATACATTAGCAACTGCAGCCTTTATCAGATCTGATTTGGATGGATGAACAGTTGCGATACCTGATATAAAAGATAATTAATTACATTTGTATCTCAAATATTCTTATATTTTGAGAAAAATTAAAACTTATTTACTTTTTCCATTGTTATTTTTAGAAATATATAACATTATAATATCTAATAACTGTAGAAATGCTTCTTCGGGCAAAATGTTGCTATTTTGGATGCTTGCCAAGCCATCAACAATTTCTTTTGCCAATTCCATCTCATAATATAATATCAATACACTTTTTAATAAACATAAATACAAATATTTTAAAAATAACTGTTAATAAAAATAAGCTAGTTTGCGCACATGTACTTCAACAATCTCAAGTTTTTAAAAATTACAGTATTGATTATTAATTTTTAATAAATTTGTTGATAAATTTGTCTGAAATATGGACAAAAATTATGTTAGGCTTATGTGTTAAATATTTGTTTATATATAGTTTTATATGGACATTTCATACTTGATATTTATAAATACCATAAGAAATGTTGAAATTTTTTGTTCTTATTTTAATACCGAACTATGCAAAAGCTATTTTTTATGTGAAAATATCAAAACATTATAATATCTGTCTTTTTCGGAAAGATTTAAATTAAATATCTTTAAACAATTCTAATTATTATTTATTTAATACAAAATTTCTTACTAACACGGCAATTTTAAGAGAGGAATCTCCACCACGGAGGTTAGTATAAGTTAGCGGGTGAAACTGAGAGACTGTAGAGACACCATTCGGAATAATTGTGAATTACAGGCTCGTACTTTTTTTATTACGGCAAAAATATTAAAAAATGTAATAATATAACGCGTTTATAATTGACAATTTTTAGGATCGATAATACGATTATTTATAAAAAATGTCAAAATAAAAATTTGCTAAAGTTATATTGTATTACAATTAAAGGGCGTAGAAGACATTTTCGTTTATTACAAATTTTTAAGAGTCAAAATGCAAAATTCTGCTTACAAGCTTTATTAATAATACAAAGAATACAAAAATTTTCTAAGAAAATATCCCCTCCTCCCAAAAAATAAAACATAAATGTCACTTTTTTCTAAATTTAAAAGGTAATCTGTAAAATTTCTCTAATGATAATAAATGTAATATAACTAGTTTTAAAATTTGCAGAGAATATAAATACAGTTTACAAAAAGAGTAAAAAAAGCTTTGAATATACTCTAGTGAAAAGAAGAACACATAATGCTATGTAGATAATACTTTATTAAAGTAAAAATCAAATTTCCAAAACTGATCTGGCGCATCAGTGCAGCGAGCTGCTCGTACATCTTCATCACTGTGCAATTTAGAACCATCGAGACAGAGACCAGTTTCTACATGTATTATTCTGCCATCCTATGATTAAAGATCGTGATAATATAATACATTTTTTAATCACTCATGAATTATAGAAAGGTGCCTGTTAATATTAAAAATTAATATAGCACCTTTGTGAATATCCATTCCTTTCCACCTTTCTCATTGCTGCAGTCAGACATTTCAATTTGTGCATACGGTCCTGAATCAGTATCCAATATTCTTCCACAGGTCTCTTCTCTCCGTAATTCACCAGACTTGCTCAATGAGAAAAACTAAAAATTGCCCAAATACAACTAATTTCTTTAAATTTAAATTTGAACAGAATTACGTTAATGTGATCTGTATTGGTACCTGACTTGGATATAGCTTAGTATGACAATTATATAAGCCTAAATTATACGGTTTATCATCATCATGTTGCAGATTGTCTAAACACAATCGTCTATTACGCAATCTGACACGACCATAAGCTATTGCATTTTCATCAGGGATAAATTTTTCTGGGTAAACATTATTAAGATACCACTTGAAACTTTTACACTTGAGCTTTTTCCGCAATTTCAAACGTTCGCTTATATCTCCAATGAGTTCTGGATTGTCCTATGGATTTTATTTATCTGTATAACTGCAAAAGGATTTTAATCACATAACATCTGATCTTACCTTGAATTCACTACGATGAAGTAAAAATAATCTTTTATATTCATCCATCCATACAAATGCTAAACGGGCAGTATTTATTCCATGAGTATCTTTATCGTTTGGAAATTTATATGGATGAAAGTTTCGAAATATATGGCCAACCCGAGAGCAAGGAATTATTTCTAATGTGCCACCGCATTGCCAAATCTGTTGAAGAATATCAATTTATATTAGGAATATAAAATATAAAATTTTTGACATACACATGCTTATGATTACAATTATATTATAAGCTTATTAATAAACATACTTAAAAAAAATTTCACTCACTCGAAAAGATATTTCCAAGTTTTCGCCTCCCCAACCATCCATCTTATCATCGTAACTACCGATTTCCCAAAAGTATTGTCTATTAATAGCAAATAGACCGCCTGCCATAGTAGGAGATCTAGTTGGTGATATAGGAGAGAAACGCGATTCAATTTCGTGTTTCTGAATAGTTATCCACGTGAAATGTCCCGACCATGTAAAACCACCAACTTGAAAGAAAAACGCTTCATTATCGTGGAAGTATTCTAATGTCTCCTCAGAAATGTTATCAATTATTGGCATTAGTACAGCATTTTTATCATCCTTTATTCGTTGCAACAAAGGCTGTAACCTGCATTATGTTAAATGGTATATATTAATAAAATTTTCTCTTATTATATAATAATTTTAGGATATAAAAAAGATATAGGAAAAAATAGTGTCTTCTAGTTAAATTGATATCAGAAAATTACCAGTCTTTAATAACTTCACAATGTGCGTCCAGGAAGACTAGAACATCGCCTACAGCATTTTTAGCTCCATGAAGACGAGCCCGTATCAATCCTTGTCTATATGGCAATCTCAGTAGCTTTACTTTGGCAGGTAAACGTGTCGAAAGATAATAATCCAATTGCCCCTGAAGCTCTTCTACAAATTAACACACACAAAAAATACATTTTACATATAACATTAATTATGTAACCTATTGCATTCTAATATTAAATGATTAAATCATTTTATTATGTAATAATTTATCTCTTATGTAACAATTACTTTTTAGAAAAAGTATTTCGCGGGCATTACTGCTAGACTTAAAATGATGCCTAACACACAACTTATCTAACAAATATATATTTTTGAAAACTCTAACGAATATGTTAATTTATATATTAACCATATTAATATTAATTTCAATACCTTCTTCACTATGATCATCCACTAAAATAATTTCTTTTAATAAATTAGGTGGAGAACCCTTCAAAACACTATGTATTGTGCGTAATAGAACACTCCATGGTTCATTATAAAAAATAATTATTATACTAGCACTTGGTAATAATTTGTCATACGTAACATTCGCACAGCTGCAATATAAAGTTCACTTAAAAGTACAAAGTTCAAAAAATATTTTATATATACATCTACATATAATGTATATATTTATATAAAAACGATTTTTTCAAAAAAACGCTACTCCATACATGTTAAAATCTTACAGCGGGTTGCGTGCATCTGGCAATTTTCTGGTTAATGATATCTTATTTGAGAGAATGATATTCAATGCTTTTTTTGCAAGTGCTGCTTCACCTAGAATCTTCTCTCTTCCGTATAAATAAGCAGGTTCCCCATTGTTCCCAAGACCAGGTACAATATCATGTTCAAATTTCGATATTTGTTGCTCATACCTTATAAAATATCATTTTGATCTAATATCACATTAGACAAAATATTGTTATTTTAACAATTATTTTATTAGTATTACATCAGTCTAATATATTTTGATTCAGTAAAAAACAAAGAAAGATAACTATGTAAGATTTGTGAATAAATAAATTGCTGTTATTAGAGAAAGTAGCATTAAACAAATTTACCTCTCTTTCTGTAACCTTTGTAACGCAACGTCCACATCTTTCTGTGTCTGTGAGTTATTGCTATTTCTTAGATATCCAGATTGTTCTTTAGAAATCTTGGAGTTGTCATTGGTACGAAACAATTGTTTAGCAATGATTAAAATGCCAATTATGTACAACGTGCAAAATGACAGTTTTAGCAAAAACTTTCGGCGAGTAAGCATCATTTTTTTGAAGAGTATACCATTCTGACGATTATCAGATAATTGACATGATATGATTGTTAATGTTGATAAGAATGTTGCCGTTAGGTTATGGTGGAGCAACACTTGTCAGATGTGCGAGGTATCACCCGTTGTATATTTCATTCATATCACGTGCACATCTGCAACAGGTGAATTAAAGTTCAGAATTAAAACATTACTACAACCCACTTCGTGTGCACATTTGAAAACTATCGTATTAATGCAGTAATAACGCTACATATGTTGTGATATTAATGCAATGTACTAGATACGCTTGCTCGTTATGAACATAAGAAAAAGAACGAGAGAGGAAAAGGTTAAATTTAAATATGTATCAGTGTCCATCATGGAACTGCTCCAACCGGTTGTACATTTAATATACATATCTCTATCTATCGCTCTCTTCCTCTCCTTCTTTTGTAAGGTCGCGGAATAAACATATGGGGTGGGTGATATCAATTACCAGATAGCCCAATCTGTCGAAAACAGATTTTGCAAAATGACTACTGCAAATCTTGTCAGTACAGTAAACAAAGTATAACAAAATCTGCTGAAAAAAAAATATATAATAGCATTGTGGAAATATATATATCGAGCAGAGTTTATGCCATTTTATATGTTTAAATAATATAGCTTAATAAATGAAATGGCTGTTATAAAACAAGTTTCTATTGACATCCTTTTGTGTGTCAAAATATTATAGGCAAACTCTACTGTATTGGCAGAACGGGCTTAATTATAAATTGGTATTAATTTGCCCCAATATTCTACTCATATTTATTGACAAACTACAAGCATGCCTTACTAAAAATCTAAATAAAATTTTCTTGCTCTTTCACATTGCAAAGATTTTATAATTTTGTAATTAAAAATTTGTACATAAAATTAATACTTTTTATATTTTATTGCACAAGAGTTTCGTAAAAAAAAATCCGATAGATTATCCACGTATACATACGAATAATTAAGTTGAATCTGTATACATATTTAATAACAGTAAATGCATTAAAGCAAAAATACTGTAACTGTATCAAGTATTCCAAACACCGTATGTTTTTTCAATAACAGTAGGCTATTTGGTTGATCTAAAAAGTCGAGTTTTCCTCAGTAAATGTTAAAGAAAAGCATGCACCTTTTTTACCCAGTTAGTTCTCTCAAATTTAATTTATAAAAGATCCTTTTAATTATTCATAATTCGAAAATCATTGACATTTTAATATTTTCGGCAAGGAAAAATCGATACTAGTTCAGTCGAGGAATCTAATCAAAATAATATCTACGATGATTATATAAGGATATCTTTATAAATAAATTACTCATTTACATAAGGAAGATCATAATTACAATATTTAAAATACAAAATTATTCTATTAATTACATTTTTTCCAATTTATTACCAAAATTAATATTGAGACGTTAGAATGTTTCCTGTACATAATATTAACAGTCCCGTCTCCCCTAATAGAAATTTTACAAATACCACATCATGCAAAACGCACACAAATAAAACGAAAATAAAAGCGACAAAAATCAAGGATCTTCGGAATTAGCAGATCTCCTTGCATCATGCATTTTTTTCTTTCTTGTGGAAGAGAAAAATTTTTCAATATCGGAAAATGATTTGCCCAAAGTTTCAGGCAGAAAAAAGTATATAAAAGCTGCGCCTGTTAAAGACACGAAGCTAAAAAAGAAAAAAATGCCCTCGATGGTCATGCTTTTCAAAATGTACGGATAACTCTTTATAACGGCAAACATGATTATATAAGCAAAAGAAACCATGACACCTCCACCAATACCACGTATAGACACAGGTAACAATTCTCCGATCAATGTCCATGGTATAATTATAAATCCAAATGAACCAGTGCAAATATAAGCTAATACAAAGAATAGTAATAGCCACTTTTGATCCACCATGGTTTCCTCTGTATTACCATTTTCATCGTACGACACTGCAAAATGCATATACATTCCAGAAAGAAACATAGAAATAGCCATTCCAATCCCACTCAAGATGCAAAGGACTCTTCTACCATATTTTCTACTACAAAAAACTGTTACTATACTTATAACAAATCTAATGGTACCCAACATAACGAGTGCACCGTGTTCGTTAAAATTGCCAAATGTTCCACCCATTTCGCGAAAAACAGAAATAGCATAAAATATAATCACATAAGAACCAGATAGTTGTTGTAACAAAAATAGTGCGAAAAGTATCAGCATAGGCTTATAGGCTTCCGGGGATGCAAATGTGTGGTAATAATTTTTTACAGATACTATAATATTTTTTGACGATTTATCATTCACTACAAGGTTTCCACAAGTCTCCATGATTCGCGAATATTCTTCCTCATAAATCTAGAAAACATTTATCTGTTGACATTCTGAAATATATTCCGAATAGATATTGCAAAACTTGCTATATCGTACTCACTGTTTGCCTTTTGTTAAGTTGCCTCAAACTGTGTTTCATTTTGCAAATTCGTTTTTCATCAAGCATACCATTTTGAAAACATACGAGCCAGTAGGGACTTTCAGGTACAAAGTAAAGTGTAAAGAAAATAAAACACTCTAATACAAAGAAAATTATGTTCATCTTGCGCCAATCTAGCATTACAGCTAAACAACAGGGAATTAAAATACCAAGGGACACAAATACAGAAGTAAGGCAGAGAAGCATTGGTCTGATTTGTGGATGTGTAATTTCTGATATATAAACCAGACCAACAGTTGTTAAGCCTGCTGAGATTCCAGCTACAATTCGAGCCGCATAAATAGTAATTAAGGATTTAGCAAATATCAATGAAGCCCATGATATTGCTGCAGGAATACAAGATAATAAACAAACTATTTTGCGTCCAAATTTATCCATTAGAGGCCCAGCAATGAGAGATCCTATTGGCAATGTTACTGTAACTAGACTTGCTATAGAACAAAATAAATGTAAAATAATACATAATATTACTACCATTCTAATTTTCTATCTAATATTAAAGCACTATGAATAGCAATTTTAGTCTCTTTTCTACTAAACAATCTATGGTGTACTCTTTAAGCACAAATATAAAATTTTATCATTACACGTACCTATCCAAGATGCTTCACTTTCAGTTACTTTCATATTAACATTATCTGATTCTAAACCATCTAATAAAATAGTACTGTAAGCCATGTTTATACCACTCTTTATGGTCATACAATGAATTATACAGCTTGCAATAATCTAAAAGATATATAATTATTTATTTTAGTTAATCATCTTGTATCATAATTATTTATAGTATTTATAAATTATCTGTAAGTATATATATATTGTATTTATAAAATTACTGTATCTGTATATATGTGTATGTATGTAAAGATATTGAAAACTTGCCTGTGGCGTTACATCTGCCATTGTAATTTTCTCTTTTGAGTTTCTATTGGTAATTCGTGGAAGAAAATTACTGCAAAAAATTGAAATTTCCTATTATTCTTAAAACAAAATAAAAGAGACAAATAAAATTAAATACATTCACACAAACTTAATCATATAAATTATTTTTACAAATAATTTTTTAATTGTATGTACCTATAATAAGAAATGTTAATATATACTTATTTGAAAAATTCCATTTTCTTTACCTGACTTCATTGTGAAGTTTTTTATCATGTTCTGTAACTGTGTGTGTCTTTCCTTCAACAATTTTTTCTATTTTGTTCATTTCAAATAATAATAATAATATAAAACTGACTATAATATTTCTGAAATATAAAAATAAGTAAAACGATAAAACACGGTATATATTAATTAGTAGATTGCATCCAATTTTAAAAGCAGTAAAAATGTAAATACAAATGACATTGTTAAATATTCAGAAAATAATTATTATAATATTAGGATATATTTTGAAATTAAGATTAAAATTATCATTAAAATACATTCAATTAAATTAATAAATTGGTATATCTCAGATTATTTTTAGTTTCTCTGAATGGTATTGTATTACATCAATACAATAACATTTTTAAATTAACAGAATATGCAATTATAAACGTATATATTTGCATGCATTAAACAAATTATATAATCGCCATACTAACGAACATAAAATAATAATTAATTCTAATTGATTTCGATGTTATTATGATACGAAAGAACTTACGCCTATTTATGATAATATTTATCATCAAAAATGGAAAAATATAAAAAAATCTTCATAAATGCAGTAGCATGTTTATCGGTACTTATATTGTATGCCGATTCTGGCCGATATTTCATACACAAGCAATTTCCTCCGTTCTAGATTGCCTTTGAACAACTCTCTAAGATAGGAGAATCTTTCTTTACTCACTATATAAGTTGTCATGTGATCATATTAGAATGACAAAACCAAATAAGTTATAATCTATCCCAAATAAATTATTCGTATTGGCAAAAAAAAAACAGAAAGATCACGTTCATTTTTTTTGTAGAACTAACTCCCGTACACTAACGCCAACTAAAAAAAGTGTATGTGAACGTAAACTACATAGCAAGATTCGTACTTATCAGCTGATACAATGCAGATGTGTCGATAATAACAGAAAAAAATGAGATCACAACAATATATACGAATAATATATATATGCAGTCTTGTTTATGAAACATCTATATATGTATAATAATAAATAATAAATTTAAAATACCAGGATATTAGAAAATTTATATCAATAGTCGATAATATCAATCACCGGATATTAACATAGCTACGCATGCGCGAAATGGCCTCTTTAATTCTATCATGGCATGCGTTCCATTTTACGCTCACAACGCTCATGGAATCATTTCATCTTTGTCGTTAATCAAATGTTGAATAAGGACAAACGACGCTCGCGAGCGTTGCGAGCATTATATGGAATGCAACCTATTATATATGTATATATTCTACATATATGACATATCAGTGGATTATCAGTGAACATATCTGTCAAAAGAAGGATTATTTAGTACCATAAGGGAAACTGTATATCCTATCACTTTTGTTTTAATTATTAGTTAAATGTAACATGTGATCTCGAGTTATATATAAAATTCGTATGAAAATACGAACCACGTAGAACGTAAACGATCTCACACGGGTACCAATAAAAATATTATTGTCATTGTTGGTTCTGCAAATATAACATAATGTGTAACAAAACAAGGGAACAAGCGAATTATTTTTGCGTTTATTTATATTTTACAAAATTATAACAGATGAGAAATCTCAGTATTGTGTAAGTAAGAAAGATCCTACTGATCAATATGAATTAAGTGATGGCACCTGCAAAAGATAAATGGATTAGACGTTTTATAATTACTGAAACAAAGCGGCACAAGAAGGGCTTTACAATCTACAAAGTTACTTCTATGGTACATATATATACATGACACATGACAATATTATATTTTCCTTTTAGATTTTGGTATTAAGTTTCTTGTTTTTTTTTAGGTATTTCTGAAATCCTCTCATGAAGAAGTGTCAAAGATATCTGTATGGAAGCGTTATAACGATTTCAAAAAGCTTCATGCAGAACTCGGTCACTTACACAAGCGTTTTGGAACGAAAGAAAGTTTCCCACCTTTTCCCAAATCAAAATATTTTGGCAGATTTGAAGCTGAGGTCATAGAGGAGAGGAAGAAATATGCTCTTAAATTTTTGGAATTTGTAGGACGATACTCGTACTTATACTCAAGCGATATCTTTATAACATTCTTTGAAACTAGTCATGCAGATAATTATAATAATGATTGCGCACATTCCTTGAGCTCAGATACATCTGAAGATGATCGTATTATTGCTTTGAGTGATCCTGTGCTTGTAAACGATAATACAATGCAAAGTACCTTCGAAATTCCATGTTCATTGAAAACATCTCATAATGTATTAACAAATCCATGTTCTTCTTTGTCAAATGTCATTTGTGCAAACAAAAATGAATTTGCACATCGGAGAAAGAATGAATCTCATGATAGTATTAATTTACAGAATGTTAACGTTAATAGAAAAGAAAGCTGTAAGACAGCAAAATTGCATACGCAAGATATTATTACTAAACAGTATGATGTACATCAAAACAAAAGTTTTGATAAGAATGACATGGCAACACTCAGCGACGTATCAGGATTTGATAGTCTGAACAACAATATCAGTAAACCCTTTTTAAGTTATGATACACATTCTACATATTCTGTGATAATACAAGAGGAGATAAATGATTCTCAGGCACAGCCAGATTCTACACAGTATCTCTTGATAGCAGCTGCTCACATAAGTGCAGCCTTCAAACATGAGTCTATAGCCGAGTATGAGGAAGCTTTTACACAATACAAACTGGGAATATCGTGTCTAATAAATGGTGTACAATTTGATCCAGACAGTACAAGAATACCAGGTATAAAAGATAAGATATCAAAGTATTTAGCACGGGCTGAACAGTTATATAACAAACATTTAAATTGTAACATCTCCAAAGTAAACAAACCAATATCAGAGCTTCAATATTATAAAGTACTTAAAATAATGAAATCCGTGATGCTCGTAATGGATATACGTGCAAATTGTAAAAGAATAATCAAGGTAATTTAGCTTGCATATATGATTTATATAAATTTTATTTTTTATTATACATAAGGGCATTAATATAAATTTGAAATATAATAAATATTTGGAATATATATTAAATATAATAATAAATAGTTTACGATATTTTTAGTTTATAATTGTAATTCATAATTTCAGACTGTAGAAAAATCTTGTATTTATGAGGATAGTGTAAGCAATTATGTGTTATACAAACAAGTACCTTATATGGTACTTTTATACGCATGTATTGAAACTGAGACTACTATATTTTTAATCTTACAATATGCAAGGTACAGTATCATAAATTTATTTATTAATGTAAATATATTATATAATATTAATTATATTTTACATTATAGTTGTGGAAGATTATGGGACTTCGTAAGACTACATTATAAAGAATTTGACAGTCTGTATGATGTAACTTCAAATCATACATATATAAATAAAGATGTCAATGGAGAAATCAGCAGCAATGAAAATATTTATCAACCAAATAAAGCGGATACAGTTATAGAAAACAATAAAGTACAGGGAAATCGTCGATGCACGACAGATCAAAGTGAGATCTATATGGAAATGCCTACTATACAATTATTAGAAAAATCGCAAGAATTATTACAATCCGTTAATGCAACATTAAAAAAAAGTAATTCTATTGCAAATCGATTAAATGAATGTAAGGAATTGAGACATTCAGAAAGTACACCATCGCTGAATGTAAAGACTGTTACACAGATCCCTCAAAAACCAGATCTTATGTTATCTAATGTTCATCACAATAAATCACATACTAGTAATACGAAAGTAGATAACATTATTGTTGCAAAGAATCCTTTGACGAAAGGTTTCATACAGAATAAAGATTTGAAAGGCAATAATTCTTTATTAATGAACAATAACGAAAATTCAAACGAGTCAAGAAAAATTTGTGCATCTGTATTAAATGGAAGTTGCGCGACTCGTGAATCACTCAAAAATAATAAAATGGTCAATTTATTGCACAATTCAAAAACTATTTCAATACAGAATGTCTCGACCAATAATGTATTACAGATCTGTGAGAATAATAATACTGAAAATATATCCGATCAGATAAATTCATCAAACATTAATTATAGCATTGATGAGACACAATATACGACTAAAGAAAATAATATAGATGAACAGGAGTTTTGGCAAGTACCGGAAGTTGTAATTCGGTCATGGGCAGCTGAAATTCTTTTAGCTTTAGAAGCACTTCATCAGCAAAATATCATAATTCTCGATTTCAAACCTGATAATATTCTTCTGGATGACGCAGGACATATCCGGCTTACTTATATTATACCACAGCACAATGTTGAATTATCTAAACTAACATATCCATATTCGTCACCTGAGTCAGTAATGTTTTCTCCGACCATTCCTGTTACATCCGCCACAGATGTTTGGAGTTTCGGAGTTATTTTGTATGAACTACTTACTGGCACTGTATGTAGAAAATTGGACATTAATTATAAAAAAATTATATACCTTTCACAGTAATTTAACTTTTGTTTCACAGATGTTTATCAGAAGTCATCCAGGATCACTTCACTCACATTCCGCAATTAACATTCCTAGCAGATTATCGAAAAATGCAGGATCTTTGTTATGTGGCGTAAGTTTCATTGTGTTATTCTGTTGCATTTTTTAATATTAATCTCATGATTTTTAATATTTAAGAAATGATAAACTCTATATAATGTTATTTATAAAATATGTTATGTTTATAAAAATTGTGATTGCAGATGTTAAAATATCATCCAGAAGAGCGACTGACAATAGATGAAATAAAGCGTCATCCGTTTTTCGCAAGAACTGATTGGTTAAATATGATTTCTTAAACTTGATGCTTACTAGGGAATTCATAAATTTTATACTTGTTATAATAATTGTACAAATATTTATTACATAGCGGGGATACAATCTTATTTTGTAGATGAACAAAACGATATAAAAATAGTTTCACTTAAATACAATAATTATAAACAATAATATTAGCACTGAGTTTGTTAAAATTTATTATGTATAATTATTTAAATCTTACTTTTTCACTTCTACTTATTGTTGACATACCATCAATAAATCTAGTTGTAAATAAAACATTGGCATTGTTGAACATACCATTCTTTAAAGATACAATAATAAATTGTGAATGTTTAAAATGTCTCTTTAACATTACACCTATATTTTCTGTATGTGAAAGATCTAGGGCAGCATCTACTTCGTCCAAGATGTAAAGCGGTGCAGGTTTATAAAGAAGCATAGCTAAGACTAATGACAAAGCAACTAGGGATCTTTGACCACCAGATAATTCTCCTAATGACTCTTTCCAGACACCCGAAAATCCAACTTTCACTTCTAAACCGTCTGTTATTGTTTCATTCTGTGGTGGTTGTATTTTAGCCTCGGCTCCCGGTAATAAAGTACTAAATATAGAACCAAAATCCTTGTTTACCTAATGAAATACAAAATTTATTATATTTTGAACATTGTGAATTTATATATTGCAGTTGTAATATTTTTATTTAAGTATAAATAAATTTGTTTATATAACACATTAGATTAAAATATTATAATTTAAATATATAATTTTCCATATAAAATAAACATATATAAAACCTAGCAAGTTTAAAATATTAGATTTTTTGAATATATATGATTTGATATAATGGAACAAATTTCTCAAAGAATTATACCTGTTTCCAAGCTTTAAGCAAGGTTTGTTTCTTCTTTTCATCCAAAGTCTTAATTGTCTCAAGAATTTTATTCTTATCATTTTCGACTATTCTTTTCTTTTTTAATGTATCATTATATTGTTCTTCTTCTTTATCAAGAAGATTGATTGCTCGCGTATTTATATTACGACTTAACTTTTCACGCATTGTTTCTAAATTATGTACTTTTTGTTCCATTTCTTCTGGTTTATTAACTTCAAAATCATATATACCACCTAAAAATAATATGACGTATATTATATATGTATACCAATATAAGTTAATTAAACAATATTTGTCTCTGTAAATACCTTTTTTTCCAAAATAAGATTTCTCTTGTTCAATCCATTCGTATTTCCTTGTGAGTTCCAAAACTTTCTGCCTACATTCTGCTGCACCTTTTTTGATATCATTAATTTCGTGATTTAATTTTTTTATATCCAATTCTAGATTTTTATTTTGTTTAATAATATCTTCTTTTCTTCCTATTAACCTTTGTAAATTTTTGTTTTGTTGATTAATAATGTCTTTCTGCTTCTTAATATTATCTTGCAATTCTGTGACTTTACTTTTGGTTTCTTGCAATTGCTGCTGAAGAGTTTCTCCTTTTTCTTCAAACACATTGTTTTTCTCATTTACTTGAAGCAATTGTTCATCACCATTTTCAATACTTTTCTTTAACTCCTTTATTTCTAATTCAAGTGTCTCTGACTCTTGTTCTCTCTTTTGCCATTCTTTGCGACTTTGTTCCGATTTTTTCTTTAAGATATTTAATTGGTTCTCAGCTTCCTTTAATTGTTTCTCACGGATATTCACTGCATCCTTTAACTGAATTTCTATGTCCTTGGCACGTTTTGTGCTTTCCTTTTCTAAATTTTTTGCTGCAGTCATTCGTTCTGTAAGCTCTTCAATAGCTGCATTCAGAGAAGCCACCTGAACATAAATATAAACATATATGTACATCCCAGCAAACATTCTAACGTTATTTGTCATCATTTTGATGTTATTTTCATATTGAAGAGTCATCATTTTGATGTCAAAATAATAATAAATAACGTCAGCTTATTTGGAATTGTACAAATGGAAAAAAAAACAGCTTAGAGCTAGGCATTTAATTTATCTACATAAAGTAAAAATTTTTTGCTTATTTTCTATATTTACATAATTATTAATGCATATGTATGTGTATATGTATATATATGTACATATAAAATGTTTACAGATTACATGTATGTGTGTACCTCTTCTTTGATTTTATGATAACTTGTTTGTTGCAATCTCTGTTGTATCATACTGATTTCATAAGTTAATAGATCGTATTTTTGTTTCAACGATGCATATTTTTCTGCAGTTTTTGCAACATTTGATAAAGCACTTTCTACGTCTCTTAAGAGTGTTTTTTTGTGGTTTAGTTCATTTTTAATTGCTTTCATTTCTTCCAGTTTTAATAAAACTGATCCAGCTTTTGCTGGGGCACCGCCAGATAATGTACCAACTGGATCAAAAAGATCACCCTCCAAAGTAACGCACTTTTTCATAATTCTTTCATGGAAAGCTATTTTCTTGGCAGTTTCCATATCTTTACACACAAATATTTGACCAAATATCCAGGTCATTGCTGGCCTAACTTCATTCGGAAAATCTATAAGAGACAAAGCGGGTTGAACATTCTCTTTTCCAACTAATTTTTCTGCCCAATTAATCACCGATTGTTCCATAAATTTACCAGCCACTCGATTGAGTGGAATAAACGTAACTCGTTGTTGTAATTGTCCATATTGGAGAAGCTTTTTGCTTGTTTTTTCAGTGTCAACTACTACATTATAAAGCTGAAATATAATTATATGAAATAAAGATTATTCTTAAAAAAATATACAAATTTTGAAAAATGTTATACCTTTCCACCTGCAGCAACTTCCAAGGCATACGCAGCCTTTTTATCCTTTAAATTAATTAAGTTACATGCAATACCTTTTACAGATTTTGTATTGAAATTAGGTTCAGGATTCTGATACTGGAACCTCGTTCGAGGATGTCTCATCTCAAATTGATCTAGTTTTTCATGAAACGGTTTCATTTCTTCAATCAATTTAGTTTTTTGATTTATTAAATCTTCGGAATAACCATCTTTATAATTCAATTTTTGTAATTCATTCTCCAAGAGCTTTAATTCTTTTTCTTTCTTTTCCAAGTCCACATGATATTTTTTATATTCATTCTCAGTATTATGCATGTCTTTTTGTTTTTTATTCAACTGTTGCCTGTTGTGATTTAGTGTCATCTCACATTGTTTAAGTTCGGTTTGTGCTTGCGTTGCACTTTGCTTAGCATTTATTAATTGTTGTTCTAAGGTTGCATTTTCACCATCTTCACTTTCCAATAGACCTGCACTGATCTTCTGATACTTTTCTTGTGCCTCTAATACTGCTTCGGTATCTTTTTGGCACATTTCTTTCAAATTCTGAAAAACTCCTCCAACTTTCTCCAACTCTTGTTCTTTTAAAATAAGCGCATTTTTATCATCTGTTATATTAGTCTTTATGTGCCCCATTGTTTTTTTCACAGCTTTAATATTTTCCTTATTACTGTTTACTTCAGCTGATAATTTGCATTGCTTTTTCTCTTGTTCCTGTAGGTCCTTTTCTAAAGCTTCCAACATAGTGCCTTTTTCCTGTGTTAAAAAATTATTAAAAGTTAATGACAATGTATTTTTGTATACTATGTATTTAACATTATTCATGCTAAATTTAATACTATTATTGGAGATTACATTATTATATATATAAATATTAATACAAATAAAAATTTAATATAACTAAAATCATACACAACATATATTAATAAAGTTCTAGACTAGACGTATCTTTTCAGTCTTAAGAATTATATTGTAGGAATATATTTTTTTTATTGTAGATATTATATATGTTTGTATACTTATACAATATGAACATTAAAAAATTGTTTATATATAATAATTTAGCTCGCAAGCTAAATTTTGTATGTTGTAATACAGTCAAAAACAACAAATACAAAAAACCATACCATTTCCTTTTTCTTTATTAATTCATCATATTTGACTTCTAGGTCCTTGATTTCTTCCTCGCCAGCAGCTATGTCTTCTAACTTTGAATCTATTTTGTTTTGTACAATCTTAACGTTTTCTTCCATTTTTTGACTATTATTGGAAGTAGTAACATACTTCCACGCAAGATGAATTCGTTTGCAGTGTTCAAGTTCTCTCTCTATTCCCTGAAATTCTACATATCTTGTTCTCTCTTCTTTTAACTTGTTCAACTTTGGACCTATTTCTTCTCTTAAAATCTAAAAAATATATAACAAATAAATACGAGACTGAAGATATCAGTTTGTCAAATGGTATATCAACAACATACAGCATTAATTTCTTTTAATTTACTATCCTTTTTTTCTATTGTAATTAGCGCAGATTGTTTCTTTTTTTCATACATTTTTGTTCCTGCTGCTTCTTCGAGCATAGACAGAATTTCTAATGGCTTCATATTCAACACTTTTGTTATTCTACCTTGCATAATTAAAAAGTGTGGATTATTCACATTTAATTGAACAGAACAGAACAAATCCTGTACACGTTTATTTGGTGCATTTGTCCCATTGATCATGTACTTATTTTTACCACCGATCACTACTTGTCTTGTAATCACAATTTCTTCATGTTGTTCATAACCCATAGGAGATATCTCAGTGTTACGATTATCAAAAGTTATTGTAACACTAGCTTTCTTTATTCCTGCTTGGCCTGATTTGTAGACTAAATCTTGCAAAGAAGTAGCACGTACCTATATTAAATTAAAACAATATTGTTAGTAATATAATTTAGTGAATAAATCATTCACAATTTAACAACTATCACTATCATGTATAAATTAAATAGGAATAACTTTAGTTTAAAATTAAATAAAGAATAACAGTTCAAATTAAATAAATTAAATAATATAATATAGAGCTATAAATCACTTAGGTTATTATGTGAGTAAAACTATTTTTATCAACAATCTAAATTTTGTACAGATGTTTCGATCATTATTGGGTCATTTTCAATGTTAAATAATAAATTAAAAAATGTTACCAGTAACTACACAAGATGTTCACAAATTAAAATACAAAAAGCAATGACCTATATTATATTATTTAATTTTAGTTTAATTATTTAACATATATATACAAATATTGATAAATAATACACAAAAAAGTCTGTCATGTATCATAATAAAATTGATTTTAAATATTTATGATTTAAATATTATTTTTAAAAACAATATTACATTACAAGAGAATGAGGCTATGTTCGAACATCGTGCAATGCTACGATAAATATCTCACAAAGAATAAAATAAATGTATGCAACAAATGAAATTTACCTGGCCAAGATTCGTAATGCCTAAAACAAAGCATATAGCATCCAAAATGTTTGATTTTCCACTACCGTTAAATCCTGTTATGGCGTTGAATTCCTTATCAAAACCATTTATTTCGATTCTTTTGCCGTAGGATTTAAATCCTTCTAATACAATCGATTTAATATACATGTTTAGTTAATAATAAAATATTATGTTACGATATATTGGAATCGTTTCAATATCAACACACAACGGTCCCTCGGCTCGAAGTCCGAAGATTCAAACACTTCAAACCAGTGATGCACATCTGGCGGATCTGGCCATCAAACTAGAGTCCCATACATATATAAAGAGACCCGACATCGAGCCCCCATCACCAAATCAGATTCCTACCATCATGGTGGAAATATATAAGGTGAAGCAATCTAATGGATGCGCAGTAGAAAAGTGCATATTCGAATATATTTGATTGGCTATTCCAGTATAACCTGCGCTATTATACGTAGGAAACAAAGACAAGAGAATGGACTGCGCGATCCGTATCTAGGTAATATATCAAATGTGGTCGACAATAATGAGAGAGAAGAATCGTGAGAGACGGCCAATCTCCCTCTCATTCTCTCTCCCATTACACCATTGAATGGAAAGAGATAGAAATGGCCGTCTGCCACGGTCCCTCTCTCTCATCCCTATCGACCATTTTCACACACGGATCGCGCACTCTCTATGCGGGTGGCACCCAGTTGGACACGGCTCAATTGGACACGAGCCACTCACAGCGCTTGAGACTACAAAGCTCCTAAGCACCGGTCGTTGTGATTGGTGGTGTCCAATCGAGCCGTGGTCAATCGGGATCACCCCTTAATTTTTATGACCGCAACGCACACTCTTGCATAACGCATAATACATAGTGCATAATGGAATCAACCAATTGAAATTCTTCTTTTTTATGGAATGAGAGGAAAGGAAAGCTTCTGATTAGTTAATTCGCTTATGCACTATGCGTTATGAGTTATGCAAAAGCTTGTGTCTGGGCTTTTAGTGTCAAAACGTTAAAATCACGTGAACATAATTGACGCTTGATATTCGTTAATTTTTATCACGTTTCCTGTTTCGACATAAATAAAATGAGCGCCGAACGGGTCGAACGTCAGCATTGGTCAGCATGAAAAGGCACCTTTAAAATTTCATTGTAGACGCCGCTTTACAGCTGCAAAGCTGCTAATGTCCGCAATGTGCGTGACTGGTCAATGCCAATGAAGTGATACCTTCTGTTCATACCACTAGTGACACTTGACATCGATGTATGTGTATGATTGCTATAAAAAAAGATTAACGTCCTGTATTTTTGAAATTCATTTGTTCCAATTGTCCATCTTGAAAAAAACGGTGGAAAGAAGATAAAACGGCAACAGCATGACTGACGCTAGCCAATGTAAAGTCAATCAGAGTTACCGTTTTAAATGGAACAATTATCAAAATCATTTGTCTAACGTCGTGCGGCAGCTCTTGGAGGAGGATTCAATGGTGGATGTCACTCTATCCGCAGATGGTCAACGTATTCATGCGCATCGCATTGTATTATGCGCGTGTAGTATTTTGTTTCAAGTAAATAATTTCAATTCAACGACATTTTTAGTCCTGTTCTTTTTGGCTGAACTTTGCACCAGTGCATGTTTCTTCTTGCTCTTCTTTCTTCTTGAAGAGAAAAGGGTAGAATGATGAATTGGTGAAAAAGTTCAGTTAAAAAGAACAAGCCTTTTGTTATATATACAAAATAATTCTACAAGGCTCGGAAAATCTTGCAATTAAGTGACTGAAAATATAATTGTACATATAGTGTGTTAGTAGTAGCAACAGTAACTACTGTCCTTGCTGAAATAATATTCTCTTGAAAATTTGTTTTGAATTTCTTATGTTATTTTGTTATTGTTGTGATATTATTTTGTATGAGAACTGTATTGAAAGAAATGTAACACAATAATGTTTTATTCTTTGTAACGTTTATACATAAAATAACTACAATTTTCATAATATTATGAAGTGTATTATATATATTGATAAATTTATTATTAATCATTATATAACCATTTGTATCACAATAATTATGAGATTAATATTATATGTAATTCATAGGAAGTGCTAAGTCAAGTGACAGAAGATTATCCAACGATTATTCTAAGCGATATATCTCCTCAGGATATTAAATCGATTATCGAATTCGTATATCATGGAGAAATTTGTGTTCCTGTTGAAAATATCACCAGCTTACTTGAAGCTGCACGGTCGTTAAAAATAAATGGTCTTATTAACGTTAGTATCAAATTAATTCGTATCAACTTAATTCGATTTTTTATTACAATTAATAGTATCAACTTAATTCGATTTTTTATTACAATTTATCAAGTTTTTTTTTAATTTGTTGTAGAATTTTATATTTAACAGTTCGGAATTTATAATCATATTTTATGTTTTCAACAGATAGATGGAGTTTATGAAAACGAAATTGTTAAAGGAAAAAAAGATCAAGCAATGGAAGAAATTGTGTCAAGGGTAGAGGAAATTCAGGACAATGCTGAACCTTTGGAGAATGAAACTCATGAACCAAGCACCGCTGAAAATTGTATTTCAAATAAAAAGAAGAAACGACGTCGTGATACTGGAAAGAGAGAATACAGTGATGATATGTTAGCGTCTGCAATTAATGATTTGAAATTAGGACAAACTTTAATAGAAGCTGCTACTAAGCACAATATACCACGCTCAACGTTGTATATGCGGGCGAAAGCATTAGGCATACATTTAAATGCATCAAGAAATGGATATCCTGCAGAATGCATGAATGCAGCTATAAACGCCGTGATCAGTTAGTATTATTCTTATACTTAATTTATTCTTTCTTTAGAATGTAATTCTGTTTATTTTTACATTAGATTATTCTAGTATGCAATATATGTCTGCAATTATTTAATAATTATATTTAGACTATTTAATTATGCTAACTTTATTGTAGATGGTTCGAGTTTGCAGCATGCATCAGAAATATTCAGAATACCTAAAACTGTATTATGGAGACGTATACAAAAGGAGGGCTATCAGATCTTACGTCGTCAAATGAAAAGATCGTATGCTTTAGATACGAAAGAGGCCGCTGTTAAAGCTTTAGAAAGAGGAGAAAATTTGACAAAAGTTGCTCTGGAGTTTAAAGTAATTTTTATTACTGCAATTTTGTTTATTGCTTTTGAATTTATGTTGTAAACAGATTTAACAGATTGTTAATCGAATGTAACCTAAGATGTCAATGATGTTTAGATACCAAAGACTACATTGTTTAGAGAAAAGGCACGATTAGTAAATCAAGGTAAATTACCGTTATCGTTTTGGAAGAAG
The DNA here is from genome assembly GCF_001594075.2 of Trachymyrmex cornetzi. Taxonomy (NCBI): domain Eukaryota; kingdom Metazoa; phylum Arthropoda; class Insecta; order Hymenoptera; family Formicidae; genus Trachymyrmex; species Trachymyrmex cornetzi. The sequence continues at coordinate 130,651 of NW_017295784.1, forward strand.
CGCAAACCTGAGAATGAGGAATCAAAGAAGTCGCGATTAGAAGAGGCTGTAGCGGCTTGCAAAGGTGGCAGAATGTCGCAGGCTGCAGCGTCCATGATGTATCACATTCCAAAAACTACGATATGGCGAAGACTTCAACAAGATGGGAAAAAAGCGGAAAAATCATCGAATGTGAAAAAGGAACGACTAACTGGTACACCAGTACTACATGACTCTCAGGTGAAAATACAAGACACGTCCAATTTCAGTTATTGCGAGGTAATACACTTGAATTATCAAGTCCCTTCAATATAATTTTATTGCTAATGAATTTGTGATATGCATATAGGTTGGATCAGAAATACCTATAACTTATATAGACGAGGATAGTATACCTCAGGATTCCGTCATAATCCTAACAACGGAAGAAATGGATGAATTAAACTTGGAAGGAGGTAGACAAATTATTGTGAATTCGGTACGTCACATACGAATAATTTGTATTAATTTTTACGAATTTAAATAGCGGATTGATTAATTTTGCCTTCATTTCTACAATCCAATCTTTATTTTTCTTCAGGAGTCCGGACAGGAATATATTCCATGTACGATAAGTATCGAGAATAATTCCAACTATTCCGAGACTGAGAGTTAGCGTCAGAAATTTAAGTAATGAAAAGCTAATTGATAAATTAGGGATGAGCGATATAGAAAAAAATGTTGATATTTCGTATCATAATATATTGTAAATAGAAATATTGATATATCAAAATGTAGAATTGATAATTTGCAACATTGCTGATATCGATATGGATCTGATATTTTTAAGCGATGTGCACCAATACGTAACGATGCACAAAAAATCGATCTTTTGCATTGAAAGTCCGATATTCCTGTTCAAATGTCGATATATTTCTGTTGAAATGTATGTGTTTATGACCTACAGGTGTATCAAGTTGGAGTTAGGGTAAGAGATTTCAGTATTTCAGGTGCTGAAAATTCCGGGTACGGTGCGCATGTTCTTTTTTTCGCGATTCACTTTTTGCCTTCGCCTTTCGTTTTTTTGTTTGTCACAATTACCACAAAATAAAGAGTTGTTGTAAAACAGTCGTGTCTCCTTATTGTGCGTTAGAAGAGAAAGTACTAAAGGCACGCCTTCAAGATGTGTCTAATATTCTAAATAATTTTAATATCGAAATTCAATATAAAAATTGGGAAAATATATCGATATTTGAAATGTTGGCGCTGTATCGCCTATCTCTATAATGAACCCTTAACTACAGCAATGATTATTGCTATATCGAATCATTTGAATTTGAAAAATTTAGATGGTTGTGTGATCTGTACACTCACCATATGTACACCTAAGTTTTCAAGCATTTTTATTTAACCTACAATTTAATATTGTATTGTACCAATCGACATGTACATTCACCGATTAAAAGGTTGCAACAAATTTTTTTCTATGCAGTTTGCGACATTCTGCTATCTTTGCAAGCCACTACAGCCGCTTCTAATCGCGATTTCTTTGATTCCTCATTCTCAGGTTTGCGCTTCTTCCAAAACAATAACGATAATTTACCTTGATTTACTAGTCGTTTGCCTTTTCTCTAAACAATTAGCTTTCATACTTACTGATCCATAAGTAAGAACCAATCGCTCAGTGAGTAGATTGTATTCCGAAAACCATAGAAAAAAAAATTGTTGCAGCCTTTTAGTTAGTCGGTGAGTGTACATGTCGATACAATATTAAATTGTAGGTAAAAAAGACGCTTGAGAATTTAGGTAGTTTTTATTGGCCATAATTGAGGGTTGTATAGATATTAAGAATATGATAGAGGGGTATGTAGACATTATGTAATATCTTTAAGTTAAAGCTAATTGTAGCACGATTGTATAATTGAGAGGATGGGCGGAATAAAGGCACAATTCTACTTAGGCCTTTTTTCAGGCAATTAGCTTTTTCATGTATTATTGATCGTAATAGAAAAGTATTGTAACATGTAATTTCTTAAAGACATTACATAAATACATTTGATATTGTACCCATTTGTGTATAGTAAAAAAGTAGCAAATTATCTTAGTTTTTATTAATATCAAGACTTTGTAATTAGGTCTTTATTCCGCCCATTCCCTCAATTATTTTATTTATGATATCTTAACAAAGTGTATTATACAAATATTATATTGTATTTACTTATATCAAGTGTGTAAAATATATTGTAACTGTCACATACACATTCAATAAAATTTTTTTATAAAGTTTGATTAAATAGAGCGCCAGATATTTAAAATTTGCTTTTTAAATTTATGATAATTTTTAATTTATGAAATTACTTATCTAAAATAATGTCTCAATAGGAAAATTGCTTTAAAAATTTAATTTGAATAAGCAATTCAACAAAATACAAAATGCAATATTTTTATTTGTTAATTTGTAATAACGATAGTATTATTCTAAGCAATTAAAGCATAATTATCTTTTGAAGAATTATTGTGAAAAGATACATTTTTATGTTATATGTTAAATTTTGTTTTATTTTATATATATATAACATTCAAAATATTAAATCAATAATGGCAAGTGATAGATAACAAATAATAAATATTTTTGAGAAAATGCACAAGTTATCTGTGTATATCAAGTTTTTATGCTTTAAGTTTGGTTTCATATGACTTAGAATTTTGCGAATCTTGCGTGCATAAATCTTGATCGATAACAATGCTGTATGATTTGATAAAACGCTCACGTGAAATCTAGATTATCTGGAATATCTAGATTATCAATCCATGTATATATCGACAATGAGAGCGATTTATTTCGTAACAATAGTTCACTAATTGTAAAATAGAGAAGGACAGAAGTGCGATAAATAAACAAAACTTAGAGAAGGTTAAGACAGAAAGCAAAAGAGAATAAGAAAAGAAAAAAAAGGATAATGTTGCACTCCTAAAACTTTAAAAGGACGTTTGAGTAATTGGAGTGTGCATTGCGCAAGTCACACGCATCCGACACGTCGGTGTGCGCGTGTCACGTACGTGAAATCCTTCACTCGTAGCCGCACGCGTAGTAATTGCGCGCATTAACACGACACGCGGCCGCAGCCACACCAGCGAGGTGGTGATTGTCCAGGTGAGTCCCGTTTCCCATTGTTGCACCACGCGATAAGAGAGGTGAGTGCTCTCTCTCTCTTGGAGAAGAGAGACGCGAACGCGGTGCGCACATTTCTGACCCTCGACGCAACGAAATCGTGCCGTCGGTGGTGACCTGGCGTCGCGACTCGTTCTATCAGCGATCCTTCTGGTTCAAGAGGAGGCGGCGGCTAGAGTAAAAAATCGCGTACATCTCACGAGAGGATATGCCGGACAGCGGGGCCGTCTACCAACCGACCACCGTCGGCTACACGTACGACAGCGGTGGCGACGGCAGCGGTGGTGGTGGCGGCGGCGGCGGCGCCGCCGGGCTGAGGCACGGTTTCTGGCGCATCGTATCCAGGCACAAGCTCAATTCCAGGAAATGGTTGGAGTGGACGCTGCTGTCGGTCGCACTATGCTTCTTCGTCGCCGGCCTCACGACCATGCTCGTCAACCTCGTCTCCGCAGAGGAGTCTTTGAAGACGAATGACGGTGCTGCATCGGAGGTAAAAATCTTAGTTATTGTCCGCAATATGCAAGACTTATTGTAAAATTTTGATCTTTTATTTTCTCCGACTTTTTTTTTTCCATCTGAAACATTTAAAAATCTCTCTTGTGATAATAAAGTACATAAATTTGTCTAGAAAGACTAAAAGAAAATTTTCATATCAAACTATTATTAGGCATTGTTAGTTTTTTTCTTGCTATAATTGAACCTTAAGTTTATTTTATTTCTATTGAAGGTGATTATAAACTGATATGAAATTAATATGTAATAATTATAGATAAAGCCAGAAGGATATTCAACGACGGTTCCAGATGTACAGCAACATGAAAATACAGGAAAGAGTTCTGTGGCGTTAGGTGCTGGGATAATGCTGATCGGTGTATTGCTTGGTTTTGTTTGGACATGGCTTACTTTTTTCCATCATAGCAAATCACCAAGGAACGGCATGACGAGTAGCAGTGGTCAGGTAAGCGTACAGGTTTCCACCCGAATACAATATTTTGCGTCTAATTTTATTTTACCGGAAGCCATCCGCTCTCTGGTATGTTCTGGTACATTTGTTTCTTTATCTTATGTACGCGTTGCTATGAGGAAAGATGTTGGGCGGTTTGAATCCATCGACTGACTTGCTGGTGGGTTCCACTTCGCAGTACGGGCCAGTACTCACAGAGGTGCCAAGCCAGCTGAAGATAAAGCAAGCCAACTCGCATGACATGCCGGCCATACCGCTTTCCGACCAAGAGGAGGAAATGCACACGCTAATGCAGGACCCTGCGAGCCCGCCGTCGGTTTCCGTTGGATCTAACACCATCACTAATCAAATTCCAGGTTGAGTAAAACGATTGCTCCCATGTGCGTACAAGCGCGTATATAACATGGACATAGAATTTCGTTTTATAAATTTTCTAACACGCTCCAAGAGATTTATTATCACTGCGTGACGATTTTGCAAGTCCTCTGTTTCGTTTAAAACTCGAAAGAACTGTCGTCCCTTCTGATTTTCAAGTCGTGGCGTTCAGCTCCGGTCTACAATAGGTAACCCCTTTAGCATTTTGCTCTAAGCTCTGAGCTGCGATGTTAATTTGCTCTAAGCTCTATTTAAAGCTTAGAGATTAAAACAGTGTCGGGTACACTTTTTGCCGTGAAAAAGCGTTATGATTTATAACTTAGAACAAAAAGGCTTATTACTATCTATTATAAACTGGGACTTATATTGTCATTTGACGTTGATCTTGTGATTAAAAAAATTTTATTTTATTTAAAAAAGCTGAACACTTTATAATTTATATTTAAGAAATTTTTATTTAAGTTTAGACAATTTGATAAATACAATTTGAGAGATCTCGTTTCTAGTATATTTAAGAAGTTAAGTACTTATTTTTTTCTTTCATTTTTGCTTATGCATTTCTTCATTCCGTCCACTATCATTATTAATATGTTAAGTAAGCATTGGATCCAGATAAAAAAATGCAATTATGACAATGCGTTTCATAAATTTGATAACAATCTTTACATCAGAACTACTGAATTTATTAACAATCTTTACATCAAAAGTACTGAATTTATCACACAAAATATTTTTTTTAATTTACGTTTGTAATGTTAAATAATATAAATATAATTTTCACTATACACTCTACATATACGCTTTATGCAAATTTGCATGCATCTAGGCTGAAAATCTAAATCATTTTACTTTGATTCAATATGCTCATGGTACGTATATAACATATATTTAAGTACCAAGTCTAAATTAGTAATAATAATAGCAATTATATTGACAATATACATTGTAAATTAAACACATATTGGTACGTATATCAATTAAGTCGGTAATTGTTACTGTAATTAATACACAAAACGATTATGTATATATTAATGTAATGTGTATATATATGAAACACATATAAAATGAAACGACTGCAACGTTAGAGAAGATATTTGGTTTAAAATTGTTTAAATTGTGCTTAAACAATAATAAGCCACGAGCATGCTGCAATGCACAATTTTTGTTTTCGTTTACATTTTTATTTTTAATTTGTGATATACACAATAATAAGTTTACATCGCACATGATATTATAAAGTAATCCTCTACATTGGGCATATTTGCTTTAATGGAATATCTATTTGCACATACTTTTCATGATTTTATATAATTAATTTAATTGATCTCTCACATAGATAATATAAATGTAGAGCTCATCCTGTAAGATATTTTTAACGGAATATATAACGTTAGAGGTATATATGTTCTGGGTATATATACAGCATGGTTCATATATAGCATTGTATAAAACACCGATTTAAAATAATTTTTATATGTCTGCCGTTATTTGCTAAAGCGATGTGTTTAATTTTATAATATGCGATAAGCATTTCGGAGGAACCATCAAAGGACGGCCTGTAAGTTTGAGTCTGAATTCAATGCTATTACAGATCAATCACACATATAATAGCTTCATTTTTTAACATTTATTTAAAGATTTAGTGAGATCCTTATTATGCCTGTGTTATTAATTCGTGTACTAATTTATGTAAATGTTCTGGAATGTAAGATAAATAAATAATAAAAATATTACTCACGACTTTTTTTCTCTATAAGCTTTAAAATATTAATATGTATATATTAAAGAATCTATTGTTAACCCTTGGGAGCTGACGATGGGTCTATTGGATCTATTCAATTACACATCTGTTTGTCAAAGAATGTAAATTCAGTTTTCCTTATTTAGATTATTCTTATTAAAATATACTTAATATTCATTCTTTTTTTGTATGAGTTATGCCATTTTTTGTATTTAAAAATTAATGCTTTTTAATTAATGCTTTTTAATTAATGTAAATTAAGTGTAAGTCTTATACAGACTTATGTCTGTTTTTACTAATGTAGTTTAATTTTAATTTCGGTACAACTTTTCATCTTTTTCTGATTTTAAAAATTAAAAAAAGATGAAGAGTAAGTTGAACTGAAACGTCTTGATACATTATTAGAAACGGGCATCGGTCAGTAACTGTGTTACAAATTTTGGTATCAACTCCCGGAGTGTTAAAAGCACGAGCGTATGCAAAGGGAGAGCAAGTGTTCACTCTCTAAAATTTTTGCAAGGAGAAATAATTAAATCATGAAAATCATTCTCACGACAAAAAGTTAAAGCTCTGATCAAAGTGGTCAAGCATTATTCGTACGAAAGTTCGTTAAAGATCCTTGAAGACTGGTTTTAATATAAATATTTTTATAAGTTTTGTGTGAAGATTAATTTTTTCCCTCCTCTCTGATTGAAATTCTATGCTAATAATTAAAAGTATATTCAACTACTAATGTATGTAAGATTAATTTCGGTTCAATTTACTTTTTACCTTTTTCTAATTCTAAAAATTAGAAAGATTATCAGCAAGTTAAACCGAAATTAATTTTATATTCCAGGGAAAAAATGTTATATACAATATATGGACATATTTTACATATAATTATATATAATTGTATATAAAATATGTCAATTTTTTATATAATTATATATAATTTTATGTAATTTTATATAATTTTATATAATTATATGAAACATTTTTTTCCGGGTTGATGGAACTAATAGTCTCAAAGTTTTAAGAAAAATCTTACTTTTTCTCTATAAATCAGCATCCGAATTGTAAATTAGTGTAGATATTACTTGAGAAATTATAGTTGATATATTAACGGGATTTAATTAAAGTCACTCTAGAAATTGTCATTTTAATTTTCAATAATTTTCGACTTAAGTAAAACACGCCACTTTTCTAAGAAGCCAATTCTTTCATAAAAAGTTATTGATGTTTTTCATATATTATTACTTATCTTCGATCGCTAGTATAAATATGCTTTACGGAGTAACGATATAGGAAAAGTCGGTCAAGTTTCTTTTTCTTTATCATAAGGAACATATCGCTAGTAGTAAACGATATGATAAAATCTGCATCGGTAAAACATATTGTTTCGAAAGAAAAAGATGCCGCGTAAAAAGCGTCATTGTTCGATATCTTGAGAACGATAAACCCAAAAGACACCTCGGTTACAAAAGGTTAACGCGTTTGACATTTCTATCAGCTGTCGCGCTCAATATGGCTGCCCGCGCAAGTCGCGTTTTCTTCCGCAGCACTGGAGAGACGCCTACATTAGGACGAACGTGGTGAACGCGATCGAGGTGCACTAAATTGCAAGTCGCATGAGTATTTCGGCTTCGCAATGGCGGGTAACGATGTAGTACTGGAGGGATTTATATGCCCTATATGCATGACCGATTTTAAGGCACCCAGTCATTTAACGAAGCACTTCGAGGAAGTTCACAATGATGATCCGGAGATCCTAAGATCTCTGAAAGGTATGCACGATTCTTTTGCAATTTATTTGTCAAGAAAAAACTCATAGAATCCTACTTCTAGTTTATTAAGCTTGTAAAATGTGTACAGAACAAATGTTATAATATATTGGATTTTACTCTAGATTTGTTTGGCAAAGCCAAGAAAAAGATTTTGAAGCAGGACGATATACCGGAAACATTTCCAAGCGCAATACAGCAAGACAAGAGACGGAGTCCTGAAATTAATTGGGGACCACAAGAAATAGGTAATGCAGTGATACTGATGAGTCAAAGTCTGTCTTTGACAAGAAATAATTTTTTTCATTAAAGTTTCTAAATAATCAAATGTAGATTTTTAGTTTCCTAAAATCAGTATTTAGAAATAAATGTACCTCTAAATGCATAATTAAATTTTATGTGATGTACATTTATTAATTTCTAAAAACTATTCCAGGTGCAATTACATCTCATACGAGATATTTTAAGGATATAAGAAATGCTCGATTAGAAAGATACGCATATGAAACAAATAAACTTCTTATAAGGTTAGATAAATTATTAAATAACTTACCATCGGATCCTGTCGATAGAAAAGGTGAGAAAACATATAAATTACTTATCCACTGATATATGTCATGATATCTACTTATATTTTATATACAATTAGTGCTTAATGTAAATACAAATTTTTACAGTTCATGAACGCTCAATTGTTCCGTGGATTGATGAAAAAGATGTGAAATTGTGTCCTAATTGTGCTAAGAGTTTTCATTTGGCAAGACGAAAACATCATTGTAGATTATGTGGGGCAGTCATGTGCCATAATTGTACGGTATTTTTGTCCCTGATCGATGCACGTATGTAAAACATTTAATATTATTTCGAGTGCTTTTCAGTTACGGATAATATAGAGTTATAGAGTAAAGAGAATTATTTCATTTTTGTTTAACGTTAGCAAATATGGATGTAATGATTCACTGGCTACTTTCCTTTTAGGAAACAGTCAACACAAATGTCATTCTATCCTTCTTGGTATAAATAATAGAACGACGCTTATGTCAAATGTATTTCTTAAAAAGGAAAGCAGCCTATTGTGTCACTTATGTCTTTTGCTGAAAAGTATTTCTAATTTACGAAATAATTTGTATACATTCTGAAAATTATGCTTAACAAAACAAATTTTTTTAATAGGAAAGATGACTAGTCCCGTATCGATACAAGATGATTCTGCTTTGTCTCCTATATCAGAACGAACATTTCCCGAAAGAATAGCACGTGCAGGCATAGGTCTTTCAAAATTAGCACGATCACCTTCCAATGGTAGTTTAAATAGCGTTTTATCATTGGTCAATGATTCAACTGGTAGCGAACAGCACTTTAGAGTCTGTACTCATTGCATAAATTTGCTCGATGCAAGAGAAATGCAGAAAGCGAAGCAATTCGATAAACCAATTGTTTGTGAATTTTATGAAAAAATGAAGGAGTACATGAGCGAAGCGTCGCAGCATTTAGCAATGTACAACAAAATGTGGGAATCGCTAAAGTATGTGAACTTCCATTATATTTAAGACAACGTCAATCCATCCATATCATATAATATATTGCATTAAAAAAATTATAATATACAGAGTGACTTCCTTGGTGTGCAAGTTATCAATTATAAAATTAGTATTGGAAGAACTTATATTAGAATGCTCTTAAAACTATTTTAGAGAAGGCGAGACTACATATGGTTTAGAGGACGCACACTCATTACGAGTCAAATTGGCAAAATTGGGGGAAAACATAGATGCCACCAGCAAAAGAATTCTAGTCCTTGGCGTGAAGAAAGATGCAACGGATTCGCAGGAGGCATTGGGACAAGAATTGAGACTATACCAGATGGTTAGAACATCAGCAATGATATTTTTGAAAGAAGAGTTATTAACTCTGCAACCCTTGCCCTCGGTAGAGGAATATGCAGTTTTACAAGAAGAACGCCAGAAAAGGATAGAAGCCCGAATAGCATACGAGTGGCAGTTGGAGGAAGAACGAGAGAAACCAAAGGAACAACGCAAGAAAGATACATGGAATTTGGACAGTAGTCCATCTTTGAAAACCAGTCAGGTATATTAACAAATTAGAGCAGATAATTAAGGACAGGAATTTTCCAAAGTATAATCACATTTAATATCAAAGTTATAAAAAGCTAAATATTCAATCTATTCTTTTTTATAGCTCTTATATATAGCTTTTTTCATATATATTATTTTAATTAATGTGAAGATTTTTCAAAATATTTCTCTTTTAAAAAATGATTGAATAATCTAAGATTTAGATTTTATTATCGGATTATTGATATGGCTATCTGATGACTCACATTTCATCATAAGTTTTCAAATTTTTAGGCACAAGTAATGGTGACTCAATCTCAAGGCTGGGGTCCATCTCATATTACACCTATCATGTCTTCATCTATGGATCCAATAATCGAACAAATGAGTAATCTTCGCGCGTACATTAAACAGGCCCGTGCTGATTGCAAGTACGATGAGGTTGCAACGTTAGAAAACAATCTCCGAGAACTTCAAAGTGCCTACTTTGCTATGAAACAAAGTAATAGCAATGACGGATAGACATTAAAACAGCACATTTATTACTTTAGCATGTAAAATGTTGAATTCTTCTATATATTGTATATATATATATATATATACACATACACACACATATATATATATATATGTATATATACATACACATATAATTATTACTATTAATTTGCAAAATATTTAATAAATTCTCTTGAATCAAAATCTTAAAATGCATATTCTACAGTGGATAAATACACAAGAATATAATCCACAAGATATTTCAATATAAAGATTCCTTAATAGTTTTTATATTCATTAATATCACTTATACTCACTTTTTCTATTTATTCACAAATTAATTAATGGTGTCTTAGTGTCTCAACTACATATTTTTAATTGTTCTTAAAATATATTTTGTAAAAATATATATCAAATTTTTTTTATAACACTACAAATTAATTTATGTAAATATTTGTAAAAAATACGAGAAAATTGACTCATTGTAAGGATTCCATTTTTTTGATAATTTATTGGTACAAGATAGACAAATACATTTTATTTGAGTGGAATAAATCGTGAAGAATGAGTAGCACCAATACCAGGTCTACCGTGTTTAACAGGTTTGTATGTAACAGAAAATTCTCCAAGATAATGGCCGATCATTTCTGGTTTGATTTCAACTTGGTTAAAAGTTTTACCATTGTATACACCAACAATCGAGCCAACCATTTCTGGAACAATAATCATGTTACGCAAATGCGTCTTTACAATCTCAGGTTTTTCGTTAGGTGGCGTTTCCTTCTTTGCCTTGCGTAGCTTCTTGACAAGAGCCATAGACTTTCTTTTCAAGCCATGAGAAAAGCGTCTACGTGCTCTAGCATGCATCAAATCCATCAGCTGTTCACTGGAAAAAATTATTGGTTGATGAAGTTCCTCGTTCGTGTTAACAAATATTCCATTTATTTTGAATTAAAAAAATATATATTATAAAAAAGAACTGTTTATGTACAATTATATAAGTATTGTTCAATTTTAAGATTATTAGAAGCGATCTACGAGCGTAGATTATAATTCTTCGTAAGGTTAAGTAATTGTTATATAGGTTAGATTGCATTCAGAAAATCAATATTACTTTGGCATATCCAGGAGTTGATCAAGATCGACCCCTCGGAAGGTGAACTTCCTAAAGGTCCTCTTCTTTTTTTGAGTTTCATCTGCCTGTGAAGAACAAAAAAAAATAATTTAATATTTAGATGTGACAGCATGACAACCAAATATATGGGTACATCAATATTATTCTAACGATATACTTTGACAATTAAGTAAAATGTATGATTCATGCAAATACACTTTGCATAATGGATGTGTGAGGATTTTGTGGATTTAATATTAAATTTCGAAAACTCACCTCTGCCATTTTCGCGATTCTTTGAAAAGACTTGCGTCAAAGAACGATAGGATACAAGAGAAAAGAACACGTTTTTCTAGCGGCAATTTTCATGCGCATGCGTGATCACGTGACCATTCTAGATAAATTATATCATCGATGAGATACATTAAAGACTGTCAACTCACAACAAATTATTGTAATTATCACCAGGGTTCATGGTGAAAAGGATAACATGGTATATGAAATTGGACAGTATCTCTTTCTAAATTTCTGCCCTCTCCGTCTATGGACTGTTAAGGTATATCCACACAAACTTGCATAGCCGCATAAACGTATGCATAAAGAAAATTATCCAATCACATTTTATGTACGAATTTAAAAGAGAACTGCAATTGGATAATTTTCTTTATGCATATGTTTATGCAGCTATGCAAGTTGTGTGGATATACCCTTAAGCGGGGAGCACAGACTCTTGCATAACGCATAACACGTAATGCATAAGAATATGTACCAATCGAAGTTCTCCGTTTCTTTTCCTTCCATGTAATAGAGAACTCTGGTTGGTTCAATTTCTTATGCCTTATGTGTTATGCGTTAGTCCGGATCTACAATAGGTGTTTTATGCCTTATGCCGTAAGAAACTGACCAATTACAGTCGAATCCGAGAAGAATAAGCGACTGTGATTCGC
>NW_017295784.1:143391-319390 GCF_001594075.2 Trachymyrmex cornetzi
AATAACGAGCCGTCCAATCAGAGCTTTGGGGTATAAGTTCGATATTGTATTCCAGAGCTCTGATTGGACGGCTCGTTATTCCCTGTTGCCTGTGCCTATTGCTTGTGTTTCCAGCTTTAAGGAGAAATCTACCCCCTGTGAAACGCTAAACAATAGGCCTGTTCTTTTTGGCTGAACTTTTGCACCGGTTCATCTTTTTTCCTCTTCTTTCCTCCTGAAGAGAAAAGGAAGAAAGATGAACTGGTGCAAAAGTTCAGCCAAAAAGAACAGGCCTAATATCTCCTATGGAAAAATAGGGGTGATCCCGATTGACCACGGCTCGATTGGACACCACCAATCACAGCGACCGGTGCTTAGGAGCTTTGTCTCAAGCGCTGTGAGTGGCTCGTGTCCAATTGAGCCGTGTCCAACTGGGTGCCACCCGAAAAATATTAGTAGACTCGAAAAAAAATTAGATATTGTATGTACACTATTTGTTCCAATAGCTTTTTCACTTGTTTAATAATATTTTTTTATAAAAGGTATTTGAATAATTAGCTTTTGACACAATTGAAATGCACAATCTATGTTTATTAAAGTCTATGGACCGGATAGTGTGGGACAGTGACTGTCATCAGCGCCACGCGGACATTAGATGATCTGATAACTGAGAATACTACTGTGTAAGAAGATGGTCGAGAATTACGTTTGTGTTTGTTTAATTACTATTCTCTTTCTCTCTCTTTAGTCAAGATTTTTTTATATTTTACGTAAGAATGCGAATTCAACATTTTAAATACTGTGACATTTGATTGCTCAATATATAATTGAAAAAATAAACGGTGAGTATATATTGGGTCACATAAATAATATGTTTCAAAAAGTTATAAAAATTCAAGGAAAATAAGCAAAGTTTATTTTCTAACGGAGTTGTATTTTTATTGCTTATATATTATTAAAAATGAACTTTGTTCATCACAGTGTTTTGTACACAGAATCGTCATTGATGTCGTCGAGTTTTCTAACACAATCTCTCACCACTGAAGTATTCTTCAGAAATGCCAATGGAATACAGTTAACATTGGAAGAAAAAACAAGCTCGAATCTGTCCAATGTCGACATTATAAACTTTGCGTTGCGAAGTGAAAAACATTTTAATACCAATTTATGTTTAACGTTAGTCTGTGCATTTCTTTTTATATGGTTTGTGTCAGGAGCTTCAGTTCCTCTCATCGTATCAGCATGTCTTTTGATACTACAATGTAAATCATTTGTCACTTCTATCAAACAGGGTAAATTTGAATTCTTAATGTAAAGTTAAGTTTCTAACAGAAATCATCTTATAATAAGATAAACAGATTGTATTTTTTAATACATATGTTGTGTTTTATAGATACATTGTTGGTTGTTAAATCAGTAGGTGTACATATCGAAAATAAAAGAGGATTTGGTATATTTACATCGATAGAATTCTTACCATGGGATACAATAGAAGATATATTCATCAATGAAGTCATAAAAGGAGTGAGTTTATATATATGGATGCCTGCATTTATATTATGAAAAATGAACTAATTCAAGCTTCTAAATGATTTTAGCAAAGGGTGCTTTATTGTCTCACATTTATTGTGAAAGAATCAGTTGGTAGACAGGACTCAAGAAGATTAGTTCCACTATTTCAAGATCTATTACCCGAAAGAAAATGCCTGGAATACATATACGAACCCTTAGCCAATTTGATTGGCTCGACCAAGAAAAAGAATCTCTGCTAACTATTCCTGGTGCTTATTGGCTATGTCATAAAAAGAATATATACAAGTTCATCTTTAGATATCATCGTACAGTGAAGTAAGACATTAGTATTATCTTGTTAATTAAAAAAATTTATTTACATGTATTTTTAGAAATACCATACAATTTTCATATGGACGAGAATTATTAAAAATTATACGAAAAATTATAAAATGTCATCCCACGCAAGGTCAACAATTTGGCACGCAACACCTTCTTGTTACTTACAGTATCCTTTTCTTATTAATATTCAATTAAGGCTCCTGAGTAGTCGCTGTGGCCATGTTGGAATCGTGATGTCAGAAGCGAGGAATGACACGTTAATTTATGCACGATGCCATTTGTAAACAGAGACAATTTGGATGAAATTAAACGATGGGTTCGCTTTAAAATACTTGTAAAAATCGATGAAAACTGTCCTTTTCTTCCTTCATAGTCAGTAAATGGTCGTAAAAGACTTGTAAAGTGAGCCTATATTCTGGCAGAAACACACGGTTTCATAACTGTTGAAACGAGTTAAATATACACTTTTACGTATAAAATTCCAAGATAACTTTAGTTGTCATCGAAAATTACGACTTTGAGAAGTACGAAACAAGTCACATTTTCACAATTAAGCAAATAATAATGAAATGGCATTGTGCACAAATTTCGTCGTAACACACATACAAGCACGATCCCATGCCGTGTGCTCGCAGGCGAGCACACGGACATGGGCTCGCGCTTAAGTGTGTGGCTACCGATTTTGCCAGACCGCCGTCTGATACTGTGTCGCCACCGTCAACGCAGAGTTCTTGGCTGAGTAGTCAGGAGCCTTAATATTCTTTTCTTTAATAAGTCAGTCCTTATTTTAATGTGTAAATTCCTTTACTCTAATACAATTAAAAAATACAGATTATACATCTTGGACTCGACAAGACAAAATGTTTGCAATAATGAAATTTCAGCAACGAACTAATGCTGCAGCATTTTCACATGCGTTCGTATTAACTATAAAGATTTTCCCTTCGTCGGAGCACTCGTTATTCGATTTAAAATATCCCATTGTCAAAGAAGCTGACGCAGGTACTACATTCAAAGATTTGAATATTTCCTTGGATACCGAAGAGAAAATTATTAGCAACGTGATATCTGCCACTGATAAGGAATCTCCAAAGAAGGATACAATATGTCATACTAAAGAAATACATGCAAAATATGCTATTGAGGACATGATGTTAAGTAAAGCATTGGAAACAAAAATCAACTCTTTTCAAGATAATAAAATGGAGTCTGCGTCTTTGCGCGAGAATCTAGATAAAAGAATTGAAAATGCCACAATTACAGCTCAAATGCACTTTGTTGATAAACATAATAAAGAATTTCATAATGACGTACAAAAAAATAAATATACAGACTGTAATACTGAAGGATATGAAAAAAACATAGAACAATATTCTATCGATTGTGTTCAAGAACAATCTTTAAGAATAAATGAAACAAATAAAATTGAAGAGACACAGAAAATGAATGAAGAGGTAGAAACAGAATCAGCATTAATACAGAAGCAAAATCAACAAACACAAGATATCCAGAAATACAAAATATCTTCTTCATTAAAATCTCCTCTTACAGGAATGATAACAGGTAGCAACAATGAATGCTCATTAAATAAATTCAATTTTGATGAAAAATCGATACAGAAAGATGTTATTTGCACCAATAGTAAAGATAACTTAAATAACAATAAAAAGACGATCAGTGAAAATATAAATTCTAACAATGTATCACATCAAAATTTCATTGAGAAACAGATAAAGAATTCGAAATTCAACTTAATTATTGATCAACCGATGCAAAAGAATTTGCAGACCGAGATAAAGAATATAGATAAAGATTGTGTTCCAAAAACGATTGAAGAAAATGATAAGTCTATACACATTAACCAAGAAGATCATAATGAGACAAACTTAGAATTCCAAGAAAATAATAGACAATGTATTAAAACTTCAATGGATATTGACGATAAACAGTCGGAAAATCATATGCACAGTAAGTCATACAAAACTCGTAAACAAAAAAGTAGGGAATCTGAGAAAAAAACCATACCTGACAAAGTTTTGCGCTCCTCTAATATTACCGATTTAGTAATGGAAGGTTTAATGTTTACTATACGACAAGATCAGGATAGTGTAGCCGTGATTGAACAAAAGACTAAATTAGAAATAGACGAGGTCTTAGAAAATTCGGAAAAGGTAGAAACGAAAGCTGGAGAAAAATGTTTATTAAATTCAAGCTTATTAAGGTTGGAGAACTTGGTGACTATGATTGACTCTCCGCACAGTAAAGACGAAGAGCATAAAAATCACGCAATCGGCAAAAGTGCAAATCTATCCCCTTTTAATGTTTTTCCTAATGATATATATAATGATGTATATAATGTAAATATTAATGAAGTAGATACGGGAATGGATGAATCAAATGTTTCTAATTATGAGAGACATAATACGACGAAACATTTAAATCTGTACCAATCACGATGGCAACATCAATGCGTTTCCTCTAAGATTAATAATAGTTGTTCAACAAGCGGAATCTCGATAGAAAATCGGGAACAATTAATGGAATGGCAAGATAATAATTATGAGCAAGATAAAAATTATAAAAATAACACCGAAATTAGAAAACAAGAGCATTATTCCTGGGATAATATTCCTGAGATGTCGCTGTCTAAGAAAATAAATGCAGGACTGCAAAATACAGTATCACTAATTAACAGAAATATCGAAGAAATAGACAAATATGATAAATCGATGGAAGAACTTTATAGTTCTTCACTATCAAATTACTCGTTAAATTCAAGTAAGATGTCCACAGTTTCTGTAATTTCTGAGGACTCTAATTCGATTGAATTATCTTGCCGAGAGGCAAATGCTCCGAGAATAGTTTCGAACGAATCTATTACTATTGAACAAATGTCACCAGCCTTGCAGAACGTTTTGCGACACAGATGCAGAGCACGCAGGCTTTCTTCAACGACCAACAGTGGAATGTTTCAACAGAATGAACAGAAAATGCAATCTGTGGCATTGACAGAGGACACAATTTCCGAAACGGATATCTTGGAAGATAAACGTATAGATTCCAACATAGTAAATATTACAATTAATTCGGAAAAAATTAATAATAATGGGAAATCTTGTGCAATGATCAATAAGGACGCTCCGGAGATGAATAGAAACACAAAGAATTCGAATTCGAAAGGAAAGAACGGGACTCGTCGTACTTTACGAAGTTCGTCAAAGCATGATTCGCCAAGAAAATTACAGGATATCACAGAAGAGTTTTATTACGACTTGATGCATGTACACAACAAAGACAATGCCATTCGAAAGAAATGTCTCAGGCAAAAACAAAAATCTTTGAACAATCTCGACGGCATTAAAAACGGCAAAGTACGTATAGAAATGTTGAAGTTCATTCAGGACATCACGGAGGGTGTTAGAGTGGTGGTGAAACGGCTAAATATAGACAATAAATCTAATTTATTAGAGAAAAATTCTAATTTAATTTAACAATGTACTCTCATTAAAAATTTATTGCGAAGTTATAAGAAAATAATTTTGTTATATTTACACTCATATATTCTTTATTATATATATTATATAAATACATTGTTCTTTGTAGCTGCACTGAATTACACATTGCTGAAGCTCGTTTTACTATCGCCAAATTTTAAATATATTTTAGTCAAATTATAATATATATTAACATTTATTTCATTTTAAGTACAAGTGATAATAGTTCAGTTACAAAAAACAGACGAATCGTTCGTAAAGCACAATGAATTATAAATAAGATGATTGTGACTTCAGATTTTCAGCGTCTTACTCTTATCCTGATTCTAATAGAATTAGTTAAATATACTGTTACATTAATATAAATTACATTAATATGAATAGTACATTTTTATTAAGGACTCTTGTATTTTAATTTTTTTCAAAAAGTTTATGGTTAAAGAAAGATATTTTTTTCCAAATTTTTATTTATTTTTATATTTTTTTATTAAAAGGAAAAGAGTATTACACTTTCTTGTAAACATTAATGTTGGATTAAAAAGGATTTATATGTATACACACACACACACACAAACACACACACACATATATATGTGTGTGTATGTATATATATTTATTTATTAGATATATTTACTAGATTTATTAAAATATATTTTATGAATCAGCACATAGAATAAACAAAATTTTATCATTAATGTTAAAGAAACTAAAGACACTAAAAGTGAGTAATTTATTCGGTGCGACAAGAAACATAATTAGGAAATATAACATTTAAATATCAGAATTTGTTGCAACATCGAACATAAAAATGATCGACGTAGGCGTAATCGAATTTTGGACAGTGCACTATCCCTGTTCAACTTGTTGCACCATGTGCACCAGTTCAGATGTTCAGGTAATGCGAAAATAAAGAACAGACCTACAGTTTTCGTGAATACATCGTTCGAAAATTGACAGCGGGAAAAGTGTCGGTATGTACATACTTGCTGAAGCAAAACGTGCACTGTGCAGGAACCGACTAATTTTTCCAGTCAGTATTACCCGTTATTATTTAGTATAATATGGATAATGATAGCATGAATTTTCATAATATCATAGACAGTATCGTAAGTATTAAACAGGATGTATTTTTAAGCAACTTAATTGTACGAGGATGCATGTGGAAATGTGAGGTTAGGTTAGGTTAAATTATAGCATTAAATTAATTCTACATACATAAAAAACACTTCTTGACATTTAAAGAAGATTCTTCTTGGCCTGAATTGTACCGAAAATGTATGAAAATTCGTTAAGGCAATGTACACATGCTCTTGGAATTTTTAGACCGCCGGAAAACTTTTGCGATCACGCCGACATGCCGGTAGCGAGATCGTTTCGTCTTCCTGTGGATTCGCTTTTTATAATTGAATATTAATCGTATATTTTTCATCCTTTCTCTGTTTCTCTTCAGTGTCTGTTTTTACAGCTAGTATTTTCTGTTAATAAAGCGAAATAAATATCTGTACGAAATTTGATGAAAACAAAGAGGAAAGTTCTAATGTAATTCAGTGTGTAGAAATAAAAGACAAATCTTTAATCTTATTGGATTTGGAGTGCAATATGTTTCAGCAGAAATAATTGACTGCTGAAAAAATCAAGCGGTTATATGATTATTGGATGTATTTTTTATGTCTTTTGTTTTATACAAAATATGCAATTATATTTTCTAAAATAATCTAAAACATTCATATATACTGTAAGGTTTAATCTTAGAAGGATAAGCATACTTATATTTGACGATGAAATTTAAATTGCATTTCTTAAATAATTTTTATAATATATTTTATTTTTTACATATTTTACACATTTTATGTTTTAGTATTTGTTTTGGTAAGGTATACAGGTATCTTAAATAGCGGACACTAATCATATAGCACTAGTCCTGATTGAAAATTGTTAAAAATTGAATCGAAAAGTTTTCTATCATTTTGCAATTTTCGTGATAGTTAATGGTTGGGCAGCCGGATACGCGCTTATTCGGCAATATTTATAAATTAATATTTTGTCAACACACACCATTGCGAAAATTGCAAAATTGTAGAGGACTTTTCGACTCAATTTTTAATTAGGAATAACGCTATATGATTAATATCTGCTATTTAAAAAACATCTTGTATACTATAAATAAAATAAAATTCAATATTATGCAAATATTTGTTCTAAAGTCTTGTGTCCACGATGCTAGAAATCGGTCCGAGATCTCGGATGAAGAAAGCATTGATCAATCGCAATGGTCATGTGATCAAATTGTTCAAATGTGATTTGTTAATTTTTTTTCTGTCCGAGATCTTGGATCGATTTCTAGCATTGTGGACATTGGGCTTAAGGCATAGTTGCACTAACATTGCTTTAACTTTAAGTGAGGCTTAAAACTCTCCCTCTCTTTCGGCTTCAAAGAGAGAAAGTGAGAGTTTTGAGTCTCTTAAAGTCAAATTAACATTGGCGCAAATCAGGTTTCAATCTAAAAAAAATTAATATTTTTTAATATATTTCCAAGACTATGAATAACTAGCTAAAGGTTAAAGAATATTTACTGGCTCATATATTTAATAGCGTTAATATTTCTTTTCTGCTTTTGTCAATATTTTTCAATCATTTAGATATGGTTTAATAAAAAATTTTCAGGAACATGATTATAAAGTAAAGAAAGCGAAAGAATCAATGTTGTTATTGAAACAGAAAATGGGCAAAACAGAGTAAGTGTTTCTTAAGTGTTTCTATTTTTTGTATTAGATTAATTTTTTATTAAATTAATTTTGATATGCTATTGATATCATGGAAAGATTAATGGAATTTTTACTGTTTCAGTGTTTTAATTAAGCAATATACTCAAAATATGAAAGAAGTTGAAAATTTAAAATCAAGCTTGGAAGTCGCAAAGAAAGAGGCCATACACATAATATCCGATTATTCGTCTGCCAAAGATGAGATAAAGGAATTAAAATGTGTAAATAAATAATTCTATTCTAGATTAATTTATTATTAGCATACTTTTATAAAGTATTTATAAAATAATTTAGCTTTCCGTAAAGAAACTTTTCAAGCTGATATTTAGAAATACGAAAAATTATGAAAGAATTGATACATAAATATTATCCATATACGTATTTAAGAATTTGTGTATTTAAAATTTAGATTCCAATTTTGATATGAAATCATGTATTCACTGATGATTATTCGATTTAACTCTCGGAAAATCTTATGATAATGTATTAAATCACATTAATAAAATTCGTTATGCTTTTATAGAGCAATAAGCATATCTAGAATTACATTAAAAAAAAAAAAAGAAAAAACAAGATTATAGATAAATATATTTAGTTCTGTGTCAAGTATATTTTATCAGATAAAATCAGAGTAATCACTTCTCAGATAGTCAAATCTGCTAATGGCATGTACTGCAAACTTTTGTATTTTATATTAGTAGAACTGTAACAACCGCCGATGTAGATCTCAGTTTACTGTTTTTTAATATTGATAGAAATGTATCGGAAAATGAGCAAGCATTACGACATAATGGCAAGATATGCTCCATTCTTGCTATATTTCTGTTGTTCTGGCTGGCGAGTCATAAGGGCAAGCTTAAAGAGAAAAGGACATAGTGGATCACAGCAATCTGTTCTAAAATTAGAATCGAATTGCTAATAACTGTTGGCATATTTACTAATATTTTACTATCTGGGTTATTAGGAGATAACATTTACAAAATTATGTTTAGGATATATGCAGATAATACAACTATTTGTGAATATTTATTTTGCGTGAATAAGCAAGTTTCGATCACAATTAGCTCGAAAAGTTAATCCATTTATTTTTGCATGTTAACTGACGCTTTTTTATTTTGTCTGAAAAATCATATTTTGTATCATCGATACGTGTTGACAAGTGCAGATTTTAGTGCAATACAAAATTTACAATGCATAGATGTGTGTATTTTTGTAGTATGTAATTATTTATAGTATTAGCTTTTATTTTCTTTAATTTCTTTTTAAGAAAATATTGACACTAGAGATTGAATATGTGAATATTATATCTCGATGAATGATTATACAATTTTATTTTATACATCTATGCTAGTTTGCTCATATTGACTGTTCATATTGATTAGATTTTTTTATAAGTGGGTCGTTCTTTATTTTAATTATTATCACATTTTATATGTGTTAACAATAATATTTTTTTAATTTCAGAAAATTGTAGAATATGAGCAAAGTAATGAAAGATTAATGAACAGGACAAAGAACTATGACATAAATATAGCTGCAGATAAACAGAGTATACAACAATTAACATGTAAAGTAAAAGAACTGGAAGAAGAACAGTTGGTTAAAATTATGGAACATAATTTGGACAAGTCATCCTTCGAAGGTAGCGATAAATTAAACGTCTCTTATATTGTATTATTTCTGTTATTTCTATTATCTGTGTTATGTCTTATGTATGTATTATTCGATATATACAAAAATTAAATTTGTTTACTATTTATGTCTAAATAAGATTATTCTTTGTTTACAGATAAAATTAAAAAATTGGAACATGAATTAAAAACGTTAAAAAAGGACGATATATCAACTGTGACAAAAAAAGGTAGTAAAAAAAAGGAGAAAATGATAATTTCTACAAATGTTGATACGGCTAAGCCAAATATAAGTAAGTACAAAAGAAAGTACAAAACTTAAAACAAATATTTTTTTATTGTTACATACTTATTATGTGAATCATTTATAGGTATAAAATCTACTTCAGATGTTGGTATTAATGTATCACTGTGTAATATTGAATCAAGTGTAAAATGCGAAGTACGAGACCAAAATATTATGACCGATGAATTTTATCACACAAAAAATGATCCACATCCATTGTTTTGTGAAAAATGTGAAGCTCATTTGCTCCCAGAGTCGACTCCTGAAAAAATATTCAAAACCATGGCCGCATGTCCAAAATTAATTGAGAAAGATTTACCTCCTTCACCGAAAAAGATTTATTCGCCACCATGTTCATTACCTAGTAAGTAACAGTAACTAATGCAATGTCATATGTGTTAATCATATACATTATTTGATTGTATATGATTAACATTTTCAGATATCATTACTTACAGGGTGTCCGGAAAAAAGCTATATCGACCTATATAGTTTTTTTCCTTGTTTTTGGGTCCCGAATCACTTCCCGAAGTATTGCGGGCACTTTTCCGGACACCCTGTATAATATATCTATATTACATTATATTATTATATTTATTATGTTTACATCTATTTTTAATTTTTAGATACCTACCCGGGTTTTACAAATAGAAATGAAGACTCTCTCTCTAAAATATCACCTATACCTCATCTACGTCCTTACAGCCCATGTAGTGATTCAATAACAGGCAATATAAAATCACAATCAGGAAGGTCATCCACAATGACACAAATTTGCGAAAATGTTGAATTAAGGAATACGGATATTTCACATATACCACTTGTAGCCAATATACCCAGTAATCTCAATGCAATTCCTACCTTGTCTCAAAATAGGAACTGTGCAAGGGAGCATTTCTGCTCTGATGATTTACGAATTAAACACTCTATATCTATTAAAAAAATGAAAAGAAAAATTCGATCATTAAAAAGAAAAATGAGAAAGTTTCGAAGACTGAAGAAAAAAATAGATACTAATTCTCGTTGTCGTTGCGTTATGAATCATAAGGATGATGTCTCGCTAAATTCAAATCTAATTTCTTTAATCTGTAAAGGTGTGGCAGAATATTTCAATGAGAAAAAAGAAGCATGTCCTAAAAATGAACGAGATATCGATTCGGAAAAGTGTACTTGTTGCTCAAAAAGAATAGAGCTAAAAAGGAGACAATCATGTAATGCATATGAAAGCATGTTTTCGAAAATTGAAAATTTCGATGAAAATGAACGAGTACGAGATACATGTTGTGATAAAACTGAGAATGCTACGAATATTATTGATGTTTTACAATTTAATCATACATCTAGGAATATGTTGTCGAGTGTGCATAAGAATTCATACTCCAATATAAATATGTCCAGCACATCTCTTAATGATATTGAAATTGACCAAGAGTTTCTTCATAAGCAAAATACATTGCATTCAGTAGAAGTAGTACCTATTGAGAATAGTTTAACGATGTCACGTTTAAGCGTTGACAAATTATACGTAAGCAACGATAACTTAAATAAAGATAGTGTAGACGCTAACGATATAGATAATCAAACTGTAACTAGAACAATGTCCTTCTCTAACAATAAAAAATCTTTGGATCATATTGATGGAAAAACTGTCGACATTAATGCAGAGGAAAATAAAATAAAAAGAAACGATGAAATTGTACATAAAGATGAGTCTAGTGAAATATGTACAAATGATATCTCAAGTAAAGATGATATAGAAGATATCGATATGGATAATCAGAAAATTGGAATGATATCTTTATTTAAAGATGAAAATTTTTTTGATCATACTAATGATAAAACTGTCGACATTAATGAAAAGGAAAATAAAATAGAAAAAAAGGGCCAAAGTGTACATAAAAATGAAGTTGGCGAAATATGCACAGGGGATGATTTCTTAAGTAATCATACTATTAAAGCTATTGATATCCAGACAGAAACTAGAAATATATCTAAAAATGAAAATTCTACTGATAATGGCAAAATTGTTGATATCGATACAGAAAGTGAAATGAAAAGAAATAGTCAAAGTATGCATAATGATAAGATTAGCGAAATATATGCAAGCGATGATCTTTTCGACAAAAATAATGTAAAAGCTATTGATACGGATAATCAGATAGAAGCTAGAACAATATTCTTATCTAACGATACAAATTCCACTTATCATGCTTATAGTAAAATTATTGACGTAAATGCAGAAGAAAATAAAATAAAAACAAAGGACCAAAACATAAATGAAGATAAGCTTGATGAAATACATGCAAGCGATAATCTTTTAAGCAACAGTAATGTAGAAATTACTGATACGGATAACCAGACAGAAACTAGAACAATATTATTATCTAACAATGAAAATTCTCTTATTGATGACAAAATTGTTGATATTAATGCAGACAAAATTGAAATAAAAAGAAAGTGCCAAAATATATACAAAGATGTGCTTGGTAAAATAAACACAAGCGATAATATCTTAAGCCAAGATAATATAGAAGCTGTTGATATGGATAGCCAGACAAAAACTAGAATGGCATCCTTATTTAACAACGAAAATTCCACTGATCTTGCTCATAGTCAAAGTGTCGTTATTAATGTAGAAAAACGTAATGTAATGAGAAAAGGCCAAAATCTACACAAAGCTAAAGTTGGCGATCGCTTATTAAAAAATTTACGAAATTTAAAGAGAAAGAAGCAACCAATTTCGCACATAAATAAGCAAGAGAATATTAAACCATATTCAGATCATAATTTTGAAAATCTTGAATTAGCAAAAAAACCGCGAATTGAAAACGAAAAAGAGATTAACGACAGTTCATTAAATCATATTAAAAATTTGAAAAGAAATTTAGATATACAAGCAGAATCTACAAATAAACAAACAGACGATAAATTATGCTCTAATCATTATGAACCGAAAAAAGTACGAATCGCACATACTCCAAAAATACCAGTTTATCAATTGAGCGTCAATAGAAATAATTCTACACATTGTACGATAAGAAATATAGCTACTTTAGCTACTTTAGCGATTCGACAAAAAAATAATGTAAATCAACAATTAAATACTGACAAAGATAATTCATTAATTAAAAGCAAGAAGGATCCTATAACGAATAAGAAATGTGATGAGGAAAACGTCAAGTCTATCCAAACAAATAGTAATATTGACGAAAGACCTGTAAACAAAAAAGATTTAGATTTGATGAATACTGAAAATTCTCTTCAAAATAATAATATCACTCCATCTGCTATTAATATTGAACATGTTTCTAAGCTTGCGAAATGTGATGATGTGATTGAAGGTACAATCAACAAAAATATTTCAATAGATAGAGTAGTAGGAGAGACTTTGAACAATAGTGACGAGTCGAATGTAGTACATAACAATATTGTAAACGATACAACGAATAATTTAAAACTTGAAAAATCAATTTCATTGAGAACACGCGTTATTACCCGCTCTGTATATAAAGACTTAAAACATGACAAAGCCAGTGAAGCATTAGATACAATTAAAACTAGAAAAGAGATGTCGCCAACCGCTGAATTGGAATATGCTTCTGAGACATTTGAAAATGAAAGTCACAACGATTACAATATACTAAAGGATGCGATTTTAAATGATGAATCGTCGGTTCTATCTGATCGATCAAACGTGGAAGCAACGCCAAGTGAAAATCATAATAATAACGGAATATTTGACGGAACTATTGCAGTTCTACATTCACCATCACCGAGAGACGTCAATGAAATGAAAAATGCAAGAAACATACAAGAAGAAACGTGTACTAGTAATAGAGCAATTAAAATGCAGGCTATCAAAACTCAAAATAAAAATCTAGTCATGAGTCAACGAAATAAAAAAATGGAACTTATCTTTGTCCCTCAAAATTTCGAGGAATCTCAGGCGCCAATGTCACGACTACATAAATATATTAATAAAAAGCAATGTACCAAAAAACATAAATTATCATATAAAGAAATAAAATACGCTTGTAAAATAACAGGTATATTTAACAAAAATATGATTTCAAGATATAACTTTTGAAATGAATAAAAAATAATTATATTTAGATCTCTCTGACAATCTATATTCCAAGTTCAGTAATTGATATAAACATGAATAAAATTTTATAAAAAGATCAAAATATATATTTTCTTAAAGAAATTAAAAAAAAACTCTTAGTTTTAAATGCTTTCTCTTAAAATATACTGTCCTTTTAATTATTAAACAAGATTATTAATTTAATTCTATATATATTAGGTGTTAAACTTAATTCCTGCCGTTTTTCGTCTCCAAAATTGATTTGTTTCGAAGGGAAATATCCTAATCAAAGTATTATTAATTAGTAATAAAGTAGAAAATGGAGGAAATTACTTTGATTAAGATTCTATATATGATTCTATACATGACGATATAAAAGTAAAATTGGAAAATACTTGCGGACCTCGTATCATAGCCAAGTTAGTATGCCATTTTGTGACTTTTAGATATGTAAAAATGTCAGATTAAGTTACATGTATTAAAGGTATTATTTCATTATATTAATGGAGCAGTACATAGCAAACAGTTAGTTTCTAAAAAACAATAATTTAACATTTATCTTGTTTAACTACAGAAACATTAAAGCATTGATTAAAATGAAGCAATATATATTATAAAGTTATAAAGTTAGTTTGCATATTAAATGAATAAAAAGAGGTAAATAATATTTCTTTTGCGTCCATTTTAGATGCATAGTGGAGTTTATAATAGACGAAGTCGATCATACAGAAGCTTTGGATAAATCATTTACTCCCCCAGCACCATTGATGACGAAATTTGAACAGAAGATCATAACGTTATTATTCGATTTGGAAGCATCGAAACCAATGGTGATTTATTTCGTACAAGCCGCCATCGAATTTCATATGTTTAGACTTGATAGTAATGTGAAGGTATATTATTTTATTTGTCTATAATAGAATATAAAAATTTGAATCACGTTGTTATAATAACAACACTTTTCAGTTTTAAATTACTAACACTTTTACGTACGTAGGACCCGGTTGATTCGCTCACGCGGATATATGTCGTCCTGTCACGTATTCAGAAGGATAGAGAAAAAATACGCATGATGTGTTGCAGTGCTCTCTATTGCATGAATCTTAAATCAATAGCTGTTTTAAATACAATATTAACGTGCTGGTCTGAAGTTCTTCCGAATGCCGAGATGAACAAAGGTATCGTATACATTACAATGCAAGAGAATCCAGTTTGTCAAGAAAAACAACGATAAATTCGATACATCACTGACACAGTGATGAATGACTTCAGCTTTAATCATTGAAATCGTGCACAAAATTGCATCGTTTATGTTCATAAATGTATATTGTTTAATTCTTCCAGAAATATTATCAAAATGCATAGCCTTTCTTATCAACTCAGTACAGATTAGTACCGATAAGGACCGAATATTAAAGAAATTAAAACATTTAAAATCATTGATATTGAAATGTTATAACTATACTAGCGAAACAGCAAATGATATTGTTAAGGAACTTATGACTGCTCTTAAAGGTAAACATATTTTCCGTATCACGTTTTTTTTCTATTGTATTAATTAACTGCAAATTATATTAATTAATTGCAAATTATATTTTGTTTAGCTAAACGGATCGAGGGTTTGGATACAGCCATTATACTTATTGCAAAGCGAGAAAAGGCACAATGGACATATAAAAATATTATTGAATCTGTTCTATTACCAATGATTCTAAGCAATCAACATCCCTGCATATATAGTGCATTTTCTTTACTCGGTAAGTTTATTTTTTTAATTTATTGTATTATATATTTTTGATGAAGGAATATTAATGTATTCGATATTTTATTATGTACTTACAGGAAGGCTTTTGCGCGCATTCCCATTACAAGATAAAGATCAAATTGTGCACGGCATCTCTGAACAGCTTTGTGTCCTCATTCAATCTGGCCAAGGTAGTACATTCATTTTGTGTGTATAAAAAGCTAATTTTCAACACACCAATAACACATATTTTTATATACACACTATACATATATAACCTGATTAATTTTTAAACAGGTTCACACGATCGACAAGAAGGCATAATATCTGCGTTGCTCAGCCTTTCCAGACATAAATTCGACGTTATATCGTGGCCTGTAATAACATGGACGCCGAGTAAATCTTTAAGACCGATTGTCGACACACAATTACAGACGTTCTTACATACACGTACTTCAAAATTTTGGAAAGAATATTTACAGAAAAAAAATATTAAACTTATCCAAAGTAAAACGTGAAATGTTGATGAAATTAAGTAAGTGTAATTTGTCGTTCAATCTTTGTGTAATCAACAACTCAATGCTAACAACTCACATAATTTTTAATTAATTAAGCAGAATTACAATAAGAAATGTGTTGATTACGAACATAACGTTTAATGTTTAAAATTTGATATACATCTATTTATTGTTTGGTTTTAGCGAAGTTATAATACTTATAGTTTATATTTGATGACATAACATCTAGCTTTATTTCGCTGTTGTCATCTTGCTTGCCATGTTTATCTAATATAATTATTTAATTTTTCTATTAATTCACACATATTAGAATATATATTTATTTTTTGAATATGGATTAATTTTCACTCTTAAATTTTGTACAGTTCTGCTTGTCAAAAAATTGTTTTTTATAGTTCTAGTATTTATAGAAGAAAATTACATTTTATTTTATTATAAAATATTAAAATGTTTTCTTTTGATTTAGAACAAATTGATATTTCTTCTAAAAATATATAAATATTATAAAATTACGTCTTTTATATCGCTTATTACTTTTCACGTAATTTCTCTGTTAAATATTTAAAAAATAATTACTCTCTGATTTTCATTTAAAAATTCAAAGGCTTAAAAATAATACATCTATATATTGTGTGGCCAAGCTAAATAATAATTTAAAGAGATGAATAAAAACATAATTAAATCAATAAGGTTATGATAAAGAATTATAAATAACTATTTTGTAGGTACCAGTATCTACTGTTGGATTTGACCAAAATTTAATACATTTTATATTCCTTAAATACAAAATGTATTTATCCAGTGAAATAAAATGAGATATTTGTATGATTATAACACTTCGATCTATTTCATGAGAAACACATTGAATTAATAATAATGATGTAATCTTCTTACGGACTCTTCCAAATTCAACAACAAAAAACTCGAAAACCAGGGCGAATAAGAGTCAGCGTGGTAATTAATATGCAATCTTAATTCTTCAATTCAAATTAGAATCTTTATTCCAACAATAGTACGTTTCGGTTCACTTTGGAACCATCTTCAGCAAACAAATTTAAAATATCAATCCCTTCATGTCAAAGAAAAATCACCATCAGATTAGCAGATTTGATGTTATAATCTATTTCTACATCGAATTATCTACATTGAATTAAATTGCATTTCTGAAATAGCATTGTAGAACAAACATTAATATTAAATTGTTTCAACTGATATTATTTTACTTTGTAATATTATTCGAAATATATATCACAAGATGTCGCTGGATGTGTGTATATATTAGAATATCAATAAAAAAATAAGATATAATAAAATGAATAAATCGCGTCAAACATCGATCACGCTGCTTAAAAATTTCCAAACAAGAGAGATTTTGTAGTTTTTATTTTAATATAATAATGATAAAAGTAATTATAGTAGCAATAATAATATATAATAATAATAATAATAGATAATATTTAACATATCGTAAGTTTCCATTCACAGAGCACGCTAAGTTAGTACATGTACAAGGTTTCTTTACAAAAATAATAACAATGTTTTTTGATGCAACATTGCCGATCGATAATATCTCTCTTTTTACCTTTGTTAAAATGCCGTTTAGCAACTTTCAGATCAATTCTTAGCCGTTTCCAAATTAACTGATATCTTTGGTATGTAATGTCGGATAGCATATTATAGAGGTTTGGTATATCGGGTGAGAGTATCCACTATTATCCACCGTAATAAAATACCCGCAAGAATGAGCATAAGGATTGTCATTTCTAAGAACCAGCCATCGGAGAGTGATGCGGAATAAAAATTTGGGAATTCGCGAATTTCGAATAAGATGGTATCATCTAACAGAATAAAAAATTAATGGCCGTAAGTATCAGTTAATATTATTGCTTTGATATTGACTAATCATTATAACTAATTGATCAACGAACGATATCACACAATACTAATGCAAATTGAGAATGAGGTTTCGTAAAATATTGTTTATTCTTTATTTTGATTTTTAGCACTTTCACGAAGTTGTGCACCAAAATCCTAACTATGATAGTATATGAAAATCGGCAAGAAATCAAATTTGGAACAATAGAGAAAATATATATCACATATAATCGTATTTTATGATATATTGAATCGAAAATGGTCAAATTTTTGAAATTAAAAATTCGCACTTATAGAAACCATGGAATATTAATTATTAATTTTGAGTAAACTAATTTTGATCGGCGTATATATCTTTCGTTTGACTACAAGAAACCGCATGACATCGTTTAATAGTGTTATTTCATACATCTAAAATTACAATAACTCAACATGTGATATAATTTAAATAATGCTATTTACTTCAACTATGTAGTAAGAGATAATTATCGATGGTGCGCGAAGGAAACCGCATTTATATCATGTTTTTGGATGACATTTTGGTGTCGTTATTTTATACTTGTGTGTATTCGCATGGAATACAATACGCGACGTTATCTGATGTAATAAAATGTCATCTGTGTGATACATTAATTGTATAAATTAATTACCCTCTTAAAGCTGGTTATCATAGTGCTTCATTTATCATCTCTGACGACGACAATTTACAAGATACAAATCGTAATAAGGCTCTCGTTTGATTGGCTTGGATTCGGCCGAGTCAGGAAAAAGCGTTAGAGATTAGTGGAAATACTACTTAATCATCGAATGACATGAAAAAGAAAGGTCTTAAATTCATCAAGATCTCCACATAGATTATCTTCAATTACAATATCGTACGCTAATGTTCCAGCAATAATTTTGTTGTGTATATAAACATTTGTTTATAGAATATGGAACAATTAATATTATCGTTTGATTTGGAAACAAAAGAAAACATATGTTTAAAATATAGGACAAGTGACAATTTTATTATCTGGAGACACGGTAGTGTCTCAGCGCTAAGCCAAGTTTAGCTATACATGTATGTATACAATGGAAGTACTAATTCCAAGATATTTTATAGCGAGTACTTTATTAATAAATTCTTTAGAAATAGCATCTTAAAATTAGAAGCAAAGGCCATTGTTTTTCTTTCATGCCATCCGATAGTTCTGCATTAAATACGCATTCTGGATTTGGATGTGACACAGTGCACACAATCATACATTCTATTCTCAGCACTCGTTTCGATACTGTGTATTTCATACATTCCTTTTCACAAACAAGTCCTTATTAAATAGTTTTATTGAAATAATAAGAATAATTTCTAATATTAAACAATTAGTCATAATTAATTACATTAGTTAATAATAATAATAATAATAATAATATTATACGTATTATTATTATTATTATTATATATTACGTAACATATATAATAATAATAAATTAGGAACCACGTACAATATGAAATATGGGAAATTAAATTAGAATACATTTTGTTAATGAGGACTATTTATAAATAATAAAAATACCATTTGTATATTCGCTTTTATAAATGTTTAGGCCACGCTTTCGATTCTTACATTAAGCTTTTTTTCTCTTTCTCTTTAGCTCTATCTTTTTGTAGTAAGCAGAAATCTTGAGTAGTTTGAATAGAGAAAGCCGTTTGTTATTATAACTATTAACGTGTCTCAAAGCGACGAGCGACGGGTGAGTGATTAATATGAAAAAGGTGAAACAAAACAATATTTGGAAGCTTTCCTTTTTTATATACTCGAGAGTATCTACAAATATACAAATTACTATCGAATCGTCGTTTAATGTCTTCAGTACCTGTTCTGTCACTCCGTTAGGTATGTTCTTTTAACAAATTATATAATTATAAAAATATGCATTTCAGTTTTTTTTTAAGCGCAGTGCATCATGGTACGATGAGGTATCAGGCTGATGGAACGTAGTAATACGATGTGGCAAAAACGTTGCTTTTTATAATTAATATAGCTTACGACCCGAGATATATTTAACGTAAAATAATTTACTATTTACAAGAAACCGAGACAAAATGACAAGAAGGCCTAACTTTATATACGCGATGAAATATCTCCAAATATACATATCAATTCCACTCTATTGCATTGTTAACATAATATTTTTAATGCTGTATAAACTGTAAACCAGCAATCTGAAAGTTGGAAAG
Source organism: Trachymyrmex cornetzi (assembly GCF_001594075.2). Taxonomy (NCBI): domain Eukaryota; kingdom Metazoa; phylum Arthropoda; class Insecta; order Hymenoptera; family Formicidae; genus Trachymyrmex; species Trachymyrmex cornetzi. The sequence continues at coordinate 163,843 of NW_017295784.1, forward strand.
ATTTTGAGCAGAGAAATGAGATGTAAAGAAATTATAAATCTGGTAGCAATTGTGCATGTAAATCGGAGACTGAGCCTTTTATCTAAATAAATAAATAACGAAACAAGAGAGAATGATGCATGATCAATATAATTTAATATTAAACATAGCAGTTTTCTTGATTTTATGAAACAATCTAACAATGCCGGCATCTTACTTTTTACTTCTTACTTTTTACGAGATGAATATTAATGAGAAATGATATTCGAAATTAATATCTGAAATCATATGTATGCGTATATTATTCAGTATTTGTTTCATTGTTTCGAAATCGAGATAAATAGGACGAAAAATATCAGCAATTCTTTAAATTTCATATTCAACTCTCATCTATGCAAACAGATGAAGTTATTTAGTCGCAGTTTTTCGTGAAATTAGCAAATTATGATCTGCGCAAAGTCATTGAATTTATTATTCTACCGTATTTGTTGCTTTATCTGTAATAATAGCTAACGGCGCTTTTAATTCTGTTTTTTTTTTATTTTTATCGCTTGTAATTGCAGATATGGAAACGAAAATTAATTCACTATAAGTACGTCATTTTTGTGTGCCTAAGATTTGATAAACGATATTTCGCGTTACAGGAGCAAAACGTCTTGAGAAAATATTTGTCAATATATAACAGTACAACGCCGGATGGCGATCTGACGTCAATAGACTTTCTAACCGATTAGTAATAAATAGCATCTCTATTATTAGCGGCAAAATGTATTTCACATGTGCTTAGGGAACTATTGCTTTCTGGTAAGACATCGGATTTAATCTAGATTTAAATCTTAGATATTTCTACATAAGACACATATGTTCATTAACCCTTTGATACTAATAGTACGTTCCATCGCGTTTACGAACATTCTTTGGAAGAGCCTAGTGAAAGTATAATGTAAGTTACTAGATCTAATCGCAACGTATTAGACCTCTGCGACGAGAATATGAGCTATTGTAGAACGTATTTATGTTTATATATTATCATATGTATCCGGAGATATATCAGATTAAAGTCTTTTACGAATAACAAAGTTAGGATAAAGTACAAGTAGCATACGTACCAAGGATCAAAGGCTTTACCTTGTCTACTATCAGCGCTTTACAGTTATTGATTTTTCAATGTTTTACAAGATTTTGTCACTAGCGTGTATCAGCGTCCTGCGCTCGTAACACGGTTAGCAATTGGACGACGCTCATCGCTAATTTTAATGAGAGAAATACACAGACAATTTTCTTTCTCTCATTCTTATTTGATCTTTCTTGATCAGGTGTACCACAACTATTTGCTTTCTTACAAACGAGAGTAGAAAGGCACTACTTTTACAACTCTGTGTGTGTGTGTGTGTGTGTGTGTGTGTGTGTGTGTGTGTGTGTGTGTGTGTGTGTGTGTGTGTGTGTGTGGGTGTGTGTGTGAGCGTATATTGTTTTTCTTTCTTTTTTCGTTGATGAGTGATGACAATAAGACGCGATACTATACAAACGTTTACATAAAAATCAACATTCAATGGTCGCGAATCTGTTACTTTCACAGAAGAATTTACGGAAATGTTTCATCCTCGAACGTCACGTTATTCATGCGAAGTCCATTTTTAAACTTTTGGACGTAAGATTCTTCGTGAATTGTCCATCGAGATGTTCGTTAGAAGGAATACACAATAATCGACGAGCATTAATGTCCCTTCGATTAAACAGAGGACATGAGTGCGACAATACGGGGAATGTCTTGATATTACGATATAATAATCGAAAAGAGCCAATATCGTCGTGCCGGTACGTGTCATCAACTTAGAAATCGTACTTGATTTGTGTTCGTTTTTTTCAGCACCGCGTTAGGATGGTCAATCACTCGCTGAATCAAATAGTGGGATTATTTCCAGTAAGTTCGCTAATAAAGGCTACTAAAGGCCGCTGCTGTCTCGAGATATTTTAAACTATCTTCAACTAATCGAGTAGTTTATTTGACGATCTTTTGTACGTCTCGAGTATCACCGATAACGAATCCTCGCGGCAAAACGTTGTATATGGACGACGCGTCACGTAGTTCGCTATTGGCTCGGGGGCTTATTCTCGCTGATGGATGCCATCCTCATCGATTCTGTTTCTGGACAATTCCAGTTGGGCATTCTCGTTTGTTCTATCGTTGCCTAAGAAAAGATATTTCGAATGATGTATTATTATTATTGATTGTTGCGAATTATCGGAATCTGCATTTCACATCTAGCAAACATTAATATTTAGATAGAGCTACGTGACACACACACAAGCTTTATCTTACCGAGTTATTAGAATTCTTGGCCATGAAGATCATAAGAGAGCGGCTGCGGTTACTAAACGGCCTCAGCTCCGGATCTCGGCCAGGACCATCCACCGTATCGACGCAGTTATTGCTGCAATAAAAAGAAAAAAAGCCGAATGTAATATTTACTGTGAGTCTGTACCACAATAAGGGTTGTCAATTCCTTCGAGAAGTCAAAGTTGTGATCGAGTTCTGTTATAACTAAAATAACGAGAAATAATAAATAATAGACTATTAATTACCTCGATCGTAATTCCTTCTGTTTTCGCTTACAATGGATATAAGCCGCTATACAAATGATAACGACGAGGAATACTGCTATTGTGGCACCGCCGGCGATGCTGGCTGTCTCCAACATTACTCGTTGCCGTGAAGCTATAAAAAAGTCATTTTTATTTCCACTTTGTTAAATTATATATTCGGACGAGAAATAAAATACGATACTTCAATACCTATGATGCGATTTAATAATTCTATTTACTTTAATTATATTTTGGTAACAAAAAAGAAAGTTCCAAAGCGTAATAGATTTTAGTTTTTAAATTACAAATGTTGTTAAATATACGATAAAAAATATGATATTTTTGTCTAGAATTTGTAATATACAATAAATTAATGATATTAATATGTGATTGAAGTTTGGAAAGTTCGTGGAGCGAAAATTAAATATAAGCCTACACTCAACACTGAAATAACAGACAATCGAAGATCACTCATACATATATGTGACCGAAAATTTTCCATGTATGTCCAGGCGTTTCAAACGAAAATCTAAAAGTGCGAATAAAATGTCTGAAACTAATGACGATTAAAAAAAAATAATTCGTTGAGATCGTGTACACGGAAGCGCTCCGAATAATGGCGAACGCCCGTACGATCGACCGTACATGCGCTCGCAAATTTCCTACGCTTGTCCCTGCGTCCGGAACCAAAATCTAAAAAATGCTTATATAATGTCTGAGGTAGGGATGTGCGATCTCGATCTTTTATTCGCCAGTACCCGATTTTAAGATAGATCGATATTTAATAAGAGATCGATCGTTCTTTGAAGCGTAGAGGCGGATTCGGAAATTCAAGATATATTTTGATATCATTTCATTCCTGTTATTCAGTACAGTAATGATTATTGAAATAAGTTTTTAAAATAATAATAATAATAATAATAATAATAATAATAGTACCAACAACAGTGACTTTGTTAAATTGCTAAAATCAATCAAATACTTTTGAAGATATATAAAAGAATGTACGAAATATTTTGGACAATTAAAAACAAAGCATGTGTGTGTGTGTGAATAAAGAAATTATTACGTTTATAAAATTTTATTCATTTCATTTTCATCATAGAGTAGTTAATTCCAGTATTCAATGTTGACATGAATAATGTATTACTAAGACTTGCGTTGCGTCTTATTAATGCGATGCTATGCAGAAAATAGATTTGCTGACGTATTGTTTTGTTTGTGTACATTGTTAGCGCGAAAAAAGTAATTATAATGCGTCTTATTAATGTAACGCTATGTAGGAAATAGATGTACTCCTATGTGCAATAGGCCAGTAGCATATGCAGCATTGATTGTGAATTGTACAGTGGTTTGATACTGTCAACTTTTCAATGGAAATAACGTGCAAGTGTGCTTCTTATTAATTTAAAATGAATATAACATGCAATTGTGAAGCTTACCAATATAAATTGAAAGTAACGTGCAAATACGGTGTTTCTTAACAAAGGTACTTATTTCATTAATAATTTATTGCATTCGTCAATAATTTTTTTCATACACTTCCCTTTCTACTGTTGTTAATGTACAAAGAACATTCTAATAACCCGTGTAAATTTGTTTATCCTACTTCACTGTTAGGAACGTAATGCTTCAACTTCCTGTAATGGACAAAGAAAAATTTTCATAAAGGTGCCAACATTAATTCACGATTATATTCCGAAGCTCGATTTCGTATTTATGGTCGAGGACGTTTATTGGAATTTCTCAGAAGTTAATAACCAAGGAGATTCTTCTGAAATAATATCACCAAGATCTCACGAAATTTCAAAGATTGAGGTAGATAGGCGGAAATTAATTATCAGTGCATGAGAATTACATTATTAGTGCATGAGAAAAACATTAAAAAATATGGTATGTTTTTGAAATTGTATTACATAAATTTATTTTTATATTTATAGAATATAAATTAAGAAGTAATTCATTGGCTATACCTTTATTAAAAACGAGTAATTTTTATGTATATATATATATATATATATATATATATATGTGTAAGTATATGTATATATATATATATATATATATATATAATGAAAATTAATTTTTAATGTACACACATATGGTTTATTTCTCGTTATTTAGTGACAATGCTCTTTGACAAAATGATACACATGATGGATGGTAGTCATAGAAGCATGCAAAGCATATTGTCTTTCTACATCATGCGCACCGAATAAACGTTGGTGTCATGCCACAACCACACTTAATCGTACTTCCATTAAAACACACGTTTTAACATTCAAAAAAGCGAAAATTACTCGTTTTTTAAATATCTATCAATTTCTCCAGGTTTGAAAGCGATCCGTCGTCGTGACCTAAAATCACGATTTTCTCGAAAAATACGCAGAGGTGCAATTTACTGCTTTACAGGGATTATTTTTTGGTGCTCCAGAATAACCGTACAAAAGCTGATCAAAATCCGTGAAATACTTGTAAGTCTCTCCTTGTCAGATGTGACTGTGCGCCGAAATATTCGGACTTTCAAACAATCAATCTGAGACGCTAATAATTTAAGATGTGATTAATAAGATTTTCCAGAATATTTTCAATTCATTATAAAACATTTTTATTGCATTATATCTTGTAGAACAGTATATTTACTTTATACACAAAATTAATAATTTTTAATAATCGTGATGTTCAGCTTCGGTCTTCATCTTAAGATTTGGCCAACTCCTCTTCTACCACCTACCACCATGATAACCACCACGATAACCGCCACCCTGATTATCGCCACCTCGACCACCGCCACCTAGACTACCGCCATCTTGACCACTGCTACCTTGACCACCGCCACCTTCTACATCATTGCGGTCGTCACCATTCTGTGGTACATAAAAATAAATATGTTGTAAACAAAAATAAATATACTAGAGAAAGAAAAAAATATTAGAGATGTACCATATATCCGGAAAGTATCCGATATTCGGTTTTTTGCTATCCACAGATAACCGAATATGTTATAATAGGTAAATATAACATACTATTCTGTTGTTGCTGCTGCTGCTTTTGTTGCTCCAAAAGATCTCATGATGCTTCTGCTGCTCTTTTTGTTGCTGAAGCACTTCCTTTAACATACACTGTTTGTTTTCGATAGGAGTATCATCCTCCAAGGGCATACGCTTAGCAGCCTCTGTAATTTCTTCAGAAAAGACCAAAAAATAAAAATGTAGATTATAAGCCGACGTGATTTTCGTGTCAAAATGACGACAAATAAAAGAGAATACTGCATAACAGAATATGGTAATCGCCCGGAATAAAGAATCCTACAAACTTATCATAACATTATAGTAAAAATGAAAAATTCTTACGAAATACGCGTTTAAAAATTATGTAATACTTACTGTAGACACTGTTTCAGACAAAATGCACATCATCGTGTATTGTCACAATTATAGTGAGATCAGAAAGGTGAAACATTGCGCAAGACGGGGTAGGAATGGACGAATTTTGACCACTAAAACGCAACCGGCAATGCATGGCAATTCGAGATCACATTGACCATTCATGATCACATACGTAGCAAAGAACGGTGGCAGTTTAGGGCCAAAATTTGCCTGTGATGAAAACGTATAAAATCGGTCAATCTTTATAGATTTGGACGTGTTGAACTTGAACTATCAATCTCAACGAATTATTTTTTTTTAATCGTCCCTGCGTCCGGAACCAAAATCTAAAAATGCTGGTGTTAACCTGAAACTACTGACGATTAAAAAAAAAATAAAACCCGTAGGTAAACGATCTCAACGAATTATTTTTTTTTAATCGTCAGTAGTCCCAGGAATTTTATTCGCACTTTTAGATTTTCGTTTGAAATGCCTGGACATACGTGGAAAATTTTCAGTCACATGTATGTACGAGTGATCGATTGTCTGTTATATGGACTTACATTTAATTTTCGCTCCGCGAACACTCCAAATTTTATTCACATAAATTAAGTTAATTTTATCTTTTTTATATGTATTATACACATTATTTTACTTTTAACCAAAAATTCACAATAAAATTTGATCTCTATTGTCGTTTCACTGCCAAAGTACTTTCGAAAACTGTTTCCGCATCGTATTGCCAAAGTTATCAACAAAATCTTTCGAGAACGGCAAATCTACTTACGTAAATAGGAACCATCTAAATCTTTAAACTCGCATCTTTGTCCGATATATCCATGGGCGCATCTGCGAAACAAAAATTACAGGTAACTATATTAATTAAAGTTATCGAAATACCACAAATGGATGGTTCGTATACTTTTTTTTTGTAATTTGAATAAGATAAATGAACGGACATGTCCGGACACTTACACATAACAGGGAGTTTTTGCAATAACGTGATTCCAGATACGGTGAACTCTAAAGTCACGTTATCTTTTTCTTAAGTAGTTGTTAATAAGAAGATAAACCTGACCTTAGCGTTCACTGTTTATTTGAATAAATGCAAAAACTCCCTAATTTATTATTATTAATCTGAAATGCTCTTTTTATTATAATATTATAATTTAGTTATATTTAAAAATTACAATTAAATTATAATATTATATTTAAAAAAACATTTGAAAAATTAATAATAATAAATTTTGTGTAAGTGTCCGGACATAGATACATATCTGGTCACTGGGACGTTTACCTTAACAGGAAGATAACACAGAATGCTCTAACTGTTTTTGCCATAATTAATCAGTAAATGTATTCATATCGAAAAGTCAATTAGTAAAAATTTAATTGGACTTAATTACAAGCCTAAATTAGACGTAATTATAAGATGTTAAAAGAATCGTTAATTGAGATGATTTACCAAGCGTGTGATTATGTGGGAATTAAAAAAATTTCCATAATCAATTTTACTAAATAGTATTCATTCATAACTTAATCTTCGCCAAACAGTACAATTAATAAAATTAATAGAAAATTATGAATATTTATATCAGTGTTATATTTAAGATTGTACTTTGAGTAAATAAATATTATCATATCCCGATGGCATATTAAAAAATTTCTGTAACATAATTCTATATCACTTTTTAACTTCAATATTCTCATATTGAACGATCAAATTTTTCTATAATATTTAAAATATATCCTTTCACATATTTAGTTTCAAATTATTTGATGTACATAATTTTCCATCTTTGTGTAATCATTAATTTTAATTAATTTTCCAGAACCTTGTCGATAGAGAAATTTTTTGCGAAAAAACGCACTTTAAACCAAAATTAACGCAGCTAAATGTTTATGCTCCAGTTTGTTTGCGGTATCATCCTTATAACAGTAAAACATAATGTGCCGAAAATAAATTTAATATTGTTGCATTGTTAAACTTATGCGATAAATACAATTAATCTGCACAATTTTTTTCTAATAATAAGTAACACGTTGCAATATTAACTTTGTGTATGTGACAAAATTCAAACGAAGCATATTCATACAATAATACAACTAAAATAAAAAAAAACAAAATCGATAATTATCTCTCTTGTTCTCAATTTCGATTTTGTCAACCAATATCTCTCGCAATGTAAGTTTCTGTTTGCTTTTATTCAATTTTCATTCGTACTTGTAAACAGTCAACTGTAATTACTTAACATCGTGTAGAAGTTCTTATTAAGTATTCGCGAGTGTTATATGAATCTAAACAATTGTTATATCACAATCCCTCATTAATGTCATCGTTCGTGGGTAACGAGTTTCTTTTATTGCTAGATTACATTTGACAAAATCCGGTACACGATACTTTAAAATTCACCAGAAAATGTGATTGTTAGATTAATTCAAATTGAACGCGACAAGCGCGAGATGAGAGCCGAACGATTCGATTCAAACGGCAGATCGCGGTCGACAAAGCAAACACCGTGGGAAATAGTAAGGTTGAGTGAGCACGATGTGCTCTGCACTCCTCGATGCTATTCCGATGTTAATCCGATTATTCAATAGATCTTTTTTTTCCCTCTCGCGATATTTAAATTCAACTTCGCTCGACGCTTATGCTTCCAGCATTAATCTTGCAAATGCATCGAATCGTTATTAAACGATAATTGAGGGGATGGGCGGGATAAAGGCCTAATTATGAAATCTTGTTAATAATAAAAATTAAAATAACTTGCTTTTTTATTATATACACAAATGGATACAGTATTAAATGAATTTATGTAATGTCTTTAAGAAGTTACATGTTACAATACTTCTCTATTACGATCAATATTACATAAAAAAGCTAATTGCCGGAAAAAGGGCCTAAGTAGAATTGTGCCTTTATTCCGCCCATTCCCTCAATTATCGTATTCGTGGAAAAGAGAAAAAAATCGAGAGAAAACGTGGATAGAGAGCTAGCAAAAAAATGCTGGCAGTTTGGGAAAAATATCAGCCAAGCACGAATCGACAGGAATTTCAGCGTACGTGTCGAGGTTGCATAGTCACAGATTAACGGGTATACGACGCGAATGGTGCCGTCTTTCCCTCTGGGTGGCTCTTTCGTCCGGAACCGCCACGATTGTTCGTGGCCGAGTCGCACAGTAAGGCGCCTGATGGAGAGCGGAGTCACAATACTTCCGTACGTGTTCTCGCATAAATGGCAAGACATTTTCCAGGATTCCGATTGTCGTGCCATAGCCCGCGAAAATTTCAACTCATGGAAAATCCGCGGATGGAATTTTCACCCGAGTTCATTGTCAGAGTCGACGGTTACTGGTATTGGCGCGCGCTATAATTTCAAAAAAAAAAAAAAAAAAAAAAGATAGACTCGTACTTACAGACAGTTGTATAAGAGAGAGTCGACAATTTTTACGGTGAAACACGTGGCGCCATTCAAACAATACCACTCTGCGTAATCCGGTGGACACGTGTACATGTGGAATGTGATATTCGGCCGGTCCGTTGGCGTCGGCGGCCTTGGTTTTGGCGTTGAACGTGACGAGCAAGCGTCTGTCAATAAAACATACAACAATCATTAGATCCTTTTACATTACATCGTCATGCGTATCGCTTTTTTTTTTCTTTCGCGTATGCCAATAAATCAGTTTCACCAGAGAAGATTTCAAGTTTAACAATTTTATTTATATTCGCTCATTTCAAAAGTAATTATTTTACAGTTCTTATTTGTTCCATTACTATTATTAGTACTATAAACAAATTTCGCACCCCATGTAGATAATCGGTTATATCGGAGATAATTTTAACGACTGGTGATCCTATAGGAGCATTTGGTCCTATTATCGAGATGAGAGAGTACGCGAGTGAATAACCGGATAAGCTACTAAGGCGCTTCAGGAATTTTGTCGGTTTTTCCAGGTTCGTTGAACACAATGGATAGGGTCGTGCTTCTTCCTCGCTCTTCTACTCACACCCTCGCTTTTTTCCAAACATCTACGCACGCGGCACCGGCGACGGTGGCCACCCTAGCGAAAAGGCGAGGAGAGGAGAGGTGAGAGAGAAAGAGAGGAGAGGAGAGGAGAGGAGAGGAGAGGAGAGGAGAGAGGAAGAGAGATGAGGTGAGGTAAGATGAGGTGAGGTGAGACGAAGTGAGGTGAAGTGAGGTGAGGTGAGGTGAGGTGAGGTGAGACGAGGCGAGGTGAAGTAAGGTGAGGTGAGGTGAAGCGAGGCGGGGGAGGGCGGAGGGGGATGAGAGCGCGTGCATCTCGCAGGCGCGAGACTGTACACAAAGCTGCAAAGTACAGCTAAGGCGGCGATGGTTGCATCTGTCCCGCGCGTGGCTGCTGTCCGTCACCTGTTGTAATTTTACAATCTGCCGTTTCCATACCCCAACAACGTTTCACGCTCCGTACGCTCCAGTTTATCGAGCAGGCGCGGCGTTTTATCTTTCCCTTACGAGAAACTCGCGCGTGCTCCTCTATCTCTCTCTCTTTCTTTCTCTTTCTATCGTTCTTATCATTTCGACTTTACCCGTAGTAAACATTTCACAGCTAAAAGTAATCTTTGAGTTTTACGATTGAAAATATCTCGTTACATCACAGTTATTCAGATTTGTCGGTTGTCGTAGTCGCTTCATCTTTACATTAAGAGCAACATTAAGAGATAGAGACCGAATGCAGATGCGAGCGGGGCAGATAAGCGTGTTTGACAGGCGCACGCCAAAAGTTGATCTTTGTAATTGCAGCGCGACGCGAGAGAGGCATGAGGAGCAGGGAAACGGATAACGATACTCTACGTCGATTATCTCGACGGTTTTACGTCGGGACCAGGTGCAACGTGACGCGCGAGTACTATTACATTACACACATTTGCTCGTATCGTCTGGCATAAGTCGCGCATAAAATGAGCGCTTTGTCGCGAGGGCGAAGGCTCCGTTCGGCACGGAAATATTCTGTACGGCAGCACTTTTGTCTGCCTTGTCCGCAAATAACGAAGAAAAAAAAAAGAAAAAAAGGGAGAGAGAGAGAAAAACGACAGATTGTAAGATTGTGGCGCAACGAGCGTAACAAGTGGTGAAGAACGCAACACGGGCGACTGATTCACCGTGTAATACGAAACGATAATTTATCCTCCTTAAGTACACGCTATTTCCATGGGCGTTTCTCTTTCTTCTCCTGTTCATTGTTCACAATAATATAGCGACCGCCAAATTGTAACGTGGCTTATAAATGCAAATAAGGAGTAGTATAAACACAATTTTAAGGATACTCTGTAAAATTTAATTCGTTCCTTTAAGCTGCTAAACGATACAGTACGAGTCGAGTACAATGGGTGCTGATACCAACCTGCTATACCGAAGAGAATGTAGGATAGAAGTAGTATAGTCGTGAGGTAAGACGGAATTTTACATCCTCTCGCCATGGCAGTGACGACAGAGGGGTTAGCGACGGCGGTGGTCGCGATAGGCGAGGTTCGTGCGAGAGGATGGACGGTAGTCGTCTCGGTTCGATGGACCTCGACTTCGGCGTCAACGTCGCCGCTTCCGCGAGACCGCCGATCATAGAATTGATGAAGGCGAGGATGGAGACGGTCGAGGCACATCTTGTCGTTCTCCTCCTCTTCGTCGTTATCGTCATCGTCACCGTCGTCATTCTTGTCGTTCTCGACGGCCTCGTCATCGCCGCTATCGTCGTCTCTGCTATCGTTGCTATCGTCGCTACCCACGTCATCGATGTCCCTTCGATGGTGGTATCGTTGACGCGACAGTGAATGACGATGACTACGATAATGACGATGACAGAGGTAAGGCGGCGAGTGGCCACCGATGACCCCGCTGTCGTTGCAGGGAACTTTGCTCCTCGCTACCGTCAAGCTAATCTCCTCGACTGATATCTCGCTCGCCTCGTGGCATCCCCTATCGTTGACCTCTCCTTCTTGCGTTTCCTCGGCAGCGCGGGCGACACCACCTGGGCCCAAACTCTGTTCGCGCACGTGCCACTGCTTCCCTGAAACCAGATACCCGTCCGGGCGGCCGTTTATAATGTGTTTTATCTCGGGTGAAGACTTCGGGATCTAGCGAACCCCACCAGGCCCCACCGGGCCCACCAGGCCTGATGACAGGCAGGATGGGACGGCTGTTGGGCCGCGGCTGGATTCGCTTTTTAACGTAAAGTGCGCTCCTTTCGATTCGATCGCTTGCTGTCGGTTTATCATCGTATTATAATAGTATTACAATAGTTTTGCATGGTTTTGATTCTTTTTTTAGAAAGAAAGTGAGCACGCGCGCGCGAGAGAGAGAGAGAGAGAGAGAGAGAGAGAGGAGGGGAAACAGAGGCAGAGAGAAAGAATAAAAATATATCAATAAAAAAAGGTAATTTTTCCTGCATTAGGTTCAATTTGAATATAGTCGAATATTATGGTTATAGAAATAGACAAGGCGTTGTATTTTCAAAGATGCGCAAAGTAATGACGCTTGTATTTAAAAAATCGACCTTTTGTTGATTTTTTATTGGTCGTGCATTTAGGGTCGATTTTTTTATTGGTCCTACTGTCATATCATACATAACACAACACTTATCTAATTCCATCATACTGAATATGCAATATCAATGCGGTTCGCAAAAGACACACAGTTAACGAACGAGTAACACATGTGTTGGTTTGAAAAATTTCGATCGAAAGATATGAGCCTTGAAAGCGAATCAGTCCCAAGAAGTCACTGACAGCGATGAATCGTGGACTTCAGTGGAATAGCCGATACACGTCAAACTGTATGAGATATCGTAGAAAAACTAAACGTGCATTACTCAACCGTTTCTCATCACGTGCGAGTCATTGAGAAAATGGAAAAGTTAGACAAATGGGCTCTCCATAAACTAAAAAAATATAGCAAAGAAATATAGCGTGTCGATTGGAAGTTTACAATTCTTTTATCGACTTCTCACACAAGACAAAAGGGATCCTTTTTTTTTTATACGAGATTGTATATGTAATGTGTGACGAAAAATGGATTCTACAACAATTGCCAACCCGCTCAATGGCTTGCTGACAAAGAACATACCAAAGCAAACTTTTCACCTAAGAAAGATTGGGATGACTGTTGGCGGTCTATGTTGGTGGTTATTTTCAATTTTTTCTCAAGTGGGGTGAAATAAATAAGACATAGAAATGTTGTGTAAGACATCAGAAAATGCAATGGAAAATGGAACATGAGACGATTAGTAAATACATATACATAAATATATATAAATATATACATGACGTTATGTTGCTTTATGACGATACACGATCACACGTCACCGTCGCGTCGCCGCGTCGCAACAACTGTTATAATATTGAACTAGTTGTAACATGAAACTCTTCTTCATGTACCATTTTAGTCGAAAGTGTCTTCTAGGAATTCATCGCTCTTTTCCAGAAATTCAGATTTTATAATGAAAGTATAAACACGTTTACATAACAAATTGAGAAAAGCATGTCATATTTGCAAATTTTTATAAAATAAAATTTATGTTAAATAAGATTGCCGCATTATAAATTCATTATAAAAGTTATCAGTTTCATTAAAAAATTTCACATGAAATGTATAATAACCTAATAATATGAAGTAATATTTACATTTATGATAAACAAGAGTTATTAATTTCGACTCTCGTTCTTAATAATCAATGCATAATTGACTATTGAATGACAACAGAATGAATATTGTCGATGTTTTAACGTATATAAAAGAAAGAACAGTTTTGCTGAAATGTCTAAAAAAACAAGATATAGATATAAAAATCATTTTGTTGGATCATCAAAATAATTACGTAGAACGCTTAAACGGTAATATCAATACTGCAAAAAGTTTTAACATTTTAGCAACCAGCTTAAACGTCCTATAATGAAGTTGCTTTTAGATTTGTATATAGCTCAATTTTTAGCAAAAAATATATATACAGGATGTTTGAAAAATAATGATAAATTTTTCACATAGAGGCAGAATGGACCAAACTGAGAAGAAAATTCCTCTACCATTTTGCAATTTTCGCAATAGTTAACAAGATATTAATTGCTAAAAATTGCCGAAAATTGGTCTTCAATAATTTTTTACTCAAATACTGTCTTTACAAACTGAAAAAAATTGAATGAAAATTCAATAGCTCCTAGCTTTCAGCGCTGTGATACGGCGCTGGATCTTTGCTTTTACGTTTCAAAAGAAAAGATTTCCTTTATAAAACGGTGCGATTAGCGACGAAAATCGGTTGTACGACAATCCGAAAAGAAGAAAATCATTAGTTCGACCTGGCGAATCCTCGAAAGAGGTTGCGATTACCCAGTATTCACGCAAAAAAAATTTTATTGTGTATTTAATGGGATTACAAAGGCAGATATACTACGAGCTATTAAAACCGGGTGAAACAATTACTGCTCAACGTTATTAAGACCAACTGGTGTGTCTGAGTGATGCCATTGAGCAAAAAAGATCGTACACTGGCAAGTGATACTACTTACATGACAATGCGAGGCCACATGTAGCGAAAGCGACGAAGAAATTCATCTGTGCGTCGGATTGGGAAATATTGCCGCATGCGGCATGTTCTTCTGATCTAGCGCCGTCGGATTATTTATTCCGATCGCTACAGCATCAGTTAGCGGATTCTCACTTCCAAACAGAAGATGTGAAAAAATGTATCGATGATTTCATTGAATCGAAACCGCAGTCTTTTTTCGAAGGTATCCGCCAATTATCTGATAAGTGGCAAAAATGTATACGAGAATTAATTTCGGTAAATGTACACCTCGATATTAGATGAATGTACACTCTAATATCAATAAAATTGGTTTACTTTAAAATCAGGCATAATTATTTCTTCAAATTATTTTTTATGAGAAATATGAAACAACATTATTGTTACTACAAACGAATTATTAACATTATTTTCATTAAAACTTCCCTTTTAAAAGCAGATGAGTTCACAAAGGTAAATCTGAAGGTAAATCTGACGAATAATGTGAATGAGAAATTGACATTCCTAAAAGTACAGGAATTCCGGAAAACATCTCTAACAACGAAATTGGAAATTTGATTGCTTTATGAGACTACGATGTAATCATTTGCATAATTTGTATTGTGGAAAATAGCTGAAATGGAAAGCATGGACAAGTTACCTACATCGCGCCGGAATATCTTACTTTCGCTCATAGCACAGCTGGCTATCGTTATTGTAGCAGACCGACTGAAGTCCCATCGGAATGCTCCCATTTATTAGTTTTGGATGTCATGGTTCTTTTCTTTCGACCGAACAATTACCCTTCGCTTTGGGATTATTATTGAAATACCTAGAAAAGAATGCTGTTTTTGCTAGTTGTAAGGTATTATTATTATTAGCGTCACTTTGAAGTCACCGATGGCTCAATCAGTCATATTTTAATGATCAACTGTAAGGCACATTAAAATACATGGGAGAGACTTTATCATTATAAAATTATTATTATTAACGACTAAGATAATATTGATGACATAATTTATGTATTGTTAAAAATAAAAATGAGAATAACGTTGATAGAAAGAAAACTTGAAGTAGAGATAAGTCCATGTTCAGTCTTGATTGATTATTTTCTTGACATAACACGATATTGATAGCAGGTAAAGTTACGATGACGAATAATGAATCGTGATATAGCAAGTGGCGAGCAAATAGCCACGTTACATTTTGTATCGCGTAAATGACAGGCCGTCGCGTACGTGAACGGACATTTTAGGTAAACCGATCAATTTTGTGATGAAAAAATGATCGAGAAGTACACGTGTTTTACCGCCTGTACGGGCGCGGCATGCACGACAAAAAAAACCATAATCGCGCACAGGAGGAACCATCTGCGGCTTCGAAAAGCATGATGCGGACCATGTGCCGGCTGCCAACGATACTCAGCTTGCGTAGCTCACCGCGTTAAGTCGACTGCTCCAAATCCGCCTTCTATATTATATGTTACATTGACGAAAAATCCAAAAAAAGAAAACGAACAAATTTTATGACAAACGCGGTAATATTCAGAAGTAATTCGCTCGCACATCCATTGCCGTTAAAAACAATAGAAACTGATGTGAAAAATTAATTCTGCTATTCAGGGCACCTATCATGGAATAAAGTCGGAATGGATTCCGATTGGAAAAAAAAAATTATTCTGTTTTCCCCAGAAAACACAATAGAAATCTAGGGAATAATTGAATAATTCCGATCGGAATCCATTCCGATTTTGTTCCATAATAGGTGTTCAGGGTATCTATCATGAAATATGTCGGAATGGATTCCGATCGGAATTATTCCGTTTTCCCTAGAAAACACAATAGAAATCTAGGGAATAATTGAATAATTCCGATCGGAATCGATTCCGACTTTTTCTATGATAGGTACCCAGGACATGTATTATGAAATTATTCGAAATGGGTGCCGACCGGAATTATTCCATTTTTTTCTTAGAAAACTCAATAGTAATCTAGGGAATAATCAAGCAATTCCAATCGGACTCTATTCCGAATAATTCTATATACGTACTCAGTTTTCTTTGTCAGTTTATGTTGATAAATTGATAACTTATCAAATTAAAATTTTACACTATCAATAAGTAAGATAAAGCAGTTTAATGATCTAATTCCGGTGATTTCATATATTATGTTCAATAATTAATAATATAATTGTTAATGCACAGGCATACTTCACCTGAAATTGACTAAAACATGTTTTTCATCAGCTTTTCATATTTTCTGAAATTCAATTCGCGACAAATTCGCCTTTTTCAATCGCTTGTATCCGTAAATTGTTGATTTTTTTAATTGATCAAAGAATCTGTCATCTGATACTTTTGAAAGATTTTCTTTCTTTCTTTTTTCTGCATTTAGGATGAAAAGGAGGGAGGTGGGCGCATATACAAGATTTGAAATCTCATTGAGATCTACTTTCGCGAAAAACTGTCCGATTTAATGAATGGCATGTTTTCAGCTTTCAGATTTAGTACCGTATGCGGCAGGTAGAAACATTTGCGTGAGAATATAGTGAAATCCGGAAGTAATTACCGTGCAGTAACCGGCTTTGACGCAATCGCGCGAATGTGAGTGACGTATCGCTTATATTATACATTTTCAGCGATTCGTTAATCCTACTCGTTTTTTCGTCGCTCTGTATTATTTGATACTGCAGTAAACATGCATGAAAAATAATAAATCACTACGTGTTAATTAAAAAATTAAAGTTAAAAAATACGTTTCGCCGTTATATATCTCTTCTGTTGTCAGCTAAACTGCTTAATTTTCGCTCCCGAATATCCATTATTTTAAGCATTTAATGATATTTTCCAAATGCGAAATTCTAGTGGGAGGAGGAACAATTTTCTCAACCATCAGCAATCACGTTTTCACACACGGACTACTCGTCTCGTGAAGGAAATTGTGCATTTCACTCCATTACAGTCCTACATCACAGTCGTTTTCAAACACAATTTCGACCGAAAATCTCAGAACGATATCGCGGAGATCTAATTGATTGTGACACATTGTACAACGATGTTATCAATAATATACGTAAAAGGGGTGGTAGAAGTGGGCGCGTGCCAGGGCCGATCGGGACATAATCGCCTCGCGATGCGAGCGTTGCGAAAAGCAGGTAATGGCGTTGAAGTGCATTCGGCAGCTGCTCGCCATGAATACCGACATGAATACCCGAGGTGGACGAGGTGGACATGTGCGATCCCGTCTTCTTTAGACACATGGCCCCGCCTATGAGTGCCCCCGAGCTCTATCGAGTGGAAAAGATACGTCCTGCTCTAGTCCAGCATTATATTATCGAGAGCGCGTTGCTTTTTTATCTATATCATCGATCGGCACGACCCTTCCTCTCTATTCCTCTCGATAGACGTCTCGATTACTATCCCTCTCTGAGCAAGAAGAAAAGAGAGAGAAAGAGTTGAAAAAACTTCGAGAGCAAAATTATATTCCGTATCTTGGGGGAATCCTTTTCTCCTCTTTGGGGGAAGGGAATTTCGCTACGCAAACATACATTTGTAAAAATCATGCAGAAATCAAAGATAATGATCGTTTTCTTCCGGCTTGCGCGGAAGATGATCGATCGAGATTAACGTAGCGTGAAAAACGATAATAACCGAATAGCAATTACGGATCACTTCCGATCCGATGATTTCTGTTGATGATATCGTTAGACATAGATCCATCAGCCACCTGGCAGAAATTGGCTGCGCCTTTCCAACCTTGTACTTTGAAAACTGCGATACATTTTGCCATTGAGCGCAAATTTTATCACGGGAATCGATTTCGAGTGTTTTGTTCAGAATAAGGTCCGATCCCACCAGTGCAATGTAATAATAATTTACTATTCTTTATTTTTTTTGTAATCCTACACTGAAAAAAAATATAGTCAATTTTAATAAATATTTAGTTGAATACTGCCAACTAAATATTTATTAAATATAAAGATATATTTATTTGATACGAGAAATGTTAATCTGATTTAATAATCATTTTTTTTACTGAACAAATATTTATTTACTGTAAGTAAATGTTTAGTTGGCAGTACTGAATTAAATATTTATTAAAATTAACTATATTTTTTTCTCAGTGTAAGAATTATGTCCGTTTGTACCAGTAGTTGTCTTTAATCTTGGTTTAACTTATTTTTTATCTAAGTTCTAAAAATTAAAAAAGGAAAAAATAAATTAAATCTAAATTAAAGTTAATCTATATTGGTAAATGGACATTAGAAAAAGATAAACAGTAATCGAGTTAATCTTACAGAGGTGAAACCGGACCTTGGACTTTGATGAGAGTTTGCTGGCCCAAACACAGTAAATAGGAGAACATTCTTGTTTCCTCGTCGACATATCTCTCGGAACTTATAAATTTTCGTGTTTGGACGAGTCACAGCTGGTGCGGACCGGTCTCACTGCTATTCGAGACCCTTCTCTATCCGGAAAATTTCCGCTTCCCCTCTTTCTTTCTCTCAGCTCTCTTCCTCCGTCCATCGGTAGCTGCAGCTTTCAAAAGATACGTGACTCTAGGCACACCCAAAGATTTCTCGCATATATGCTGTCTAAGAATCTTGAGACTTATCCGATGATGTAGGATATAATACGTTATCCGATGATGTAGGATATAATATGAGACACAGTGCGACGTCCTATGCTTTTGTAGATAGCCAAACAATTGTGCTATGACTGATTGCGACTCTATTAAAAAATCAATCAACGTTTGATATCAAATTTAAAATAATATAATTGAGAGAGAGAGAGAGAGAGAGAGAGAGAGAGAGAAAGAGAGAGAGAGAGAGAGAGAGAGTGTGTGTGTGTGTGTTGAAGATGACAATAATATTAACTAGAATTCTAATTAAAAAAGGAAAAAAATTTCGGGTTGAACTTATTATAATTATAGTTGAGATAATCAGAATTCTGATTAATATGATAAAAATTGTCTAGTTCATCTATTTTTAACCAGAAAATTGTTCTCATTGTAATTGACCCTTTATTCGCGTTGTTAAGCTTGGTCATTAAATTTTGTTTTTTAAATTCTAAATTGAGATAAATTCTTCTGAGTTGAAAATATTCTGAGGTGGAAATAAAAATAGCACGTTATTTGTTAAAATAATTGTTCGTTGCTCGAAGCTGGAGCGCACGCGAGTCTGCAAGCGTAAGCGGACGTTGCGCTAAAAAGCATGCAATTAGAAAATAACCTAAATTCAAGGCGATTCGCGATTCGCGTTAAGAATTATTTCACCAGTCGGTCGAAACGAGGAGAAACTTGAGCTCGGAAGGCGACACGACCGGCAGGGAAATGGCCAATTATTAGAAGGAACGTGGGTCGTACTTAAAGTCACTATACTGGTTAGGACGTTAGGACAATACGCTTTATGTCGCTCTCTTTCCCTCTTTATTACCATCATCTATTTCGTCCGAATTAGCACAAGAAAAACGTAACGTTATGTATAAACGCGTAGTTTTCACTCGTTTATTCGAAACGTGAGAAATTGCCTCGCATCACGGAGCAAGGACTCGAGATAACGGAGATATTGCGGTATAAATGGTGTATTTGCAATCACATACCGGATGTCTATCGTGCATTTATTTATTTATAATGTACCTGATGCCGGGACGTCTTTCTCGATCGCTTTCGATCTGGTACCGGACCTTGAAAGGAATTGAGTGAAAAGTATCGACACAGTGACTAGTCGCGACTGAATATTTGAACGGCGATTGACGTCACACCTGACGTAGGATTTTGCACTCGTATCATGAATAACGCGTCGTATGTGTGACACTTAGAAAATCATTTCAATAGTCTTCTCCTAATGACAAAGGTAAAACAGTACATCTATTATTTACACAGTCCGTATCGCCGTCCGTAAATTAAAGTCCGGATGAATCACGATAGAAACACGTGCGTGCGATAAGATTCCCCGAGAAAAGGTGCGTCTCCCCGATGGTGCTTAGATCCGATTGCTTTGACTTTTCATATTTAATTGTAATTCTTGGATAATACGTTAACAGAATATACATATGCTTAGTACAACTTTTTTACACATAAAACAAACAAATTAGATCGATTTCTTTACTGCAGTTGTATTATATGTATATAAAAGAATAAGATTATGATATATCATATCTTAACTACATATATAATTGTTAATTAGATGTGTTAATTTTTATTTATATTATATTTACTCTTTTTTATTTTTATCGTTACATCTCTATATTAATATATTTGAATTAAAATCATGTACAATTGTGATTTTTCCTTGGATGCAAATAAATTTTTGGTATCTTAAAAGTTGTTGAAGTTTCATCTTTAGTGAACTATATTTAAGAGACCGTAAACTTTTAAACGATTCGATTATAAATAAAAAATTTATTTTGAACAATTAACTATAGACAAATAATTAAACCAAGTAATATATAATACATAATGCCAATAAGAGCCAACATATGTGAATTAAATCAAAATTTATTAAACAAATTAAAGGTAAACGTTTCGACTCTCGATTTGAGTCTTTTCATCAGTACAAAATTCATTACTAGCGTAAATAAATAAATCCGAGAAATCTGCGTTTATATAAATATATTATGAATTAACAATTCGAATATACCGAATATCATAAAATTGCTGAAAATTACTTAATAACTAAAAAAATTAATTTAAAAAAAATAAACTTAAAAAAGCAAAGAACAAGAGTTGTTCACCGGTAAATCGATGCTAAATGAATAAGATTTATAGTTAAACGAAAAAGAAGACAAAAAAGCTGTTGAAAGATTTGGTCGGTTAAGCGCATATCTGCTAGTAGACATTACTGCAGTACAATCAGCCTGAAATAATTGGACGATAGGAAGATTAAAGAGAGAACTTCCTAAGGATTCTTTTGATTCTCTATGGACCAAGCGGGAATGTAAACAGTGTTTTATCTTCCCAAAAGTTCTGCAATTTTCCACATTAAATTTTAAAGTAAAAAAAATACTTAATTCAGTATTTTATAATAAAAAATTAATAATCTTATTATCTTGCGATTTAATGATTATTTAAAATCACATTTGCTTTATGTCCTTTATATCATATTCCTTGTTTTCGAATCTAAATGTTATAATATTAGAGACACTTCGTATTCTAAAATATTTAACGTTATTAGTGCTTGAATAGTGAGTCTGAATGAAATATGTTCTAACACTAAGAACATTCATTGAATCTAAGCATTATTACAAATACAATCGGAACGTTTCAAGAGAATACATATCTTGCATTTCATTTATTGTAAGTTACAAAATAAAAACAGTGCCTTCTGTGAGGTGGCTTCCCACCAATCATTCGAGAAGAGTATTGCTCAAGAGGAGATATCCATGAATGATATCACGATATAAGGAGCAGCCCATTGAACTTCGGCGTGGCGCATTTGTAAACATAACTCTAAACAACGGAATACAGACATCTAAGCGGCGGAATACAATCGAAAGCACCCACCTACTCATTTTAGCTTCGTTCATTTTCGCGTATATCCTAGTCCTTATTATAACGCATCGTAATGTAAGATAGGATTAAATTAATTATAGAAAAACGTTCTTTTCTAAAATCTCAGTTTACTAATTTAAGTAATGTTCTCGATAAGAGTAAATCAGACAATATTTCGTTGAAATTAAGAATAGCTCATTTAACTGATTTATATCACGCGTTTGAAGATCTCAATGACGAGCTGACGATATTAGATCCTAATGAAGCGCATGAATCTGAATTCATTGTTATACAAGAACGTTTTTATTTACTCGTGGCAAAAATTGAAGACATTTTAAAATCGTCAGAAATAAACAAAGTAAAATAATGGTAAAATAATGATCCAACGCTGATGTGCGAATAGGTAGTTCAGAGGTTTCGGTACCGATTAAAAAGCGGCGAATTAAGTTACGACTTTACCAACCTTTGACGGGAAATATGAAAGCTGGCTTTCCTTTAAGAATGCATTTCGCAGTATGATAGGTTCTCAATCGGACTTAACAGACGTCGACAAGTTACATTACCTAAAATCAGCCTTGGTTGGTGAAGCTGCTAATAAAATTGCGAATTTTCGCAATTGACGGAATAAATTAATTCACGCCTGAGATGTTTTAGAACGCTCGTATGGAGTGAAGCGCGTTTTAATTTCTCGGCATCTTAAGCCTATACTGAATTTGTCTGTATTAGATAAAGAAATTGCAAACGGTTTGACTACATGTTCTTACAGCGGATATAAAAAAAAAATGTATTTACAAGTGCGTTTACATGATGACAACTGATATTTTCAATGCATTTTTTGGCGTAAGAATAGCGAGTTTAGAACCTTTCAATTTAATACACTTTTGGTGTTGCATCCTCTGCCTACCTTGCTACTCGCATTCTAAAGAAACTTGCGGATGACGAAAAACAGCCCTATAGCTTCTGAAATTTTAAGCTTGCATCTTTATGTAGACGATTTATTAATCGGCGCTAACAGCATTGACGAAGCTCGTATGATTAGAAACAAAATAATTGCACTGCTTTCTCGAAGTGGTTTCAACATAAGACAGTGGGCTTCAAATAATGAGAATATTATTAATGATCTCGAGACTAATGCATTACACGCGAAATTCGTTTTTAATGAAGATCGTTCTTTAAAGGCGCTTGGTGTTGCATGGTGCGCATGAAACGATAAAATATATTATTCGGTGCAACTCATTAAAATTTCGAAAAAATTAACAAAGTGAACTATATTATCGGAAATTACCAAAATTTTTGATCCATTAGGTTTGTTAGGTCCTATAATTCTATATGTTAAAAGAATGATGCAAAATGTTTGGCGAAGTAATTTAAATTGGGATGAATCAATCCATGCCACAAAGCATTTACACGGAATAGTTAGAATTTGCTAAACATCAAATTTCTAATAGTTGAAAGTTACTAATAGAGGACCATTGCGGTATTCAACTGCACGGTTTTTGCGACGCTATACACGGAGATAATTTTTTCTTAGAATTTACCCTGAAAATATGACGGTTGTGGAACAACATTGTATTTTGAAGAATTTTAATATAAATCTCTCTCATTCATTAATAAAACTACAATAAAGTATAAAATAAATTTGATCAATTTTACTAAAATGCATGATAAAAATCTTTAAAATATTGTATTGCACTACAATCACCATATTTTCAGGGTAAATTTTAAAAGAAAATTCTCTTCGTGTAGTAATATTGGTTATGGCGCATGTTTCTACGTAAGCTCTTGTGGAAAATTTGAGAATACAATTGTCAATTTGCTTTGCGCCAAGTCACATGTTCCTTTAAGTCCGGATCTTCAATAGGGTTTTAAGCCTTAAGCCATAAGAAATGGAAGAATCACAGTCAAGATTATTCTTCTCGGATTCGACTGTAATTGGTCAATTTCTTACGGCTTAAGGCTTAAAACACCTATTGTAGATCCGGGGTAAAGGCTATTACTATTCTTCGCTTAGAGCCAACAAAATAACAGAATTAGATGTACATAATACTATTGACAGACTGTTAGAAAAAACGTGACAGAACATGCAAGCGTCAGGTAAAGTCGGCAGGATCTGCTCAGTTTCTGCCAACAATTTGTCTTCACATTATATCGACAGGCGATGTTAACAAAACACAAGCCTAATGCTGCCGTCATTTTCTGCTCGAACCTGCTGACAGTCTGCTATTCTGGGTAAATATCTTCCCTAATAAAACAATTTTTTG
Organism: Trachymyrmex cornetzi; assembly: GCF_001594075.2. NCBI lineage: Eukaryota > Metazoa > Arthropoda > Insecta > Hymenoptera > Formicidae > Trachymyrmex > Trachymyrmex cornetzi. The sequence continues at coordinate 188,055 of NW_017295784.1, forward strand.
GTGCGATTCTAGCATTGTATTACACTAGCTAAAAACGCCGCCTCATCTGCTTAATGCTTTCGTTGCAAATCGGGTTACGGAAATTCAAAACCTTATTGATACAAACATGGTTAGGTTTTCAGGCCCTCCATGGTGCCTTAAAGTTAAAGGAGAATGGTTTTTTGAATTCATTCAAATGAACGAAATTCCCGAATTAAAAAAGAACGTATGTCTTATTACCGCTTCCAATAATTCTGATGTGTTTGAAAAGTATTCTTCTTATTCCAAATTACTTAAAATCGTTGCATATTACGTTTTCGATCTGCCAATAAATTTTCCGGGCCTTTGTGCGCGGAAGAAATTATTGAAGCTGAAACACGAGTAATAAAGATGATTCAAACCGACCAATTTTCTCTCTCTGACGAAATCAAAAGACTTAAGAATAAAAATCCTGCAGCTAAGTCTAAAATTGCTAACTTAAGCCCATTTCTAAACGACAAGTTTGCTATGTGTCGGAGTGCGTCTTCAAAAGTCGAATATGGCCTTATCGTATAAACATTCGATTTTGCTGCTGCCAAGTCGACACTACATCATTGTGATCGTATTATACGCGAAAGCGTATATCACGAGATGCATTTTCATTCTGGGATTCAAACTACTCTATATTTCCTTAGACAAAAATTTTGGCTAATCGATGGTCAAAATCAAGTTCATAACATCATACATATATGCAAACGTTTTAGGTTTAACGCTAGCGCAATTGAATATAAGATGGGAAATTTTCCATCATCTCGTGTATACATACGAAACTGTACCATTTACTAATACCGGTATCAATTTCTACGAACCCTTTATATCAAGGAAAAAAAATTAGTAACAAAAATCAAAGTATATGTATGCATATTCATGTGTGACAATTAAAGCAATACATCTTGAAGTTGTGACCGATTTATCAATTAATGAATTTATTGCTGCTTTGCGGCGTTTCATTGCAAGATGAGGTCTATCAAGTTAAATATATTTGGACAACGAAAAAAATTTTGTATAAGGTACAAATAATTAATTAAAAGAAATGTATGTTTTACTTAATTCTGAAAAACATCATTTTAAACGCGTCGTAGATGAATGTCTATTTACATTTGAGGACCTAAACACGTTAGTTATTTAAGTCAAAGGCATTTTAAATTCTAGATTCGTTACCGCAATTTCAATCGATCCAAATAACTTATTAGTCTTGTCTTCCGCTCATTATTTGATTGGTAGATCTATTCTTTACCAGAAAAAGACTTATTATCTACTCCGGCAAACCAATTATCTGTTTAGCAGCATATCACGAAGGTACGTCAAGATTTTTGGTCACAATGGCATCTTGAATATTTAAATGAACTTCAAACGCGAAGTAATAAATGGACCAAAGATGGACCAAAATTTCACGTCGGTATGATTGCCCTCATAAAGGATAAAAATCTACCTTGCATGAAATGGGCTTTAGCTGGCGAGGACGGAATAATTCGAATCGCTACTATTAAAACCGAATTCGGCGAAGTAAAGAGATCGACAAGATCTTTATGCCCTCTTCCAATCAAGCGATAATACATAACAGTTCATGTATCAATCAATAATTCACAAAAATAATTTTATATGTTGTAATGATTGTATTTAAATAAGGTTAGTTTTTTTCTTTCTTAATTAAGATTTGCTGTTGAATTATTGTTCGATACCCCCTCAATGGGGAAAGTATGGTTTTTGTAGATTCTTTAAAATGTTACGCACATATACGTATGCACTCGTTAGCACTCATTCTCTTACACTTCAAGCTTTCAGAGCATCAACTATGCGACGATGCGGATTTATCGATTTATTAAAAAAATAGAAAAAAGATCATTGTGCGCGCTGTCAAAAATATAAATTTGTTTTAAGACAATTATAAAATACTCAAGCGTTATCAAACGACTACAGGACATTGTTGAGCGTTCCCAATATATAAAAATACAAAAACGTTCTGTCATGAACGAAGCGTGCCGCATCGCTAATTTTCCTCAGGACAAGCGTAAAACATCCCTAAGCGTTGGAAAGAACATTCATTGACCATTCATTGAATCTAAGCATTATTACAAATACAGTTGGAACGTTTCAAGTGAATACATCTTGCACTTCATTTATTGTAAGTTATAAAATAAAAACTTATTAACCTGATATATATATAAACGTATTGAATTCATGCGAAATTTATAACTTGAGTATATTAAATTATCTCAGCTTAACCCTAGTAGGTCATTGTTATTTTTGGTTACCTTCCCGGTCACAGCAGGGTTTGTGAAACCCTACAACTTTGTCACATTATATTTCTGGAATGAATACGTATTTTTTAGCTCAAAACGTGTGAAATTTATACCTCGAAGTCAGACAAAGACAAATAAATATGAATCAAATAAATATTATTTTATTTTCAACTAATTACGATGCTTCAAAGAAATGATATTTGAAAAATTCGCAAAAAATATAACCACTTTAGAAAAAATTTTTTAATATTTAAATTTAATCTGGGTCTTAAAATTATATTATAAAAAGTTATAGCAATGTAAAAAATCGCATAGGGTACATTGAATCCATGAATACTAGGGTTAAACAAAACAAATATGAAAACAACCGTTTATTACAAATACCAAGGAAATGGTAGGTGCGTGCAGATACTTGCAAAAGGAGTGGAAGCCTGCAAAAGATTGGAATTTTCTAGCAGTTGAGTGAGGAACCATAGTCCGCTGTACCGTAGAATACATTCGATAATAATGGAATAAAAAAGAAGAAAGGTTTAAGGCTTTTTGACTCATTCAAATTTGTCACATAGTCATAACAATGATAGATTATCAGTATAAAAAAGAACATAAAGTTACAATTTTCTATCCTAGAAAAAAAGAATTTTGATTTATAACAAAATTTTGACATTTAAGATTTCTATGATAATACAAAATACTGTTATTTATAAATTGTTGGTACAATTTTTTTCTCCGATCGTAATTCGTTTAATTGACATTTACGAAAATTTGCTTTTATTATGTGTTTACTGTGTTTTTATTACAATGTGTTTACTGTAACAAATAAAAATGTATCAATAAATAAAGATTTGAATAAGATGAAATATTGTAAAGCGCTTAGCAGAATTTATGGATAAACCAGAGCCAGAGAAAAAGGAGACATGAATCGAGCCGTTCCAAGCCGAACGGTTGGTCCCTTAAGGAGGGAGTAGAGGCAGGCAGGGGGGGGGCCCGATCGTCCTATGCCACAAAACACCTGGCTTTTCTATGTCTGTCCATACTCTCGCCCTCTACCGTCTCGTGCCTCCCAATCTTTGTCATATTATCCCAAACGGCACCGGCACCCTCCTGTGTGCCCATCCGCCTTCCCTATTGGCATCTTTACACATCAAGCGGCTTGTTATATGCCGCTATGAAGCAAATATCTGTATCCGACAATATACTGTTCAATTAATCTGGCTGATGGATTAATGAAATAGCCGGATTGAATCTACATTTTCTACTTGCTGAATTTGAATAAAGTTAATATTCCATAGAAAAAAATATATATTTTATATGAAATAGAGGCGGAAGTGTGTTTGTGTGCATTGAGAGAAAAATATACTAAATTTTAATAAATTTTAATAAATATTTGTTTGAATAGTGCCAGTTGAATATTTACTACATGTAAACAAATATTTATTTGGTACAAGAACCATTAATTTGACTTATTTATTAAATTTTTTATTTAACAAATATTTATTTTTTATAAATAAATGTTATACTATTCGAACAATTATTTATTAAAATTTAACACATTTTTTTTCAATGTAACAGCGGTAAAATAATAGTGATATTGAATAATAATTTTTTGTATATCACGATTGGTAATTGAATATGTCACATTATTCTTTAAAAAAGTATCAAATAAATCTGCATATATTTCTAATATTCGTTTAACATTAAAGAATATAGAAATAATATATATGAATTTGTTTTACAATTGGAAAATCTTACTGCGATTTTTCAAAATAGAAAATCAACGTTCGCTTTTATAGATATTACGATTTTATAGATACCAATACAATTCTCAACAGTCGGAAATAGTACGGATATGTCTCATGTCCGATCAAACACGATTTCTCGATTGTCAATTACGCTGCAGTTACTTGTAGGTTACAGCTTTTACATTGGGAAAGGCAGGGGTGGTGGAGGGGGAGATATGCATATAAATGCGTAGGTGCAGCTCTAAAGAATAGCCTTTGAACGACGAGAACTTGATGAAATCAAGGTCGGTCACGCGATGCTTCAAAAGGATCGATTTAACATATCGTGTATGTGCATCCTTATCGATTTATTTGTTTGTACCTATATCGATGCACCCGAGTTTTAAAAGTCAATAAGGGTTTTTACGTTATCGTAACTGCAGTGATTAAATCCTGAAGATACGTTTTCATACTGATACATATGCGACACGTACATTGCATTTTTATTGCAACAATACTTTTGTAATAACTATCTGAACAAAAAGATAAATAAAATATAAAATTAACTAATATTTAACTCTATAAAACTAGCAGGACCAAATCAGCAGAATCAAATCGGACTTAATAGAATTTTTAGTACTCATTTTATACTAAATTGTACTATTAATGATAATTTTGTACCGTATGGCATTTAAAAAAAATCGTGGCGCTACTAGCTTAATTATATACTAGCTTAATATTAAACTGGCAGAACCAATTAAAAATAAAAAAAAAAAAAAAATCGATAGGATCTAACTTGTACTATTTTGTACTGCCAAAAACAATTCTATATTATGTATCATTTCTAAGAAAACAGTGGCGCTGTTAGTTTAATATTTAAGCTGGCAAAACCATAAAAAAAAAACAACACAAGGATAAAAATTAACACAACTGAATTTGTATTAATTTGTACATACCATTGAAAGTAAATTAATATTTTACATATTTCCTCCTTAAAATGACTTTATTAGTATATATTTACAATCTATGAAGCATTCTATGTCAAACCGGACACATTTGAAACATCATTTTATTTTTTTTAATTTGCTAACATATTTTAGATAAATAAAAACATGAGACACATGTTTCGCGAAAAAAAGTGAATTTTTTAAAGGAAATGATATATAATATAGAATTGTTTTTGGCAGTACAAAAAAAAAGTACAAATTCAATCCTATTAATATTTCTGATATTATTTTTAATTTTTTCTTTTTATCGTGAATTGGTCCTGCTAGCTTAATATTAAGCTATCAGCGATTTTTTTCGAAATGGCACATGGTACAAAATTATCATTAATGGTATAATTTAGTAGTACAAAATGAGTACTAAAAATTCCGACAGGTCCGATTTGATTCGGCTGCTAATTTGGTCCTGCTAGCTTTATAGAGCTCTAATATTTTATCTTTTTATGCAAGTAATTTAATCGTAAAAATTGGTAAGTTGTTTGCGTAACTCAGAGAAAAAAAGAACATTTGATGGTATATTTACAAATATTTTAAATATGTAACTGACATAATGTTAAACATCCCTATAATTTAACAACTTTAATACTATACATATATACATATACCAATACAAAAACAAACATAGTGAAATCCATAACACAATTTTATCACATTACAGTGAAAATATATGCAGCAAATTTTCATAAATTTAACATAGCTATAGTTGCATATATATATTTGGATGTATTATAAATATTTTTAGTAGCATTGTTAATTGTATTGCACATAAAATAATCATGAGCGTCACGTCTGTACGATATTAATTATTGTGTTAATATCATGTTAATATACAATATAACAGTTCTCGTTATTATCTAACATTTAATCAGAAATCTACATTCTTATCTGCGCGATATTGCACACGTAAGAATGTAGATTTCTGATTAAATGTTATAGATAATGTAAAACTGTTACATTAACACGACAATAAATATCGTTACCTATTATCTTTTGAACAAATTAAAACGTCTACTAAAGAACGTTTGACTTTTTTTAATTTTCAAAAAATTTATATAAAAATTCAATAGAACATAATTTTAAATAAAAAATTTTTAATCTTGAAACAAACTGTAAAACTTTAGAATATCTCAAAATTCTATTACCTATTTTTTAGAGATGTTCAATATCAGGGTTGGTAAAGACTAATGTTTTTTTTTAAGAATAAAACATATTGTGTTTCTTCTTGAATACGTTTTTAATGCTTCAAATATACTTTAAACAGCACTATAAAAAAAACATATTTAAAACATATTAAAAACATCAATTAAGCATGTTTTAAACTGTTTAAAACATGTTTTTCACCAACCCTGTTCAATATAATGTTAAAAAAAACGTTTACAATGACATTATAAAATTGTTATCGTCCATGTACAGATTATGCTATCATGGTGATCAAGATTCATTTTTTTTATTTTTTAAAAATATTTTTTTAAACAAGACTAATAAAATGATGAATATTGTAATATCATAAGAGTGATATATTTATTTGTGGATATGCATGAGAATATGCAAGTTTCATCGAAAGTTTAGTGAAATTTAAACCAATGATAAGATTTATATAGAAATATTATAAATATTATTCGAAGGCATAATGATCAATTTCATTTCATGTGATAAAAAGTAAAACTAACTCCTCCACGAAATAATTATTAATTTACTGTACTTAAACTTCGCAATTTATCATCTACAATTAATCGCTTATCGTAATTATTACTTTTTTCAATGGTTTCCATATCTTAATTCGTTTTGATCTTATATTGGCATATAAATAGACACGTCTCTCTCTCTAATTTCTTTTTATTAGAATCAGAAATACACATTCTCTTTTGTGTTCCACTTATTATAATCTAAAACGCGTAGACTTAAATAATTGGTCAACAAGATTCTTTTCATATAATTACGTCGCGTAATATTTTGATATAAATTAAAACAATGAACATACACGATAGTAATTCATGTTATCGGGGATAGTTTTAGATATATTTGTAAAAATTTCAAATTATCGTTCGCACACACATGCTAGGGTAAAATATTATGTTCTATTTCCACTACTGAGTCAATCTTGTGTAATGTTAGAATATTTTAAAAAGGATCATTCGAAAGAAATAATAGGTGTATAAATTAATTCTCGGCCTTCCCTTAAAATCAACTATAACATTAATATAAATTGTTAAGTTTCTACCCTGTTTGGGATATTCAAGACCAACCTAAGAACATTAACATTCAATTATACAGTTAACTTAAAAAAATAAGTGAAGTTTGTGCAGAACGAAATGTTTCAGAAAAAGCATCTTCGTCGCTGTATATTGTTCGCGTTTGAAATGATAAAAAATGCCGCCAAAGCAACAAATTTGATATGATCGGTCTTCGAAAAAGATGCGGTTTCATATGTTTTACACAATTTCGCAAAAGAAATTTCTATTTGTCGGATAAAGTTCGTTCTGAACAGCCGAAAAAATTTGAAAACCAATGAATCAGAGAATCTATTGAATGAAAATTCATGTCAAATCAATTAGGACTCGCACAAGCTCTTGAAGTGACGTAGCAAACTATTTCTTGGTACGGTTATAAAAGCTAGGACTGATCCAGAAAGCGTGTCGTTGGGTTCCGCATATGCTTAGTGCAGACACTAAAGAGAGACGCTGTGATACGGCTGGATCATTGCTTTTGCGTTTTAAAAGAAAATATTTCCTTTATAAACTAATGATTGACGACGAAAATAGGTGTTGTATGACAATTGAAAAAGAAGAAAATCATTAGTTCGACCTGGCGAATCCTCGAAAGAGGTTGCAATTACCCAGTACTCATACAAAAAAAATTGTATTGTGTATTTGATGGGATTATAAAAGTATATACTATGAGCTATTAACAAAATTGTATTGTGTATTTGATGGGATTACAAAGGTGTATACTACGAGCTATTAAAACCGGATGAAACAATAACTGCTCAACGTTATCAAGACCAACTGATGCATTTGAGCAAGAAAGACTGTACACCGGCCACGGCAAGTGATGCTGCTGCACGACAACGCGACATGTAGCGAAAGCGATGAAGAAATTTATCTGTGCGTTGGGTTGGGAAATATTGCCGCATGCGGCATATTCTTCTGATCTAGCCCTGTCGGATTATTTATTCCAATCGCTATAGCATCATCTAGCGGATTCTCACTTCCAAGCAGAAGATGTGGAAAAATGTACCGATGACTTCATTGAATTGAAACCGCCGTCTTTTTTCCGCGAAGATATCCGCCAATTTCCTGATAAGTGGCAAAAATGTATAGATGCAGAGGGAAATTATTTTCCAGACTAAAATATAACAGTATTTTTTTAAAATAAACATTGAATTTTGAAAAAGGCCTAGAATTAATTTGTACACCTATAACAGAGTTGGGCATGTATTTAATACTTTTATTTAAAACACACTAATTGCAATACAAGCATATTTTGTATTTTTTATTTTAGCGCATCACATAAAAATATTACGTATTTTGTATTTAAAATCGAAAGATTGAAAGCGTTTTGTATCTTGTAATTTAAATAATAAGGTTGATTATCAATATTAGTATTTAAAATACAAAATACAAAATACTTTCATAATCTTTTGTTATTAATACTAAAATATAAAATACAAAATACTTTTATATGTTCCCATGAAATATAAAATACTAAATATTTTCATGTACTCTGAACAAACACAAAATACAAAATATAATTGTCTTACCAATACCGTTTTTCAAATAAAAGTATTTCAAATACATGCCCATCTCTGACCTATATAATATATTTGTTTTTTAATGTTTTTAAATATCAATCTTACATGTCATAGTTTTTTATCTTTTGGAATATATGCGTTATTTTTAATTTACTGTACTAAGGAAGGGCCGGGTGTTTCACCTTCAGATAAGCTACTGTAGTAATTTATTTATTAAATAAACAAAAGAGTAAAAGAATAAGAGTATAAAAGAGTAAGAGAATAAGATATTGAGCTGAAGTTTAACGAAAGAACAACCCAGCCTAAATAATATTATTCATTGATTGTTGGAATTTCGTATTGAATTATTTTTGGCTAAAAAAAACCTTAGCAGAAATTAAATAAAACTAATATTACGCTAAGTGATGTATATATCACATTTAAGATTCCAATTTTTCCGTATATATATAAAAATTAGGCATCGTGAATACTTTATTGCTACCGACATCTGCACTCACCGATTTATACTGATCTGAATATTTCTTTTTAGACTTTTCTATCAAATTCCTAATTCTTTAATTAAATATAGGTATATTTAATTTTTTTTAATTAAAAGTTAATTTTATTTTTAAAAATCATTAATGCACAAAATAGATAAATAAACCGATGAAGTGTACAAACGAATTGCATATATCGCTTCATCAAGATTCACATTGATAAATAATCTTGAGAAAATTAAAAAAGAATCGCTTTAAACTTTTTGTGTCACGTATGTTCTCTTAAATTATTGATATTTTCTTACATATTATATACATATTGACACAAAAATAATATTACTTAAGTAATATAAGTAAAAAGAGCAAAAATATCAAAGTAATGTATAACTCTTATAAATTTATATATAACTCTTAGGTACGACTCATACTTAACGATAATGTATAAAAAAAATACGGATTCTGATAAGCATGATAAGTCATGCCATCGCGATGAACAAACACAATCTCATGCAATTATTATTTTATGGATATTTTTTAAAGAATGTCAGAACAGTTTAGTGAAACTCGGTAAAACGCGACGATGACGCGTTATATCGCGAATATCCAAGGAGTAAGAAAGGTCGAAGAAAAAGAAATGATCGTTAGACGTATGGGAACACACCGTCTCGCACAAGTCTCTACAGCGTCGTCGTCTACCGTCTTGTCTTTTTTATTCTGTCTACTCCGCTGGCTACATACATTTACATTTAACACCGCGTGGTAGATCGTACTTCTTGCGTACCGATACATATAAATTTCATTGAGAGATTGTAATAACGTATTTCTGGACGTATCATTTATAATAACGTATCTTTGGACAATCTTCGAACTATCGTTAATGACAACTAAAAATGCTAACGTTTTTGTAAAAACGATTAAGATATACGAGTGCGATCTTGAGAAGCTTTTTCTTCTACTTCTACGACATAATATTACTATTCCTTGGTGATTATACTTCATTATACTTGATTTTAAGCATATATTCGAGTTAATGTGGGAAGAGTCAGATATCTTAATCATACAGCACATATCACACACATTCCAACAAAATTGTAGCAACATTTGTAGAATAATATTGTAGAAATATTACAACATTGTAGCAATAGACCTGTTCTTTTATTCCGTTTCCATCAATGTAGATTAACTTTAATTTCGATTCTACTTATTCTTTACCTCTTTCTAGAACTAGAAAAAAAAAACAGTTAGTTGAACCAACATTAAAAATAAACTACTTGTGGTAGAAATGGATATAAGAAAAAGTTTAATCTACGTTTATAAAAACATTACTGGGTTTCTGTAAGCTTTTGTGCTATATGGGTAAGTCCGCATTTTTAACAAATTTTTAAGCCTTAGGTCATAAGAAATGGATAATCGATTATTTTCCTTGGATTCGGCTGTAACTAGTCAGTTTCTTACGACTTAAGACTTAAAACACCTATTGTAGATCCGGACTAACAATAAAGGGCTGCATATTTGAGAGGTGCATATAAAAAGTTGTAAACATTCCGAGAACAAAAATTCCAGACACGTAAGATCAGACGACACCTCCGTCGTGTCGGTGGAAGTCGAGAGAAAGACCGTTTCGTTTGATCTGAGGGGGGGCCCTCGAGAATGGAAACGTTCGTGCGAAACTGTCGCGACACGATACTATGCGACTTCGTTCGTGCCGAGTAATAGCGAATTCGGTTGCATGCACTAGTGTACACTAGTGAATATTAAAGTCGTTGTGCACTGATCTAATCTCTCGAGAATAGGTCTATTCTTTTTAACTGAACTTCTCTGGAGAGAAAAAGAGAAAAGAACTGTGCAAAAAGTTCAGCCAAAAAGAAAGAACTTAATGTAAAAGTAGATTATCTTGACGATAGCCTCTAAATTTCTTCGAAATAGAATCTCACTCTGAAGAGTGAAAATTGAGCCAGTCTTGAAAAAGAGTGGCTCGATTTCCAGTCTTTAAGAGATTTCACTCTTCAGAATAAAATTCGCTCTAAAAGTTTTAGAGAGTAGGATATCCATTGCATATTTTGCCAAATAAAGTGTATTCAGGATTTCGTGGTTTTCCTATATTTAGATTAAACGCACGAATATTATTATTTGAGTTTGTATTACAAGACAAAGTAATCAGCGTGTATATATATATATATATATAAAAGATAAAAATTATTTAAATACTCTCTAAATTCTTTGGAGAAAAAGAGAAAAGAGGTGAACCGTGGCAGAAGTCAGCTAAAAAGAACGAATTTAGGATCTCTTTCACCAATCTCGGTTAAGTTAACCCGACGGTTACACGAAACTCATTTAGCCCGGTTTTTTCATTATCTGGTTAACTTGTGGTTAAGCTTAACTTGTTTCACCCAATGGGCTTCGTCCATGATATCATCATAGATGAAGCCCATTGGATAAAACATCAGGTTAAACCTAATCACAAGTTAACCAGATAATAAAAAACCGGGTCTTAGACCCAGTTTCATAATTCAAGGTTAACTTGTAACCGAGGTTTAACTTATTTTAAGTAATAATGAGTAATAATGAGTTGTGAAACTGGGTCTAATGCCCGTTTCTACCAATGTGGATTAACTTTAATCTCGGTTCAACTTACTCTTCATCTTTTTCTTATTTTTAAAACTAGAAAAAGATGAAGAATTAGTTGAACCGAGATTAAAGTTAAAAACTGTATTGGTAGAAACAGGCATAAATGAGCCTCATATAATCGTCGATTAAAAATATTAACTTAACCGAGGTTAGTGAAACAGACTTTTAACGTAAAAGTAGACTAGCTTGACGATATCTTTAAATTTCTTTAGAGTGAAATCTCGCTTTAAGGAGTGAAAATTGAACCAGTCTTGAAAAAGACTCAATTTTCAACCTTTAAGAGTGAGATTTCACTCTTCGGAGTGACAATTCATTCTAAAAGTTTTAGAGAGTACATATAGATGTATTATTCCAACTAACTTTGATTGTAACTGGCGTTTCTCGTACTTGATTGATTTAGGCATACGTCTTTATGCATTGACTTGTGTACAACAGCTTTAATGTGCACTAAGTACTTCCGACCGAATTCGCAATCTACAAATTTCACGAATGAATACGAAGGCACGACAAAATGCCAGATAGCCGTGTGTAACAATCGTGTAATCTCACGCTAACCTGGAAACATGTCGATGAAGCGTAATATCCCAGCTTTGTGTTTGAGGTATTCGCTATTGATTCCCATGAACGATTCGGTGACAAAAATTCTATCGGCGATCAGCATTTGTATTTTTCTATCACGTTCCCTCAGATCCATCATTCGCGCACTATCCTCGCACTCTTTCCTCGGTCTTCTCTCCGTTATGCCCTCGTCCCTTAGGCGTACACAAGTCAAATGGAAACTGGCATGCACATCGAAATGAGATGAAGCCCTGGTGCCGCAGCGGAGAAATGGGAGGGGGGAACGTGAGTTCAACCTAACCTAATCTGTCTCTCTCTCTCTCTCGTTCTGCCTCCTCCTCCTCTTCTTCTTCCTTCTTCCGTTCCGCCACCTTCTCCACTTCTCTATCTTCCCCGTAAAAATATACAACACGGAAAAATTCGCAACCGATCACGAGTCCACGATACACGCAGGTTTCTCCATTATCTGTGAATTCTTTTTTCCACGGTCTCCCCCAGATCCGATTCGCCTCCAGCACGTATATACGATGGGCCGGTTGCGTCCGTCTCTGATGTTTCTCGCGTATGTATCTCTTTGCACACGCACACACGTACGCAGAGTGTATACGCGCGCGACGCAGTGAAAACTCTCCTGGCTGGCGAGCAGGCGGAAAATCGAGCAGTCCAGCGGTCGGCGTTCACGCCACGAAGCGAAGGCACGAGAGCGAGAAGGCGCGCCCGCGTAGGCTCGGTTGCTTGGACGGAGACGATAGGCGAGACTGAGAGCCCCGAGTTTAGCGCTCGCGCGCCAAGCGACAAACGACTCCGTCTGCGGACTCTCCGACCTCCGTTCGCACTTTTCGTGCCACACGGGGCCACTTCACGCCACTTCACGCACCTTGACGCACGCTGACGACGGCACGCACGCTAGCACGTCCCATCGCACGTTCTAGATGCCGTGCGCGGCGCTAAAGAAGTCGCAAACGGTGCCTCAGTGCTTTGACACTGTTACTTCCGAATGGCGCCCGCTCGCCTTGTAACCTGTTCTTTTTTCCCCTCTTTCTCTTTCTCTCTCTCTCTCACCCTCTCTGTGTCTTTCTCTCTCTCTCTCTCTCTCTGTGTCTGTCCGTCGTCTTTCTCTCGCTTTCTCTACGTCGCGCCAATACGTATGTACGGTCAATTACAAATTCACTTATGTTCTTTCAATAGCGCGTTCTCTCTTCCTTTCTTTCTTCACACGTGCATCGCTCGATGAAATGTTCCTCTTCTAAGCGCTTCCTGGAATCCGGGCGTGTATGTGTACCTCGTTTAAAGTGCACGATGCGACGCATCCACATCGAGAGAACGAGAAATCCGACAAACACATACACACTTTCTCTTTCTCTCTTCTTTTCCCGTTGTAGCAGTAATGTACTATCGTGGTAAGCGAGCACACTGTTGTAACATTGTAGTAATCGCCTCGGTCGTGATTAAAGCTGTCGCATTTATTCCGGAAACGCTCGTTGTTGACGACGTTATCAAGTGTGTCATCGTGGGTATTAAATACGCTTTATTACATTAAAATTTATATTCCGGTATATGAAACGATGTCGACGGGTCGTCTTCTTGTGGGCCCCCCAATGAGCCCTCGTGACAATCACACGGCAGTCCGATCGGCCACACTGTCAGACACAAATCCGCTAACCGAGTACGAAAGAACAGCCGAGCCACGACTGTCGAGTTCAGTGTTGGCGACCCAGTGGGCGACGTTGTCGGTTGTCGGGTCACACTCGCGGCACGCCTGCGATTGGCCGAGTAATCGTCCATTGACAGTTACTACTCTACGCTTAGGAGCGTAACTAGCGAGCTAGCAACCCGTACGCTGAAAGAAAAGATTGGCTGCTGCAACGAATTAGATGGTAAAATATGGGATAGCATTTGTAATTGGTTGCAATAGCCAATTTTTGGTTGCTGCAGCAAATTGTTAGTTGTGTTAGCCTATCCGCGATTTCAGTACAGGATTTCGATTGGCTAACGCAACCAAAAATTGGTTGCTGCAGCCAATAAAAAATGCTATGTCATATTTAACCATCTAATTTGTTGCAGCAACCAATCTTTTCTTTCAGTGTAGTACTACGTAGTGCGGCATGTCCATTTCTATCAATCAGCGTTTTTACCATGGCGAATTTTTTTTGTAAACTGATTCGGCTTGGATAATGACGTCAGTTATTCTACCATTGGTTATTTCTAATTCTAATTTTTTTTCCTAAAAATTAAAATTAGGAAAAGATAAAACAGCATGATTTTTTCTTGTTTCTTTTTTCAATGATTTTTTTCAGTTTCCCGCATACAAATAATTGATAGATTGAACGAACTTATCTGTGAAGTTCGATCCTAATTATGCCCTTTGTCTCGTCCGGATAGAAACTATTGTAAGAAATTTAAGTGACAACACGAGAAAAATATCAGGGCGCTCCAAAATTCGAGCCAAGGGGTCTCCTTCGAAATGGTAGACTTCCGTCCTGCCACTGAGCCACAGCCCTGACGCTAATAGCTTCTCTGTTGTGCCTATTTCCTCTAAATTTCTTACAAGTCGGCTAGCCTGACATTACATCCGTCCCGGATGTATAATATATCCTGGGTATCGATTATATATCTTTTTTCCTAGAATGAAAATGTGAAAAGTAAAAATTTTTTGTATGACATGTGTATATGTACACAGGCATACATATACATTAAATTTTTCACTTTTTACGTTTTCGCTCTAGAGCAAAAGTTACATGAGACCTGTTCCTTTTGGCTGAACTTTTGCACCAGTTCATATTTCTTCCTTTTCTCTCCAGGAAGAAAGATGAACTGGTGCAAAAGTTCAGCCAAAAGGAACAGGCCTATGATCGATACCCTGACCGCAATATTGGACAAAGTCCCTATAAACTCGACCAGCCTGACAACACATACCGACTCGGAATGTCCCCATGGCATTTTTCCGCCGTATCCGGGTAACTATTTTCTTCCAAAAGTCGTCGGGCGCTCCGAACCGAGGCCTGGGACCCTATTCTTGAGCACATATGAATAATTTTCGCATACAAAGTGACAGTTTCTCGATTGTGATTAATCAATTGTATACGGAATTGCTATTTTTGTATGCGATAATTTCAAGAATAAGGCCCCTAGGCCCCTATTCTTGGAAAAGTATCGCATACGAAAAACTAGGGAAATATTATAGTATATGTTACATATATTATAGCATTTTCCTAGTTTTTCGTATGCGATACTTTTCAAGAATAGGGGCCCTGAGGGTCGATTACAAAATTACAAAAGTGAGCAAATTTACTAGGTGTTGATCAATGAAATGATCAGTATTCTAGTAAATTCGTTCACTTTTGTAATTTTCACTTCATTTCAAGATCGATCCCCTTGTCTCCTCCGAAATGGTAGACTTTCGTCTTGTCTGAGCTATACAGCCCCGACACTGGTGGTTTCTCTGTTGTGCTTATTTCTTCCAAATTGCTTACATTATGTAGTCGTGCCCCTGTGCACCGTGTTGACAACAAATGTATGGCAATTGCCCACGATCCAATTGCGCACAAGCCAATCATAGCGCTAAAAAAAACCCAAAACTCCCTACGCAGAAGTCGCTGTGATTGGCAGTGGGCAACTGCTACAGTGCGCAATTGAACCGCCCCCGTTGACAACAGATTTAAAAGCAGCGCCAAGTAAAGTAAATGAAAGAAGAGGGGCATCTCTATATCTAAAGTATCTATTCCTCGTCTTAATCTTTTCTTTCTTTAACGTTATCTTCTTTTTAAGGGATTGAGCACAATGAAAGGAATAGGGAACAGAGAACGGAGAATAAGAAGTTTTAACCTATCAGAAACTGTGTATTCCACAATACATGATTTCTGATAGGTTGAAATTCTTATTCTCTGTTCCCTGTTCCCTATTCCAATATAATTGAGGTACACATTGAATCGTGATAAGCTAAATGACACATTTAATTTAGTTGTAAAGAATAGTTTAAGCTTAGTTGAAATTGTTTTTACTATATTACATAGATTATAATAATAGTTATCAGTGCAAAATTACTTTTTTTTTTAAATGAAAGCAACGTTAATAAGTATATATGCACTTTCTATAAAAACTATTATATATAAATGGCTGAGAAATCTATATAATATATTATTACCAGACTTTAGTTAAATCAATTCAAAATCAAATCGTACTGCATAATAAATTTTAACTTATAAAAAAATTACCTAATAGGACTGAGGTAATATATGTATATAATGAAAAGATATTTGAACATTAATTTTATTATAATATATTTTTTATCATGTACAGCTATTTTCATTATCAACTATAATGTTTATCGATTAAATTATTACTTAATGTACATTAATGACATCTAACGAGAAGAAAATTAAATTCTGCCAAAGATATGTGTTTCTTAAAATTTGTAGGTAAATCTATTTATTTTAGATAATATATTTAGTCATTTTATTGATATAAATGATTATAATTTGAATCAATTTTATATAAATCCAATAATACAGCTTATAAATTATTTAAAAAACAATAACTGTTTTTTAAATAATTTATAGCTGTTTATGTAACACTGTTGATTTTAAATTAAAATGTAGTTATTTGCAATATAGAAGAAAAATAAATAATAAAGATTTTAAGAATTAATACTTTTATTATTTCAGTATCTTATTATTTATAAATATTTATTATGTATATGTATTAAATTATATTAAATATATTATAAAATATACATGTATTAATGCGCATGTTTATAGAAATACATTATCAGTGGTTGGTAAAATATTGAATATCGGTTTTATCAACTATCGGTGATTTTGCTTGTTTTAATTTTTATTTTTATATATATTCGCGTTTTTATGTTTTAGTGTAGACATAATAAAATGACTAGCCACTAAAAACAGTAGCGAAATCAAGTCAAATAAAAAGAGAAAATAATATGTTTTCTTTTTCTCATCTCTGTTCAATGTAACTTTCATTGTTCGCACTCGTATAGTCGAACACTCAGTGATTCTAGCTCTTCCGACGTTTTTTCAATTACATACATTTATAATTAAAATTATATTTCTATTTAGATATGTATATGTATATGTTGCAATTACGTCGTTGCGTGAATTATTCAGAACAGAATTCAACGGTCCATATTAAATAATTAGTTCAAAATAAAAAAAATTTAGCGTTAAAGATCTCGATTACAATACCCTTTTTTGGGAAGTATATCGTCTTAACTGTGGAATGATCTAAAAATATCGCGAGAACTATCGAATCATCTCGTTTCTGCACCTGTCGCGATTCGCTGTCTGTCATTCGTCCAAACATCTGCGATGTCATCCATGCGATCTTGACTTAAGACATCATTGTTCCTCGTGACCGCACATCACCGAGTTACTGTCTTTCCAAGAGGAAACTGATGGAAACCAATCAGCCTCGGAGCATAATTTTGAAATATTTTGTGGACAATGCTATGACTTGGATTAATAAATAAATGCAATATATTGTACAATTTTATAAAAGTGTTTTATGATATAATAGTATATTGTAATTAGTGACGATTAATTTTTTTTAAATTTTTTTATTGGAACTTATCAAATAATTTAATCACATGATTATTTAAATGATTGTAAATATTATTTGAAACGAGAAATTCTTAAGTTGAAAGAAACTTTAAAAATTTTGATAGTCATATATCAATGTTAAATATATTTGAACATTAAAAAAAATGTTTTATTATGCATACTACGTATATAGAATATATATCTTATGTTTTTCTTTAAAATATAGTCTTATCTAAATATCTGTGTCCATAGAATAAAATAAAAGACAGATTGAAAGATTGTACGGTATTAAGTATTACAACAAAAAAATTATATTTTTGAAATATTTAAGATTTTCAAACATTTTAAATTTCCAGGATTTAAATAATTTTTTGTTTTGAATTTTACTTAATTTAATTCAAAATTTTTGTCGAATATTTGAAATGATTTAATACGCTTTGTATTATTAATTACACCAATACTATAGTTAGGTATCACATAATAAAATATTCAGAATATCATATAATGATACAAAAAACAATATATCTAATATAAAATAAAACATTCACCATAATATAGCAATGTTGAAAAATAAAAGAGACAACAGACAGGAATACATTTTTCAGCAAAAGATTTCTATGAATAGAAGGAAGTTTAGTCATCAATGAATATATCGTACACACAAATATACTGAAACTCTTAACATCTTGGTTAAAATTATTAAACGCATGCTTTTTAGATTTTCGAAGAATAATCTGTATACTACTAAAAAAAATTTGATAAATTCGAATTTATATTTGCATTTTCTAATAAATTTATTTAATCTTTAATAAATATTATTAAAGAAGAATTTATATTTTACGGTATATAATTTACATTACACAGAAAATGTTATAAAACATGCATATTATCTTCTAGAATGTCGGTGTGGCATAACGTATTATCGATTAGATGCTCGGAATTTTCAGCTAGCGATTTATGATTACCTGCGGTAACGATGTGTATGACATATGTATTATACAGTGAATCAATAATATGCGTATCGATCATTTTGTCGTAGTGGACAATGTATTATGGAAGCTTAATATCGTGCTTAATATCATGTTCGTTATTTATTCATAACAGTTAAATCTTTAGGGAGACATATCGACAAAGAGCGAGAGAGAGAGAGAGAGAGAGAGAGAGAGAGAGAGTTTTAACTAAAAATATAATTGTAATATTATTTAATAATACGCTATAAAAGATTGTTTATTTTTTTTATTGTGATTAGATATAGTTGTTACAGTAGTTAGAATAGAATTAAGTCAATGACATATATATTGTACAATTTTAATGACTTTGGTGACGCAACTTACCGATTTTTCCAATTATTTTTTTTTTTTGCAAAAACAGCAAAATGTTCTAAAATGGTCAATTTTTAGTATTTGAATTATTTTCAAAATTTAAAATATAATATTTTTAAAAATTGTATCGTGTAAAATTAATTGTAACGTTTTTTATAGATCAACGGTATCTTAGTCGTTATCTTCGCATTTTTTTAAATTGCTGCTGTTGCTTTTTAATTACTGTTGATAATGACATCGATTATGTGATAGATAAGGATAGTCCATGTTTAATCGATAATAATTGTACTCAATTGCTTTGAATTAATATGATTTAAATGACGCTGTCATTTATAATAACATAAAACATACTAGAGGGGTACAAATATATTAGAAAAAATGTATTAGATAATGTATTAGAAAACGTATTTGATAATAATAAAGGTAATAAAATTTTTTTTTCGTGGATTGTAGAAAAGTGAAATTACTAGTTATCTATTCAATACAGTACAGTGGTTCCTAAGCGGCAATATATGAATGATGAATTTATCGTTTTCGTTTTCTAATACGCAATGATCCTGGCGCTGAATTGTACACGCGACTTTACGTACTGCGATAAATCAATGGTCCGACGGCCAATAGTCGTGCTGAGCAGGAAAAAGGGATTCATGAGAGATTCGATGGTACCGATATATAATATTCATAAGCAAACTGTCGTGCCACTGGTATCGGCGCAGGCGTAACCATCGTCGCTTTATTGTGCCATGCCGTTCATATCATATCGTTCTGGCACCTACTATCTGAAACGAAGCAAAAGTATTCCTTGTTCATTCGTGCGACCTTAATCAATTTCGCTATGTCAAGGAGAATGTCGTCCATATTGATCCTCGTTTTCTTTTTGCCATTTGTGTTTTGTCAAACGTTGATGAATTTGAGTAAGTATACAAAAAGTTTACTCGCGGGGATACAAATACAAGTGCGGTATCTTTTCTTGTTTTTCTTTGTCGATTATCTATAATGCAACTATTAATATTATGTTTGATAAAGTCATAATTCTCGATGTTAGATAATTTCTATTTTTACTTGCAATGTTAATCTAATGAGTGCTTAGCTCTGTACAAGATATATATGTTTCATGCGAAATAACAATTTTGAAACAGTATGATTTATAATTATTAATAAAACTGAATAATAGTAATAATGTGCCGATATAATGAGTGTGACATTTTTTTCCTATTTCTAAGTGGTCGTAATAGAAGAATCCGATTCATTTATTTTGGGTATTTTAAATGACGCGGTTCCAGAGGCAGAACGAAATTTTGCTAATGATATGATTACTGTTGATTATTCTACTGTCACAGTGAATCGCGAGAATGTAGATGCAAGTTTCGAGACAGGTATGTTGTACATGTATATACATTCAAATTTGGAAATATTATATGTTATCCGATCTTTACTTTCGAGATGCTATATTGTCATTTATGTACGTTTATGCATGTTATGTAAAGTATTGTTTCTATTTATTGCTCTTAGAAAAGCATCTTTTATAGTCTTTTATAACGAAGCAAGCTGTACAGAGATAAAAAATGTTCTTCATTTTTGTGACAGTCTGTTCCAAACTATATAAAGGAATAAGTATCATACTGGACATGACGTGGACTGGTTGGGACAAATTACGAAATATTGCGGACGAAAGAGGAATAATATACAAACGTGGCGATTGCAGTATAAGTCCGTATGTTCAAGCGATTGATGATCTTTTGATTATGAAAAACGCAACCGATGTTGGCTTGATTTTTGAAGATGAAAGAGGTACGCAAATGTTAACAATTCACTATTGTTTACATTAATACTATACGAAGAATATTTTGCATGACTTGATTTATTGTACTCTATGCATTATATCCGTATATAACTACATTTCATAGTATTTTTGTAAATAACATAGTTCAACAAAAAAATGTTAAAAAAAATAATTTTTTTACAATTTAGGCTTTTTATCATTTCATAATTTTCAAAAACAATAGGTTTAATGTTTAGTAAATCGGTTTCCAATAGTTTAATCTAAAACTTTCCTGCAATGTGTGTTATACTTAATAACTCTTATATTTATTCATTAAACTCGTATAAATCATAATTTTTATAATAAACTTATTTTACACATACATTGATAGTTTTTTTCTGAATATCTTGGCTATGGAATGATGGATTTTTTAAATATAACTTTTTTTACAATTTTTTGATCCTAAATTTCTTAAAGTTATTCCTTCATTAAATAATACAGTATTTTGATGTTCCCAACAGTTATATTTAACATAAAAAAATCAGTAATAATCACCCTTTCTCTTCAGATTTGAGAAAAAAAAATTGTTCGTTGTTAAATTATTATTAAAATAAAAAATACGTAGCATAATTTTTATAACAGTTCGTTAATGT
The DNA here is from genome assembly GCF_001594075.2 of Trachymyrmex cornetzi. Classification (NCBI taxonomy): domain Eukaryota; kingdom Metazoa; phylum Arthropoda; class Insecta; order Hymenoptera; family Formicidae; genus Trachymyrmex; species Trachymyrmex cornetzi. The sequence continues at coordinate 209,743 of NW_017295784.1, forward strand.
TAATTAATTAGATTGATAATGCATAATAATGATTTTAGAGCTAAATCAGAGCCTTTATTACCTTATCGGAAATTCGATAATTAGATTGGTGGTCATCGACGAATTGACAGAAAGAACTGTGGCAAAAATACGGGGTATGCGACCGTCACCGTCTTATTATGTAATTTATGCTAGCACAGCGAAAATGGAAGAACTATTTAAAACGGTGAGAGATAAATATCATCGTTTTAGCACGTATACTATTTATTTTTAACACTTTAATACATATTAAGATAATTAAACATTTGTATTCTAAATATTTAAGACTTAAATTTTTTAATATCTAACCGTAAATAGGTATAAAATTAAAACACCTTTCAGGCTATTGGAGGAGGACTCGTTAAAAGAGAAGGTATCTGGAATTTAGTATTTACAGACAATAATTATCACGAATTTCGTTATATTACCGGTGATCTTCAGTTAAATGTTTCATTCACCATTCTTAATATGAAGACTGACATATGTTGTCGTTTAATGGGCGACGTGTCCTGCACATGTCCTTCAAATTTTAAGGTCAGTTTTAATAAAATTAATTTTTTATGAAATTTGAATATCTCTATTATTTTATACAAAAGAATTTATTACCTAGGAAATATGAAAGAAAAAAAAATTAATGTAATATTATTTATAAATAAGAGAGAGCTCTTTTATATATTTTTTTTTTATTAACAACTTATTAAGATCGAAGTCTTAGTAAGTGCGTTTATCGTTTATAAAGAAATAATTAAAAAGAATTATATTATGTTAGATATTCCCACACTACTTCAAACGTTTGATCGGCTTGATCGTAAGCTTGATGAGTGATGTTCAAAGAGGAGGTGTAAGTGTAGCTGCAAAGACAGGTCAGTGTGATCAAGCAGTTAATTCAACTTCAGCTTCAAACATCACAGTGGAAACATTCAACAAGATTTTAATGACAGTAAGTATTATCGAAGTAATTAAAATATCCATTAGGAGAATAAAATATATCTGATTTATACTATGTTTATATCAATTAAAGCGTTTTCAAGATGAAAACTTGAAGGTAATTAACAATGAGTACTTAAATAAGTTTACTTATTTACGTTCTAGAGATTGGACAGTAATGATACTTTCGAATATTGGTCAGAGAAGGCGATGATTACTTACAAAGCGGAGATCGAGTTACAAATGGTTAGTCATGGTTTTGTAGATGCGCTCGCAACTTGGACGAGACGTACAAAAATTAAAGAAGCCGATGGGAGGAAAATAGAACCAGCCAGGCGATTCTTCCGGATTGGAACGGCACCGGTAATAATCACAATTCGCTAAAGCTTTGTTTCGTTTTATTAAATGAAAAATCAACGTTAAACGAAAATTTATCGGATAATAAATAATTACAAAGTGGTTATTTTTAACGTATTTTGTAACTTTAAACAACAATTAAGTGCATTGTTAAGTCGTCAATTTTATTTAAATTAAAATTAATTATTGTTATATAATTTAGCAATTAATTAACTCTTCAAATTGTATGTATAAATTAAATTGTAATTTTATTCATGCGAAGAATATTTTTCATATTCATATTAGCATTTTACCTATTTCGCTAATAATAAGAAATACGACTGCAGTAAAAGTTGATCTAATGTTGCCTTAATTAATCTGGTTGATAGGCAATACCATGGTCTGTAATTAAGAAAGACCCAGTGACGGGTCAAGACATGAGTAACGAGGATGGAAAAATCTGGGAAGGTTACTGTATAGATTTTATTCAAAAATTATCCGAGGAGATGCAATTTGATTATGATCTTGTTATTCCTGAAGATCTAGAGTTTGGCAAAAAATTGTCTAATGGTGACTGGAGCGGTCTGATAGGTGATCTGGCTAAAGGAGTATGTCTAAATATTTTTTCAAAATATTCTGTATATTTTTAAAATATTCTTCACATTTAACACGCACCGATATTTTGTTTTATTTTAATATAACTTTCAATCATTCGTTGCAATTAATTGCCTTTATTTTATTTTTTCTTTTTTATTCTGTTTTATTATGTCACACTGTAGTAATATGAAATAATGTAACATTAAAAATTTTATTAATCTCAATCTTTGCAATCAGTTTCTTTTGAGGATTAAAAATTTTACCATTAATTCGCATTAATTAGTTTTGGAGTGTCCGCAAAAGATTTTAAAAGTTAAAGTAGCTTGATAATATTTTTTGACTGTAGCAAGTAAATTTGTTTAATAATAGGAAACTGATATTGCTGTGGCGGCATTAACAATGACATCAGAGCGAGAAGAAGTCATTGATTTTGTTGCACCCTATTTCGAACAGTCCGGTATATTAATCGGTATGCAATTTAAATCTCTTTTATATTACGTGTGTTATATTTTATATGAATGTTACCAGCAAATAGAATATAAATTTTAATAAACGTTTACATTCTTTTTACAGTAGTTTATCTCAATTCTTATTCCATTTTTTATATTTTTTAAAATTTTATTAATCCAATCTGTGAGACAGGTTTTTTTTAGCTAAATATGCATGTATAAATGATAATTTAATATAACAAGAATAATTTATGTTAATTTTTCTTTTTAAGTAATGAGAAAGCCAATCCGTAAAACGTCTCTATTTAAATTCATGACGGTATTGAGACATGAAGTCTGGCTTAGTATAGTAGGAGCGTTAACTTTGACCGGTATTATGATTTGGATATTAGATAAATATTCACCATACAGTGCAAGGAACAATAAACGACTTTATCCCTATCCTTGTCGGTACGTATCTGATAACATATTCATTTTTGCTGCGTGTTCTATTATATTGAAAACTGCATACAAGAGCGATTACTTCGTATGTATTAAATATATTTTATTGTATGTAATAGATAGCAATTTAATTTTTCATCAAAAAATTTTACCTGTCTTCTCTTTTTGCTTTAATCTAACAGACAAACTTTTCAGAGAATTCACATTGAAAGAGAGCTTTTGGTTCGCACTGACATCTTTTACGCCACAAGGTGGTGGTGAAGCTCCAAAAGCGTTATCAAGCAGAACTCTGGTTGCAGCTTATTGGCTATTCGTTGTACTGATGCTCGCGACTTTTACTGCAAATTTAGCTGCTTTCCTTACTGTGGAAAGAATGCAAGTATGTCTCTTTTATTATATATTTAATGGAAATTTTTCTTTTTCTTTTTTTTTTATTTAATTTGAAGAAATTTATTTTATTTGGAGAATATTGTTAAAAATATAAATCTTCCGTAAGACATATCATTTCTCCCACACTAATATACGTATATTTCATTACATAGTCACCTGTACAATCATTGGAACAATTGGCTAGGCAATCACGTATAAATTATACCGTTCTAACCAATTCTAGTGCTCATCAATATTTCCAAAATATGAAAAATGCCGAGGACAAGCTATATACGTGTGTAAAACATATAGCATTTTTTTATGAAATACGTTATTAAGGTCATCGGCAACGTTATGCATATTTTATATTATTTGGTTGTAGAGTATGGAAAGAAATTACATTAAATAGCACTAGCGATCAAGTAGAATATCGTGTCTGGGATTATCCAATAAAGGAACAATACGGTCATATTCTACAAGCTATTACTCAAGTGGGACCAGTCAAGTCTACCGAAGATGGTTTTAGAAAGGTACAAGAAAAAAGTAGAAGAAGAGAAAAAATGTTGAGAAATTGTGAAACGCAATAATAAATGTTTAGTTGAAACGTATGATATTTTTCAGGTGATAGAAAGCGAAGAGGCCGAATTTGCGTTTATTCATGATTCGTCGGAGATAAAATATGAAGTAACGAAGAATTGCAATTTAACGGAAGTAGGCGAAGTATTTGCCGAGCAACCGTATGCTATTGCCGTGCAGCAAGGCAGTCATTTACAAGAAGAAATAAGCAGAAAGTCAGTTTGATTTATTTCTTTTCTCTTTTCCATTATGCTTAATTCACTCGATTCCCAATTAAGATACTATCGATTATCATTAGAATTATAGCGAAGTGTTGTATTTGAATGTGTCTTTTTTATTGCTATATTGCTTATTTTTATAATTCGTAAGTTTTTCTACAATTATAAATATCTTGAACACCAACAAATGTATAGCACATGCATTAAGCATGTAAATAGCAAAAAGTTTTTAGTAATTATATTGGAATGAAATGGATTAAGTAGCAGAGATGTACATGAGTAATATTGTCATTTTGATCGTCACGTATACGACAAATATGTAATATAAATAATATTATTTTTAGAATACTGGATTTACAAAAAGACAGGTATTTTGAGACACTAGCAGCCAAGTATTGGAATCAGACATTAAAATCTAATTGTCCAAATTCCGATGACAATGAGGGAATTACGTTGGAGAGTTTAGGTTTGTTATTATTTCTTATACATCACTAAATTTAGATGTTATGTAAATATACCTAATATATAGAAAAAACTATATATATATATGTACAAATGTAATTGTATAACATTGTTTAAATTTGCTATTGAAGTATTGATATATTTAGGTATTTATTTTTTCTAATTGATTCAAATTTTATATTTAATTAATATTTCTATAGGAGGTGTATTTATTGCAACTTTGTTTGGACTGGCACTGGCGATGATTACTTTAGCCGGTGAAGTTCTTTACTATCGTAAACGTAACAACTCTCAGAAAGGAAAACAGCATGACAAAAAGACAATTAAAGATATTGAAAATGACAAGATCATCATGCAGAAAATCGCATCAAAGCTTCGAATGAAGCCCGCGCCTACTGATGCAGCTTTTAGCAAACAACTTAATCACACACCGCGTGTTTCACACATCTCTGTCTATCCACGACATTTCCCTTTTAAAGAGTAAACCATTTTCAACGATGATCTATATATTACGAACTCGCAAAACATTTCTGGTTAATCCTTATGTGTTTTTCAGAGTTTTCTCCTTTTCACAATCACTTTTAATACTTAGAATTTATCACAAAGGTCAATATACGTAGAGTTTAAGATGTATTATGGTGTATTTGTCGAAAGATAATCATTTTCAGACAATATTGTTTTATTATAAGATTATTCTTAATAAAGTATCGTGCAGAAATTAGAATTAAATGATTGATTATATTTGTATGACATAAGGTTCTTAAAATTATATTTATACAAATTTTTGGGAGACTGTTCCACTACTGACAAATAAATATCTTAATATTAATTAACTGTTATTGATTACGCACATTTACAAAAAGAGATGTACAATACGTTTTTAAAATATTTATATACTATTACAAAAATATTAATAAATAAATACGCAATGTGTTCTATTTATTTTTTCTTTTTCAGACTTATGACAAAGTTAATTTTAATGTTTTCTGGTATCTTATTTTCATTTTTATTATTTTACGTACAAAATATTAAAATAAAAATTTTACAAAGAATTTCATATTTTGTCAAAATAAAGTAGAAAATATCTTCTAAAGTTGTCACTCTTTGAATAATATGATTACTTTAATATTTTCATACACAGAGCGAATAACGAAAGGAATTGATTCGAATATAAAGAAAACATATAGTTTTATTTAAGATAAGGATATTTATTCTTCTCTCTTTTTAACGAAGAAAATCTGCGGTAATCTTTATATTATATAACAAGATCCAGCAAATATTAAAATAGCAAATAAAATTTTCATTATCTTCAATAGATTTGTTATGAAGAAGAGAAGATAATATAATATCTTAGATGTGGAATACATTATATATTTTTTTTTACAAACGATTGCATTGGAACGGAAATATTTACAATAATACGCGCGGTCATTGATCTTCGAATACTTTCACATTGTATATAGTTTTGCTTCCTGGGCGTAAATAGAGCAAAAACGATGATATTCATTTAACAATTTGAAACATTTTTGTATTATTGAAATATTTTTGGTATTATTTTTACATTATTTTATTATTCTGTTTAAAATTTTCCAAAAAAAATGCTATTTGTATCTAATATATTTATAGTGTGATATTGCTGATAAATAATAAATTTGTAATTTTATCCTTAAGCGAACAATCATTAAATCAATTATAATCACTTCATTCATATTGATAAATTTATACGGAGCTGTAATTTTCTTGTGTGTGTGTGTGTTGCGTTATTAAATATTCTAAATTATCAAAATAAATAAATTATAAAATTATACTGATACAATAAATACCTTAAAGTAAACGGATACGATTGTGAATTTATTATCAGTAAAAGTTATATATTGTTCTATCTTACTTTTTCCATTGATGTAATTGTGCATGTCCTACAATCTCATTATTTTCACTAGTTTTCGTCGTAAACGCTCACTCCGAGTTACGTAAATAAAAGCAAAAGTAGTTTAGGTAATCGGCCGATTGTTTCGATCACTTCGATTGGAGCGTGTCACGGTTCGTGAATTTTTCTAACAAAAGAATAAAGACTTATGCTAGGTAGGGAATATCTGTTATTTACTACGAGTCAATATAAAGGCATTTTACACGAAGATACGATCACTTGATGAGAAAGTGATGTAGATTGTGGTTATCCTATTGGAATTGAAAATACAAATCTATTCGGGTTTCGTATAAATGATTGATGGTCTTCGAAAATGACTTACTGCAAGGTCAGTGAAAGAGAAACGTTTAGATAGAACATTAATTCAATATGGCATTTAACTAATTGTGTTTATATTAATATTTCTTTGCTTATACGTGTAATATTGTATGCTCATTCTATTTTAAAACAACAATTGATTTTGGATCTTTGTAAAAATTTTTTTCTTTATAAAGTCTTTAAATTAAAATACAATTAAAAGATTAAACGATATAATTTTTTTAATTATTCTCTATTTCTTGTATTAAATAAGTTTTGACTTCTATATGACCTCAAAGTCATAATTCCTCAATGCTATAAATAATATCAAAAGCTGTAATTTATTTAAGATAAAGGTAAAATACAAGGATTATTTTTTTTAAGGATATTCTACATTATAATATCTAGGCATATATTAATGTTATACTGAACAAAATTAATATTTTTATTGCTATTGTTATTTGAATAAATAAATAAATATTTTCTTATTCATTTGCAGATATATTTAACGCTATCAGCTCTAATTACTTATCATGTAAGTGCAGATTACGAACGTTTGAAAAATTGGGGTCCATCAGAGAGCATATCGCATTCTTGGAATAACCAGTATGACTTTTATGAGAGTGCTCCTTCCGAGATTCTGCCTGATTACAGTTTTTATGAATTGAGCAAAGATCGATCTATAGATCGTTTTGGAAGCCCATCTGAATCTTTTCCCGTTATTAAGAAAGAACCTATTGAAGAAAAATACTTGAAAAAAATTCCATTTTATGTGTTCTCTAATAAAGATTCCACAAGGTACAAGGAATTGACTCCTGACTTAGGAGTAGCGCACTGTCAAGAAATCAAGGTGAAATCAATCGGAAAGGATGGTGAACCAAGGAAAGGCATTACGACTTGTTACAATTGCAAGGATCCCAAAACTAAATCTACGTATGAACGTTGTTTATATAGCAGTCATCCCGAAGAGAGTGCATCCGCTAATATGAAGGTGGAAAGTTATTTACCCGCACCTACTAGGTTCAGACATCGAAGGTAGCAATATTAAAATATTCTTCGAACGCAAATAGAAATATCATGCTCGACAATTTTTATTGAAAGTTTGTTAAAACTTAATATTTGTACTTTAAAGAAAGGCAATTTCAATAATTTTAATATGTTTATACGATAGTATAATAATACGTTCTTTTATTCATTTTTATTCGAACTATAGATATATTGTTCAAAAAAGGAAAAAGTGAGACGTACTTCGATTGAACGCGAAAAAATAACGTTTCTTTTTAATCCAAAAGATACAAAAATGATATAGCTAGATAACTCAGAATTATTTAAAGAATATTTAAGGAAATATTTTACCATAGATAGATTTAAAAAGAAGAAAATAATTTTAAACAAAAAATATTAAAAAGAAATTTATTATAATCTTTCTATTTTAATTAATTTTTTCTAAAAAGAGAAATAATATCACAAAGTTGCACTAATTAAAATAAAATTTGTGCAGATTATATAATTTTCTCACTACATGCTACGATGTCATTACTATTATTTATTATCGCAGATCCAATTACGAAGAAAACAATAATAGTTACGGAAAACTACGAAGTCCTTACCGATTTACTGATGAGTATTTTACTGACACTACCCGTAACGTACCAACTGTATATGAAAACAAGGGAGAAAAATGCGAAAAGATCGTAAAAGATTCTATGGTGTGTATGGTGTGCAAAGACGCTAAAACCAATGGCAAATATGAGCAGTGCTCGTATGTAAAGCAGCCACATGAGAAAGCATACTCTTACATCAAATCCAGCACATTTGGAAAACCTCAAAAAAGTGAGGAAAATAACAGCGATGAACGTCCCGAGTTAACTTCTCATTCCAAAGTCTCTGATTTTGAAGCGTCTGATCACCAAAAAGATCATAGTCCAAGCACTGAGTCTCGTGAATATTCTTATCCTAGCGAGGATTATTCTGAGAAGACTTCGACAGTGAACGAACAGGATGAAGTGAAGGATTCTCCTTCATCAGATTGTAAACAAATACAAAAGGATTCCAAGTCCTGTACGGTGTGCAAGGATTCTAAGACAGGCGGTACTTATGAGAAATGCACTTACAATTATCAACCCAGCGATAAATTATATAAATACAGCAGATCAAAAACCTTTGGATATCCGGATAAGACCTCAGATTCGACTCGGGACAGTCGAGACTCAAACAAGAGTCAAGCATCGGAAAAATCAAAGAATTTTGATTACCCGCAAAGTTCCAATTCTGCTCCTGATTATATAGGTAAGATTTCAAGCTGATAGAGTAGCCTGTTCTTCAAACGATTAAACATGATTGATTCTTACTTATAGATCCAATCAATCATTCAACTACTCGGCTATAACTTTAAATGCAGCCATTTATTTTCTAATAATATCCCATATAATTTAATACTAAATTTAGTTCTAATTTCCAAAATTTTTTAATACTTTTGTATTAAATTGAGAATTAAAATTCTAGCAAGAAAAAATTATTATTAAGTGCTTTATACAAATATAGTTATGACATGCAGTGTACTGGAATTTTTTACCCTAAAATTATGTTCTTTGGATATATATTTTGATTAAATTCTGTTATTGTGTGGGTGGTCTAATTTTGGAAAGCATATTAAAGATGTTTCTATATTAAAAAAAAACCGAGTTTTGCAGCACATTCGTATGCATAATATAACAAATGAAGTGTGCAGCACAAGTTATTTGAGTTATAAATCACAGAATTTTTTTACTAATGGCTGTTTAGAGAATGTATTGGCTATATTTTAATTATATTTACACTGATTTTTCAGATAAATCAGAACACTCTACTTATCCACGGGAATCCAACAAAGAAGTAGAAGCTGAAAAAGTCTCGTATGATTCTGACGGTACATCTCATGATTCACCCGAGTATAGCAGCGATTACTCCAGTTCCGAAGCGAGTGATTATCAATTTCCTTCATATAATAGCAATCCTGAATCTTACGATGGCCAAAAGACATCTTCCTCAAAACCTGTTTCGGAGAATTACTCTGAAAATATCAGCGAAGATAATTGTAAAACTTTACAAAAGGATTCAATGACGTGCAAGGTTTGCAAGGATCCGCAAACAGGCAATGATTTTGAACAGTGTTCATACTCGTATCAACCCAAGGATAAGCTCTTTTCTTACAGTAAATCCAGCTCGTTTGGTAATCCACAGAAATCCGAGCAAACATCGCACGAAGACGAGCACTCATCAGACAGTTCTGAAGTTACGAAGAAGTCTTACGACAAATACGTTCCGGGACTAACTTATGAAGCTTCATCGACGGATGAAGCTACATCTAAAGATGATGCGGAAGGGAAGAAAGGAGTGGATGTTGGATACTTGGACACAGTGAAAAAGAAGGCCGAGATCGAGGAGTTTATGCAGAAGTTTCAGAAAGAGGACCGATCGAATTGTAAAAAGATTATGCGCGATAAAATGACCTGCTACCAGTGTATCGACGACAAGGGTTTTCAAAAAGAGGAATGCGCTTTTGTCACCGGGCAGGAGCCTGACAAGGATCAGCTCGTATTTCACGAAACGAAAGAATTTCAAGTTGATTCCGTGCCCCGAGTTCGCGCCCCGAGCGACTTCAAACCGTCAAGTTCGACGAAAACGAAAGCGGTAGATTCTTTAGAACCCAGCACGTCCGCTAGCAAAAATTCGTACGTTAGACTGGAGAAGCCGGACAATGATTATCCCGATGAGGCGTCGCATACCGCAGAGGAAACGAAGGAAGCTGAACCGTACGATTATACATCGGAAACAAAAGCCAAATACGACAAGGTCCTTAGATTAACTCTACCAGCATATATGTTTACCACTTCGGAACATGAAGCAGCGTTTGATGAGATTGTAGCTTCTGACCATGATCAGCGCTAAATTATATCGAGGTGTTTGTTTCCTGGTGAAAATAGTTCTTATATTTCATATTTTTAAGTAAATTTAATATTATAAATTTAGATTTCTGAAAAATACCTTAAACTTTTTTATTATAGATATTCTTCGGAAATTTTATAGAATGGAAAAACTTAAAATATTTCAAAATGTATAAAGAATTTTAGAAAAAAATATAGATCTTTTTAGCATTTCTAAAAAATATTTCAATTTGTACAAAAAAAATATGAGAAATTTTCTAAAAAGTTATAAAATTATACAGGAAATCTGAAAAATTTTTTTAGAAATTTATATGAACATTCTAAAAAATTAAATGAAATTTTTTAGAAAAAATTTTCACCAGGGTTGGCACCATTATCCTTCCTTTTATCATTACATGTCCGGTTATTTTTTATCTTCAAGTTAGAAATTTCTCAGGACACTGTACTTAAACATTTTCATTGTACTTGAGAATATTAGCCTTATAATAATTATACCTTCATTGTTATTTAGTTTATAATATTTAGAGTTTATTTGAGTATACATAACTTTATATATTTAATTAAATGAATTTTTGTTGATGCAATGTAAACGTTCAGTCTATCATATTATAACTTGCTAAGACATTGCATCGTAAGGTGTTATGAATTTAAGTATCACAATAATTTTTATAAAACATATAGTAGAATCCGTTGTAAAATTAGTAGTTGTAAGAACAGATTTGATAATGCTAGCGAAATATTTAAAATTTAATATCTTTGTGTTTGTAATTTTCAATTTTTCATATGAACCTCTCTATTTTATATATTCCCACTTCTTATTTACATGAAAAAACATTTAAAGTTTAGAATTATTTTATATGATCTAGAAGCTGTTTTTCATGGTTCTGATATTTCGTATTCGGAATAAAAAAAAGTATCAACGAAATCTGTAAAAATCTTGTAAAAAGAAGCTATGAAATAATGTACAGTAAAAATTGATCAGTATGTCGTGAAAAGAGAATTTGAATCAGATTTTAATTCCAAATTGGAATTATATGTTTTTTTAAAGGACAGTTATACACTGTGTCTACATTCGTATTTTTAATATATATATGTATAAAATACAATGATCTTCGTATGAATCAATGCCAGGCAGATTGAGACTTTTTGGTATACCTGATGATATCGTGAATAATAGGAAATACGTTGTATATATCGGGATCTTAAAATAGAATCGAGCTATTTTGGCGAGCAGCGGCGGACGGCGAGCGGTGAAAGACGGTCGGCGCGCGGTGACCAGACCAGCGCGAGAGCAACGCAATGCGGCGATCAAATCGGTAAAGATGTAAGACCGTGGAGTCACATCGTCTCAGCTCTGCGTGCCAGTCTGTAAAGTCACGACGAGGTCTGAGCACCAAGCGATTCGAAACGACGACGGTCTGTAGTAGCTGCGGGCGCGCGCTAGTGTCGGCATCGGAGCTGCTCGTATCCCTTTTAATATCCGCCTTCTCCTCCAACTTTTAGAATCCCAAAAGTAGTGTAGAGAACCGGTTTCTCTCTCTTTCTCTCCCCCCACCCTCTCTCTCTCTCTCTCTCTCTCTCTCTCTCTCTCTCTCTCTCTCGGCTAGTGAGTAGCGGCACAAGCCAGCGTGCGGAATCAACATCAGTGAATTACGAAATTATCTTGGATATGAACTCTTCGACATTTGTCGGGTAAGATCATCGTTTCTTCTAAATTACAGTCTATTGTTGAAATACGCGTGACTCTTTCTCTCCGGATCATTCCACAAATAAAAAATGTAATCGTAGCGCATTTATTTCTTGCAATAAGAACGAATATACGTTAGAAAAGAAAGAAAGATAAGCATGACTTAAAACTGCCGGTAGTCTTACGGTCAATATTAAGTTCAAGCGTTATAATCTAACATCATGTTGAATTATTCTCGATTTAGCACTGCAGATATGTTGGAATTATGATTAAAATTTTAAAATATCTTAGAACATTGTCAGTCATATTAAAAGATAAAAATTATTGTATGTAATGTTTATGTTTTATCGACATATACACACAAAACTTGAAAGAGAGACAGACCTCGCGGAAGAATTAAGGATCAGAGATGGAACTCGTTTTTCGATCGTCGTGCAATGGGTCGAGCGTCGCAAGGCCAAATCGGCCTTGTCGTTGTGTGTCCCAAGGAGAACACATATTTCATCGTCAAGAGACGAGTGATATCATTCGACAAAAAGATTTGACTTAGAGCGCAGCTTTTTCGCAAGTCAGCGCATTTTTATGTCCAATTGGGCGCAATGCCTCGCTTACACTTTGGTGAACATTTCAGTAAAATGAATATCTTTTTTGAATAAAAATAAAATCATTTGGATTGTTGGTTATAGGTATAACTTACGATAATATTCTTTTATGTTACCAACAGTAGAATTTTAATTTTTTCACAGTTAATATATACGTTTTTCAGGTCCAAGTTCTTGACTCTTGATTGAATTTGATAAGTATCTTCATTCAATACGATTGTGGGATGATCGCACATTTATCGTGTATTTGCCGCGATGTTAGAAATCCTAAAAATAAAATGATTCGAAGTGTTTAATGTGCGAGACTTCACTGCGCAAGTCCGTCCGCGCTAAAATTACTCTTGCTCATGTATCTACCTAAATACATTTCTACTTGCTGCGGCTTATTGGCTGGGTTCCGAGCGTTACGGCGTGGCCGCCATCAGCATGACCGATTTGATTCGCCATGACCGAACTTTTCTGAGAAATTTACACTTTAAGAAAATAATACTTTTCATAATTTGTGATAACATGATATAGAAGAGAATAAGACAAATATTTTTGGCCGAATTAACTTTTTTTAGGAGATTTTTACAAACGATAAACATTTTTTTTAATTTTGCGAAATTTTTTTAATTTATTAGTGCAGGAAATTACTAAAATGCTAGATGGATTTCATGATATGGCTAAAATAAAAAATTAAAAACAAACATTTATTTATAATAATTGTATTAGTCACCGGTACTGATAAAAACGAGATCGATATACATCGTGAATAGTTTATTTATGTCAAAGTAACGTAGAAGAAGTTGGCATCCACAAGAAGCACTATCTTTTTCAACGAAGCGTTCATGAATCTGCTGAAAGTGAGAGTCACGTGCTGTACTGGTCGTGCCAAGATAAAAACGCCTGCGCTCCGGCACAGTATTAGACTTGACTCCAAAACTCTATTATTAAAATTGTCAGCTTCTTCTATTCATTGCTAGAAAAGAGTTTTGTTTAATTCTTGAATGAATTATTTGCATATACAACAACTACCAATGAAATTAATGCATTCTACAAACTATTTGTTTTTGTTACACTTTGCAATATAAATTTCATGTTAGATTTTTTATTGAATATTTTATTGACAAATTTACATATATAAAGACTACTATTACACATATTTTATTATAAAAAAAATTTTTTTTTTAATTATTATCTCTTATTCAATTATTATCATGTTCTTTTTCTTTACAAGATTTTATTACATTGAGGCTTAACATGATTCACATGGAAATCGCATTGAGTTCATAGTTTAAAAATAAATCAACGAAATATATATAATTTTGAGCTTAAGCAAATATAAATCTAATTATAAGTCTAAAAAATTCAATTTTTATATTTAATTCGCAATCTTTTTCTCACTTTGTGTATGTATAAGAATCTTAGAAATTATTTATAATTATTTTTCTTAGTTTTTTTTTTCTTCGATAGTAATATTATCGATGTTCGATGTATAACGACCTACATTTATACAACTGCGAGATATCTTCCAATTGCACTGTGATTCCAGTGGTCAGTGTTGTTTAATCCTTTTAAGGAAATGTCTGACCGTGTTCTCCTAAAAGACATTTTAATCAACTTTCATCAGATTGTACATAGTTTTTGATCGATAGAAGAAATATGAGCGACTAATTAAGTATTTCTTGTATTCCCAATTTAATTGTCACGATAATTTTACGTATGCGTGCTCTGAGAACAATATGGATTAATGATTTCTTAAAGTAGATCAGAGATTGTATTTGTGAGATTGTATTCAAGTTTAATCATTTTCTTAATTGCAATTATTATAATTTGTATATTTATAAACATTAATAAATCACATTAAATTATAAATTAAATTTAAACGTATGTATGAAATGTAAATGTACGTACGTGCGCAAAGCATGAATACACACAAGATGAGTCATCTTTAAAGTAGTTGCATTCCAGTGATAAGATAGCAATGTCTCATTCAAACTAAGAAGACTAGATTAATTACTCCTCTTAAATGTGTATGTTTTCGAGAAAACAACATATCACGAAAAAATAATTCTTATTTTATCATGAATATGTTATAATGTTGCATTGCATAAGGAGCAAGTTTTAGTTTGAATGAACTGATTAATGTGTTCAAATTATAGCAAAATTACAGTTTGCGTTAGAAAAATATATTTTTAATTAAAAGGAAAAATGTATCAAAATTAAAATAATTAAATGTATTTTAATTTAAAATAATTATATAAAAACAAATTATTTAATTATCAAATTTATCCAAATTAATCAATTGTTCGATTTTTGTTTACAGAAATCCGGGTGTCATGGTTGCAGGTATGTACACATGTCACACTTCTTTTTATAGCAAAAAGAGATAAATATAAATTTAAAAAATATATCGCATCAGGTAACAGAGTCTTAAGGATAATGAATAAGGATTAAAATTCAAATAAACACTAATAAAGTTACATTTTAATAAGTTTATTAGAAAATGTTAATTAGTTAATTATATCACTTCTTTATATCATATTGTATTACTCATAATTTGTATGATTTCAGGGCCACCTCCACCGCCACCTCCTCCACCTCCTATGTCTGGTCACTTGCCAGCTATGAGGATAAATACTGCCGAGGTAAGATGAACTAAATCGTAAGATACAACGAGAATCAATGATAGCATCGAGTGATTCATTTATTAAATAGAATTCTATAAATATAATTTTTTTCACAAATACACAAGGAAGAAGTTAATTATTTAAATTTTCTCTAATATTGAACACAATTCTAAAATATTATATTTTATTTTGAAAAGTTAAAGTACAGCATACGATATGTTAATATATATAAAACTTTATTTCTTTTAAAATTAAATATATTAAAAAAAATTTTTTATTTAAAAAAAATTGTAAATATTGAATTAGATTTTTTATAGTAATATGTTGAACCCGTTATATTATGGAAAAAGATATTATATTTTACTGTAACAGTAAAAATTTAATCTTAATTTTAGTCTCTCATTATTATCTAATTAGTAGCTAATAATAATTTATCTGATACTTTTTGATTCGCGGCATATAGAACGCCACAGCAAAGAGGCCGCAGGTAGTTAGCAACGATGTTTATGAACCACCAGCAGCCATTCAGAATGCTATGCTAACGAAAGACAAGAAACCCTTTACTTATACCCCGGGTATGGGCGGTAAATTAGATCTCTCGCAGATTCGTAGTCCACGAATGGCGAGAAGAGTAGCGAAAAATGCTAATGATGAGGGCATAGAGGGACCACCAAAATCCGCTATCGAGTCGAAGCAATCGCCTGCAGTTTCTCCCGCACCGAATCTCTTGATGCCTCAAGTCGCGGTTCCCGTTTTTCCTTCCAATGTGCCACCCCAGCCACCCCATAGGATGTCACAATCACCTTCAGTCAGTAGAACATTGTCGAACGGTAATTATTTATTTATATCCCTTTTCCATCTTTTCGAAAATTACTGTATTATAGGCAATTTCTGTTTTATAGGCAATTTCAAAGTTTGATATGTATTGTATTGTTGTACAATATAATAATCTGTGTGTGTGTTCTGGATGTTAATTAAAACAATTTTTAAATAGATACGTTAAAATCATGATCAGTTTCGAGTTGTAAATGATTGATGATAAATTATTTGATAAAATTATAACGGAAATAAGAAACATTTCAATTTTGTTTATAGCTGTAGACAAACAAGCTGAACCAGCAAGAAATATTACAAAGGTGGATACTAAAATACCGATCACAGTCACGTCAAGTCAGTCGAGCACTCCTGAAAGTCCGGGTACTCCTACTCAAGTTACTTTAGCCAAGGCTCCTACACCTTGGATGCAGAATAAAAATAAGCCTCAGGAAGAATTGCCTGAATGGGCTAAACGTACGAATGTGAATAAAACGGTTGGCAGCGACTCGTCGGAGAATTCAGTTTCACCGATTTATGTTCAAGTTCAACAAGCGTCTCCGCAATGTTCACAGGCGAAACAAAAGCAAGAGCAAAAACAATATTCGATTCCGCAGTGTCAACAAACAAAACCGCAACAGTTATCTCAACAGCCGCAGCAGCAGCAGCAGCAGCCGCAGCAACAGCAGCAGAGGCAGAATATCAATTCTGTAACGTCACAACAAACGAATTCGCAACAGCATGAACGAGTTGTACCTATCCGAGTAAGTTGGTAAATTAATTTCTTGCTATTCCTTAAAATATATAATTTTTATTTTTTTAACATTATAATATTCTTCAGATCGAAGATAGACCATCGGTATTTGATGTGAAGCGTGATTCTGGTCATCATCAATTTACCAAACAGCCTCCAACTGTGCATCATCAGCAACGATGGGGTCAAGTGCCTACACAACATACATTTGAGAATCAGGCGCAAAATCATCCGCAAAATCAAAAGCAGTCTCAGATTCATGTCATATCTCGGCCAGAATCGACTGGAACGACTTATATTATTCCTCTCGTAGTAGAAGGTAGCGAGAAAAGAAATATGCCACCAACTACGGAAAATAATATTAAGATTGGAAAACCAGCAAGAGTGTAAGTTGAAGACTAAATTAAAATAAATTAAATTAAAATATAATTAAATTTATATAAATTAGTATGTATTTAAGTTATATAAGTAATATGTATTTAAGTAATATAAATTTTTTAAATTAATAAGTAATGTTTATAATTTGTATCTTGATAATAAATGACTCAATTTTAGTAACATACAATTAATATCATATATTAAATTTTATTTAAAAAGTAATTTTAAATAGATCGTGTTTCGAAAAAAGTTTAACAAATTTGTTAGTTATTTATAACGTTTGCAATTTTATTTTAATTATTAATTATAAATAAAATTCTTAACAGTGTGCAACAGCGGAGTCCCGATCTTAATCAACAATGCGAGCCTGGTCCGATTCAGTCGCGATCATTTCGAGTCCTTCAAAAAATAACGGACACAGACGAATTAAATGATGTTGGTACAGAACAAATACGTAAAATGGAATTAAGTGAAGATGAAAAACTACTCATGAATAAATTTAAAGAGCAAGGTAGAATAATATTATTCATGTGTCTACCATATTAATTTTTTACTACATTGATTTATAATGTACATAGAAATATATGTTTTTCAAATTATTCATTTATATTAATTATTATCAATATAATATGATGTAAATTATATTTGATACGATTTTTAAAGACTAATTGATTTAACTTTTTAAACTATCGTTTGAAAACTCGAAATAAACAAATATTATATATTTTCTTATTATATTTTACAGTCGACCAAGAAATTTATCTTCATCAAGAGAAAGATCCAAGATATCGTGGTGCAGCAATACCCTCACGTGCTTTCCGTTTTTTACAAAATATGACAGATTCGAATGATGCTTCAGTAACTTGTGCTGGTAAGATTGTTTTACATTTTTATCTAAAAACTTTTATTAACGTTGAATTTTATTAAAAGCATAATAATACAATGTATATATTGTAACCTCTTGTTTTTTAAATCAATTAAACCTCCTTAATACTTAAACAATGAAGATTGGACATTGCAAATATAAACAATATAATAATTCTAATTTTATATGTTACAGTACCACAAAACGTTGTTAATAAGCGGCAAAACAGAAACTCTAAGTCGTTTGGTAAGTATCTGTAACTGCAAAAATAAATTTTGTTTTTTTAATTTTATTAAAATGACTGAAATATAATAAATTTGGATTGTGATCATTTTCATACAGAAGAGACACAAGCAAATTTGCCGCCTAGTGAACAACAAGTACAAGAACCGAAGAAATACACGGGTAGCGCAATTCCTTCTCGATCCTTCAGGATATTACAAGCAATGACAGCATCAGAAAATAATGGTAAATATATTTGATTCAAATATTTTTACAAAATTTTTATCTTGCTGACAGGATATTTTTAAAGATATTACGAATATCTTAAACAGTTTTTTTCCACATTTTTTACGTAGAAGAAATTTAAAAGTTTCAATTTTGGGAAAGTATTTTGAATTATTTCATAATCTTCTTACGTGGTACTTAACATAAATATACAAATTAATAATTTATTCTGACATACACATTCCTTGTTCATAAATTAATTGTAGAAGCTTATTTATATGTGTACATTAATATATCATAATAAGTGCTTTATATTCTAATGACTACTTTATTGACATAACATACGTCACAACGCTCAAATTTCCCAATCCTGTGTTCACAGGAATAATAAAATTTTCTTGGCTATGTATATATACTGATATATTATACATATACATATATATATATTTATTTACATAAACATACACGCACGCACGTACGCACGCAAGCACGGCACGCACGCACGCACGCACTCACATACAACACACAGAAGAGAGACAAAACAAAGTGTCACAGACTAATTATTATCTGAGAAACTGATAAAAAAATATATGATAAATACCGTTACTTTTTCGAAGGTCTTTTAAATGTATTTATAATTATAATTGATTGTTTAAAAAGTTTTTAAAGAAATTGAGAGAAAATAATATGGTAATTTTAAATAATAGATATTCTAAATAGATATAAAAAAAGTAATAATTTTAGCTTCGAAAATGTTCTGCCACATTACAATATTAAAAAATACTAAGCTTAAAATTGTAAGAAATATTATTTTTAAAAAAGTGTAAGATTTACTATTTTCCTAAAGCAATTTATTAGCGATACATTGATTAACATTGGGAACGTATTAGGCTAATATTGAATTAATATTGTGCCCATAAATTATGCTGTCAAGAATACAGGCATTGTATGCGATGTAGTACAATAATGGCTTCTTCACTGCGCAAATTTTTTTATAAATAATTTTATTTATAATCACAATATAGTTATAATTTTATTTATCTTTACCGTTTGCGTGTGGCAAGAGGAATTTGTATGAAGTCATATTATATTGCCTAATTCTTTTCATATTGAATACAATGTAGCAATGGCGATGATGACTGACTGACAATTAATCTGAAATAGTTTTACTCAACTTTTGCCCATAAAAAAGATATTTATCAAAATATATCAGACTCAATAATAATTATCGAATCATTAAGATAATATTTTCTCAATAATGCTATTTTTTAATATAATATTATCATTTATTATTACACAATGACATGTAAGAGAAAACCACGATCTACTTGACGTATACACTATTTTGTTAAAAATATTAAAATATAACTTTATTTGTATTTTTAAACATATATTCTTTCCCACAAGTACAATTACAATTAAATGTTGTAATTTATCACGATAATTTATTACGACATTTAACTAGATTGTATGATATATTATATGATATTTAATATTTTTTCCTTTGAACACAGGATGTGTAAGTTTTCTCATTTCTCAGCCGAATAATTTCGCTTTATTCCGTATTAATATACCAACTTTACCGAAATAAAATCAACTAGACATAGTGGTATAAGGAAAAAGGGAAAGCGAAATAAAACTGAAAGCGCGGATAAACTTAGACGTACTTTCGATCTAGGCAATTTTCTATTTCTAAACTCGTTTCATAGATCATGCAGTACATAATGCGACGTGTGATTAAGAGAAGGAAATTTCAGGCAGAAAAATAAAGACGACACGCACGGCTCTGTCTTACGCTCTGTATGTACAGAATTTAACTTTTTTTTGAATGGATTGTGCTGTTTGTTGTAGCTACACAAGAAAATCGTCAAGCAGATTACACCTGTCGAACAGAGAATAACTTGCCGGGCAATCAGCAAGATGCATTCTTCTCTCCTCGACCCGTTTCCTTCTGGTCGCATTCCGAAGGTTGGTGGGGCTATTATCCTGTGCAATATAATGCTCCACCCAATAAGTCCGTGAACGAAGCGGACAAGCGTTCCTTTCCTTACCTACAATATCCAGATGAAAATGCGTGCGTTGGATATGAATTTTTTTATCCGGTTTATGACGAAAACTTTGCGGACGTGGCACGAATAAATAACCAAGAAAATTCTTCAGGCCAGTATGGTTACGTTACTGTAATTTGCCCCCAAACGGGTTACAATGATGTCCAATCGCACGTTGATGAAAATAACTGTAACTACGTTCACAATCATTATGCCAGTGTTCATTCATCTCCTGCTCAGGACGATAGCTATTTTATGCAAGACAGTTCGATCAATAAATCAGGAAACACCTTGCCCAACGATTTGGGAATTAATCACTTGGACGCACAATCGAATGGGACACATAATCCCAAAAATGTCTGCGAGAATTACAATGGTGATAAAAATGGTATTAAAACGGCGATGAACATAGTTGATGAGGAAGACGACACGTCAGATGATCCCAACAAAACTATGATCTCTAATAACATTGAAAAATCGAAAAAAACATTTGGTCTGCATATCAATGTGCCTAATTACACATACATAGACACTAGCGATTCTAGTGATTCTAGCGATTGCAGTGATTCCAATGATTCTAGTGATTCTAGCGATTCTCTCTCCGATAATGAGCATTCTTCGGATTCCTGTCAGAAATATTGTAATGATACTACTTCCAATAATACATTGTCCAATAGTGATTCGGATTCATACGAAGGTTACTCAATAGGTATAAATCCTTACGAGAAATTGAAGAGAAATCCGTGTAATGTTTCTTCCAGTGAGAATTATACCGATCCCACTGCTTATTCGGAATGCTCGAATGTCGATAATTCATGTACACATTCGCAAAGCAATTCCGAAAGTAGTACTCACGGTGACAAGGTACTTTTTAAGAAAAATGATTATTCAAACGATCGAAATTCTTGCACAACACAGTTAAAACAGGATTTTACGTCAAAGTCGAAGGGATATAACGAAGAGGGTGACATGGATAATCAAAGTAATCTCGACTCTTCTAATCTAGAAGAGTTTGGTAAGATGAATTCTGTAAGTAGTCGCGTATCGAATACGGAGCAATGTGATCAAGAGAGCCTGATAACTGACAACGTCGTTCCCCATCAGTTAAGCATAATTTACGAGGATGTGGAACGGTTGAGTTCTGAAAGTCTTTATTGCGAGAGTAAGAAGAAGATCGATGAACAGAATGAAGCTTCTTTCGAGATGACCGATGATCCGTCCGATGATGCCGAAGCTACAATGGTCAGCGTGAGTTTGCCTCTAAAATTCAAATTTTCCGTGTCCGAGGACAATGAAGACATCACCACTGTGACGGTCGGCAACAGTAAAATAAAGGCGGAGAGATCTTGTAGTGGATGTTCCGCTAAAAATGATATGGATGACGATGTTAGCGCGAATTTTCATATTAGCAATGACACCAGCGTGAATTTTACCGTGAAGAGACACGTGTCAGACGCGACAGGCGCAACAGAGAGCATGAAAAATGAGGCGAGTATCGAGACCGCGGTACCGCATGTGGATTTCACTTTCAAGAAAGATTCAACGAACGTTAGCGAAACTAACTGCAAAGAACAGAACACGGAGGCGGAATTCCCAGTTACAAAAACAGAATGTAACGGAATAAACGTCGTGGAATCAGCGCCGAAGAATGTCGATGATTGTACCGCTTCTAAATCGGAAATAGATACGGAAATCAACAGCGAGGGATCAGTAAACGATGAAAATTATAGCCAAGCAGAATCTGCTTGTAATAATTTCGGATTCATTGACGTCGACAAGACGATCATTGAGTCGAAGATTGTTGCATCCGAACATTCCTGGATGCAAAATTTCGAAACACTTCAAACTGTCGATACAAATCAAACAAATCAGAAGGATTGTTGCGTAATAGTCGATGATGATCGATGTGTCGACCCTGATAGACAGGAACTCTGTCAGACAGATATGAAATACTTGTTGAGTATCCAAGATTCTCGCGAGGATACCGATGATGAGGACAGTGGAGTTACTTCTGATACAAGTCGAATGATATCTGAGATCGACACAGAGTGTCGTGAGATCGACACAGATTCGGAGTCTACCATTACAAAGAAGCAAAAGAAGTATCAACGAACGCAAACGCACTCACGACTCTTTCGGCTTCTGAACGACGATTCCATTTTGTCTGACTGTACCAGAACAGATCCCTGCAGAAAGGAATATCTCAGTTTACCGCTTAAGACGAATGCGTTCAACTACGATGACAGTTATTGCTCCAACTATTCCAGCGGTTTAACATCTCCGGAATATTCGCCTATTCACGAGCAATCTTGTCGAAAATTTCACGACACAGCAATGAATGGAAATACCGTGAGTTTATCGGACGGTAAGGTCCACCATCCGGCGCACCAGCCGGAGATTCCTTCAAAGGATAATTCGTATTTTCTGACTTGGAAAAACACGAAATTACCTAACCCACAGGAGCACGATGTTATGCCTTCTTTAGCTTTCAAGATCCTCAACAGTAAGACGCCCTTTTGGACCTACAAGGTGAACGTACTGTGCCCGAGAATCAAGAGTACGAAAAGCGTGCCACAAGCCCTGCTGGCACAGCAAATCGACCAGAACTAACGACATTCGTCGGCGATTCCTCCTATCCCGATGTCCTTATGCGAATACTAAACCAACTATTGCTGATGGCCCTAAGGCAGAATGAGGCCGGTGTGTTTGCCGCTGCGAGCAACCGCTCTCCACGATCCACGGACATATTTTTTTCTCGATTCTCTTCACAAGACAGGGCTGAGCATGCCCAAGGTGCTCTACGGGCTACGTGATTTTTTTTTCTATCGGTACATATCGTTTCCATATATTCGTGTATCATTCTTGATTTCTTCTCCAGATTTCCCACTTTCCTTTCTTTCGTTTTTATCATTTATTATATAGTTGAACCTCTATATTTGTAACATTTCGCTCTGATCAATCATCCTATTTTTAACACTTCTTTTTAAATCTATTCTTACTTCAATGACATATAGTATGCGTAGAATAAAAATAGTTATTGACATATTGTATATGCGTACTTTTCGTCTTTTACTTGAGGTTTTCTTATTCTGCGTATGATCACATATTTTGTGTGAGAAATGTAAAGTTATAGGCGCGCGGAGGAAAGAAGAGAGGAAAAAAACGTAAAAAAGTGTTAAGAATACGGAGATTTGATTATTATTTTATTTTTTTTTGTATTCCTTATTGCTCGATTATAGACGCATGTAATCTTTTCCCTTATTATTTTTCTCTTGTTTTCTTTTTCTGTATCTCTCTCTTCTGTTTTTGTATTTCGCAGAAAGTTAGATTATGAACGCTTGATGATTGCTTTATGCATGTTGTAACTAATACTGATAAAGAAACACAAATAAAATTATTTATGAGTCTAAAATATTCGAGAAACGGATAAACAGTGTGACGGAAGAAATTATTCGACAATTTGACGTATATCAAATACAATAACTTTTGCAGTTGTTTTATATTAAATTTTATGTGAATGTACAAAGTAAAGAAACTATAAGAGAAAAGAGTAGCGGACGAAAAGATTGTGATATAACCGAATTATGTATATATGTATATATACATATACACATACACATGTACACTCACTTATTTACATACACACATACATACACACGCACAAATCACAAACACACACTAAATTCTTAAATTCTTAAATTTTATTTAAACAAACTGTACATAATTTATACACAATATGTATATACTTTTTTAACTTTGTTTTTTTTTCGTAAATTGACAATATAAAGATTGTTCTTAAAAAATATAATTCCTTATTTTTCAGGTCCTGATGCAACTGATTACTGAGAAATGATTGGTGAAATTCTGCTTAGACAAAGTCGAATTGTTTAGTGCGCTTTTTTCTATTTTGTTTACAATAATCCATAGTACTTACGTCGCCGTTTGCTGATCCATCGATAAAAATCAAAGGCTTTCTTCAAAGTGGGCTGCAAATCGCTAATATAAATTATCTCGATATCGAATTAAATAGAATTTTGCATCATATAATTCTTTCCGAAATATATGAAAATATAATAGATTCTGTTTTTAGTTATTATTATATGTATTAAATACATATTTGTATCGCTGTGTAATATTTTTTCAAATATTTAACTTAAACTCGTTTTTGAAATTTTAATTAATTATAATAAGTTATATTAATTTCCAAAATTTCTTAATCAATTTCTTAAGAAAAAAAATGTTAAATGGCTTATTATAGTAGATTGGCTACGTCGACACGTCGCAATATGTATGTTATATTATGTGAGCACGAGCACGTGGTTTGTTTATTTAAGATGAATGGATCGTTATAGGAATTGTAATAACACTCTTTTTAAAAATATTAATCATAATTTAAAAAAAAATATGTGTAAACGTACATATCTATGCATATATTGTTAATCTTGTTACCTGAAGCTATCACTGTATTACTCATCCAAGTTGTAAAATAAATTATTTATAATATTGATAATGCTAATAAATATCTTCTTGTTTATTCTCAAGAACGCAATGTGGCCTGCAGTTTCATATACAAAATTTACGTATATACGTATTTACGTATATACGTATATTATATAATAATATATTATTAATTAAATTTAAAAGTTGCACTTTATTGTAAACGAGTTTCTACATTATATATATATATATTTTTTTTTTGTATGTAATTTTTAACTTCATATTCTCATATATAATTTCTTATAATTAATTTTATTTATTTCATATGTAATTATTAATTTCGCATAAATACAAACATATCAGTCTGTTAATATGCGAAATAAATTAAAAATATAATGTGTGTAATAACGTGCTATAAACAGATATACTATTCAGAGTGTGATGTATGTTCGTTTACGGTGCATAATATACGCTATAATAGCCCAAAGGATTACCACCCAAATTGATTCAATTAAACATAAAGCACGACTGTCCATGGCGCCGATCCTCCAATGGAATGGAAAGATTTCATAACACATTTCATGACCCACATATAACAGCAGTGCATTCATGCCTGAATTAATTGGATTATATTAAAACATAATAAAAATATTAAAAATGCTAAAAATACGTTCTTTTTTTATAATATTGTAACTCTAAATTCTATATTTAATTTGCTGCTAACATAATTTAAAAACTGGTTTTATAATTAAATAGAAAATTAAATGTGAATTACTATAATTGAAAAAAAAAAAAAATGTTTGTCCAATTTCGTCTATTGTTTTTAAATCTCTATTTCATAGTTTCATGTTCTATCTAATATTTTTAAACCTCTATTTCATAATTTCATGCCTTTTGGATTATTTTTAGCTGCGTATTAATATGTTTAACGCAAAGTTTTAGAGTAAATTAAACAAAACGTATAGCTACTCACCGGGGATTCTGAAAGGGCCACCTCGCCAAATTTGAGCAACATCGATCAGCAAATAACAACCAGAAAGAAAAGCCAGAGAAAAAGAAGTAGTAACGAATACAAATGACAAAGACCTGCGTAATTATATCAATTCACAGGGGAATTAGTATTATAATCATTTTTATAATTTTGTATTAAAATAAAATTGCGCAAATTGCTATTTGTAGTAATAAATAACAGAACTAAATTTTATTATATATATAACAGAACTGAATTTTAATACTTTACCACAAATTTTTATTAACGGGTATAGTGTTAGTGAAATGAAAGGCGCAACCCAGACAAGCATAAAACACTGCCCACAAAAGCCATCTCATAACACGATCCTTCCAGTCTTTATATAACATCAGAATTGTACCAGCATGTACACCTAGAAATACTTGAAATATCGCTGTAAGACATCCTAAAAAAATATACAGAGAAAGTTATTTTTTAAAAGCGACCAGTTATTCTTATTTGTTATTGAATTAAAATAGTAACTAGTTATAACTGTAATTAGTTACGGTAATCGTAGCTTAAAAAGTAACAATTTCGCGCTATTTTTCCATTTTACTTTTTTAATGTTGAAATAAGATCAGTCTAAAAAATTTTAAATACTTTTTTTTTAATATTTATAAAAACAATAAACAATAATGACATTATAGACCAATATATGAAAATATAACTAAAAACGAAATAATTTTTTGGTTCGAGCTAAAGTTAAGCTTTGTACATCATACATAATAATGTTCCAGAATGAATTTATATACTATATACCTATCTAGTTCTATATACAAACCACGCGCCGATTAAATTATCAGTCTTGAAACACAATTCAGTTAACAAGTGATTTTTTACAATAAATTTTGTAATACATGGCATCATTTCCATCAAGCTTAAAGATTAGTATTCATAAAGTTTGTTCTTACGTTAATATAGTCTTGTGATTGGTTATTATAATATTTTTAAGATGTCATAAAAAAATCACAGAGCCGTATTAGTATCTTAAGATATTACTTAGCTTAAAGTAACAGCGAATGTGGTATGGATGCGCGGATGTAAACTAACATTAATTTCTTTATAAACATATATGTTCAGTTCTCGCTTTCCACAAGCTTAAATACCATGAGATTATGAAAATATATCAAACATATTTTAGAAGCACAAAAAGTGTTCCAAAACTATCGCGATGTGCTTTTCACGATAGATTATTTAATCAATTAAAAATTAAATTTTCTTTAACATAATGGATAAAATACAAGACTGCAACAAATTATGATCTTCTTTTGCAACAAAAAAGATAGATTTTATATATTGGCTAAAGTACCTATCATTAAAAAAATATTTAGTGGTTTCAGGAAACGTTCTACTATGTGTTTTATTAAATACATAATACATATTTTAATAATTATGTTTATAACTGTAATGATAAACAACAAAAGTTACCTAAAATTCCTTCGGGATCAAAAGGAACGGATCCATAAACAGGTTGACTAGTTGGATATTGATAAATATGATTTAAGGTCAGTACAGTTTTATCAATATATCCAGTTGCACCTCCAGTACAGTTAAAATATTTACCATCTTCATGCCTTCCACCCGGTCCAAGATATCCACTATAAATAAGATCAATATAAGACCTACATAATAAATAATAGCATTAAAAAATTAGAGTCCAAAAACAAAGTTAAGGTACATACGTGGGACATCCAGGAACTGGAAGACAAAACGTCAAAGCGCAATGTACAATTACTAAAATCAGCATTACAAACCAGTGTGGCAAAAGACTTAATACGTCTTGCATTTTCCGCATTATCCAAGTCGGTGATGGGTTCTGTAAGTACACGAAGAATTTATGTTACTTTCTGTAATTCGCACATTGTCAAATTACACATTATAGTTTTTATGAGTTAAGAATTGCATATATTATATTGTTATTATTGATAAGGTATAAAAAATATCTATTAAATTATAGAAACATATTTCAACAATAATCAAAATTTCGTTATAGCTTTTCATAGATAATTATTTAATATGTAAGTTTTGTTGCCGGTAAAAAATTGTTTAAAAATACGTAGAGGCCAGAACTCTTTACAAAATCTACAGAAAGCATTAGAACTATCGTAGAACTGTAGGAAAATAGCAAAAAGTCCGCGGGAACTGGCTGTTACGTGGTACTTTACTCTTGTGGTGCGGTGCTGGCTCTGACATTAAAAAATTGTTTAAAAACGTAGAGGCCAGAACTCTGTGCAAAACCTATAGAAAGCGTTAGAACTATTGTAGAACTGTAGGAAAATAGCAAAAAGTCGGTGGGAACTGACCGTTATGCGGTACTGTACTCTTGCGGTGGGGTGCTGACTCTCACTTTAAAAAATTGTTTAAAAATACTTAGAGGCCGGAACTGTCGCTGAAACCTATCAGGAACTGTAGAACTCTTCGAGAACTTTAGAATTTCGTGATAAAAATTAATTTTTGCGATACTTGGGGTGCCACGCGAAGTTGGCACCCCATTTACAAAATTTTTTTTTTTTAGCTAAATCAGCGGAACTATTGTTAAAACTTAGCAGGAACTGTAGAACTATTGTAGGTGCAAACGGAACTGTGTACAAAATATCGATTTTTAAAAATGGGGTGCCAACTTCACACCGGCAGTTTTGTTCCGATATTTCATGTCCGATATCGCATGTAGATGCGAAAGAAGAATATCACAGCATTCAAAGAACACATAACATATCTATGTAATATAATATATATTTATATTATGAGGTTTACAAAAATGTTTAATATTTTCATACCCGAAG
Source organism: Trachymyrmex cornetzi (assembly GCF_001594075.2). Taxonomy (NCBI): domain Eukaryota; kingdom Metazoa; phylum Arthropoda; class Insecta; order Hymenoptera; family Formicidae; genus Trachymyrmex; species Trachymyrmex cornetzi. The sequence goes on from NW_017295784.1 coordinate 238,721, forward strand.
AATTTTTGATTGTTGGGGTGGAAAGCAGAGATACACTAGGCCAACGACTAGATAAGTAACTCCGAATCGTTGAAGAACTCCAAATATCCGTATATTTTCCACTTGCGCATCTGTTCCTAATGTATTCAGCGAAACACCTATCAGAAATAGAAGGAAACTTCTCTGCGATAAAAAGCAGATATCGCAAATTAACAGAGAAATTAGAAATATTATTAAGATTAAGATGAAAAATATACCGGACTGCACTTTTTTTACATTTTCAATGTCTTCTTTTAAACGAATCAATACGTTTTAACGTATATAAATTATATTTTTCATTTTTTCTAGTAACAGTTACCTTTAAAATGGAATAACTTATTTGAAGTTTAGAAACTCCACGCTTTAACTGCGACGATAGAGCTATAGGAATGCAAACACCCATAATCCATATAAAACAAGGAAATACTATATCTCCTAGTAACATGCCGTCCCAAATTGTGTGTTCCAATATGGTATAACTACCAGAGCCATCATTAACAAAAATCATGAAAAGAGTACTGGCCCTGCATCATATAAGCAATTGTGTTAATATTGTATGAAATTCTCGGTTATACTGGTCCCGTTTGTATTTCAACCTACCTGTATATTGTGAAAACAAAAAGGCAAATTTTGAGAAAAAAGACTAAAACTTTGCACACACCTAATAATTTTTCATTCATCACTTATTCTATCGAAATAATATTAAGTAAACTTTGTCAAATAATTTACATGCTTAAAAAATAACTATTTTTTTTAATACTACGTAATAAATTAACATTTGAAACAACATTGTTATTTAGAAATGTCATTATTAAAATACTATTACTTTTTAATTTATCTATAATAATAATATCTAATAATATATTCATACCCTCTGAATGTATCGATTGCTCTTACGCGACGTTTTGTTAGTTCTTTATTATTTGATTCATCCTTGACACCTGTAACGCATTTTGTGATCATATACCATAAAGATCTTCCAGCAGATATACCACATAAGATAAATATAATTACTCCCAAAGTAATGAAAAGTTCTGTAAAAATATTATTTAAAAAATATATATAGATTTTATTAAAATTTATATTTTTTTTATTAGCATAGTTAAATAAAAAAATGTTTCGAATAGCGATAATTGTTTTGTCGAATAATAAATAATAATTGACAAAATGAACTATTATTTTGTTAATTTTTGAAAGAAACTAAGACGAGTAAAAAACCTATAAATTGTCTGTCACATGTAAATATATATATAATTTTTTTTAAATTATTTTTTATGTTTCAAAATTTATATTTGAAGAACGATATATATAATGTAAGAACATTAGTATTTTAAAGTAAAACAGCATGTCAAAATTTTTTTTATTTTTGTTAATTAGTATTGAATAAAAACGATACCTTCAAAATTTAGAATTATATATAATATCTTATTACAATTTTAATCGATTCTTTAAGTGATCATTATAATTCTACATTCAATAATTATCTTTTTAATATTATTGATATCTTGATATCAGCCAGATAATATCTTCATGCCAGTTATCAAGTTCAATGAACAAACAAAGTGATAATTCCACTAGTATAAGATACTAGTGGTATTTTATCAATTGACATCTTATACGTTCAAATTGTATAATTCTTAATGTCACATGACATTTTTATAATTATCTCAAGATTTAATCAGACATAGAAATGTTTACATACATACCTGTGTACGGATATGTTGGATTCTTTATAATTTTAAAATTACAATTGTTGTTTTGTACTGCCAATTCGTATAAACCATATTGCCCTAAATGCGGCGTCAGTTCGCAAACAATATTGCTAAAAGATAAGATTTGAAAAACATTAATTAAAATAAGATAAAACAATGCGTTGGCAGAACAAAAACATACTTATAAAACATCTTAAATACAAAGTTTTAACTCATAATAATTGGATATAATATACGTTATATAGACAACCTTTTTAAATTTATTATTTCTTCTTAATATTGATTTACTTTATTATGTGTAATTTATAATATAAATTTTATTATGTATTTACTGTATATAACAGTATTAATGTGATAACTCATTAAATATTTTACGAGTTATTTCATCTTTTCACTGGAAAATGTATAATGTCAGAATATAAAACACAAAATATTTCATAAACTATTACGACATTTTTTACAATTGAATTGAAATATTTTTAAATGTGAAACGATTAGAAAAACCAAAATACGAAAAAATTATGACATTGCATCTAAACACAATGCTGATAATGTTGAAAATATTAATCAAAAATTGCATGTTTTAAAAAATTTGGCGCATAATATTTCATTTTTAAAACTAAACCATCTAAAACTTTTATCTTTTAAATGAAAAACAACTCTGAATTTTTATCTGGAGTAATATGTTAAAGTTAAAACGGCACATAGACATATATATGTGTATATTTTAAATATTGTCATGAAATATAAGGTATATTTTTTATTAGTAAAATGTCTTATAATAATTTTTTTCTTTGAAATTTACAAAAAAATTTCTGAGAAACACTTTTTAAACTTCTTTAGATTTGATAAGTTCTTTTTAAAATTTTTCTAATTTATACAAAAATTTTAAAATTTTCTAAAAAATTATAAAATTATTGTAAAATTGTACAACTTTTGTAAAATTATATAAAGTATTCTAAGAAAAATTCTCATCAGAGATGCATATGTGTATGTATATATATATGTACGTCTTTTATTAATAAAATTTATTCGGAAAAAACGTAGCTAGTATATATAAAATAAATATTAATTTAAATAACTACCTTAAATAATTAAATCAAATAACTAAATAAATAATTAATTTACATAATAAGTTTACCTTGTAATTTTGGAAGATACATATTTCTCACTTCCATTATTGTTTAATATTCTCCACTTTAATGTTTCGATCGTACTGAATTTTAGACTGATATTGTTTGAAATCTGCGCTATTCGTTTATACGGACACTAAAAAAAATATAACGGAAAGTTAAAAATATATCAGTTATTATGCGCCTATAAACTTATATACTGTCCAAAAAGATGAAATTTGTGTTACAAAATCTATATAAAAATTATTTATTAATTAATCTACTCTGCTTTTTCTTTGATAATTTTATTTTAGATTAGTATTCTGATCAAATATTGCTGAATTTAATGAAATTCTATAAAATTTTTCTATATGTCACGAATCGTAATTTATTAATAAGAACTGCTTAAATTTTTCTTTTTATCTTTTACTGCACGATTTTATTACTGTTATAAATTACTATTAAAAATTTAATATCAATCACGAAATAATACGATTATCTATGACATTAGAAAAATTATATTTTAAAAATTATACATATAAAATATTATAATTGTACTTACTAATAAACAATCCATAGAAAGCGAATACAGCCACTTGTTAAAGTTTCCATTATCAGATATCACATTTACGCAGGCTTCGTCAAACTTTACACGATCGTAAGAGCAATTAAATTTGTCCATTATTAGTATCTTTACTAAAATAAGACTATATTTAAATTGCGATAAGATGCGTATTTTTAATTGATAGAAACACGTTTAGACGATTGACATATGACATATGTAATATCAAAATCCCCCGTAACATCTGTTTCCTTCACAATATGAACGATCTCAAATAAATATTACACTGTTGAAAATCTTACGAGATCGGTATTTTTCTTTATATTTATGCAATAATTGATGAGACTCAAATTTACACGATAATAGTAGCGAGTAGCGACGCCTGACTGAGGTAACAGAATGACTTTTCTTAATAATATCGCAAAGTATCAGAATTGCGATTACATCAAGTGCTAAACACGAACGACTGAAGAGTGAAAGTGAAGACCTACATTAATCACTAACACTGTTGCATATGAGCGTATCCTTTTAGCAAAAGTGAGAAAATATATTGAGGACAAATCAGTTATAAAATAATTAAAGAATATACGTTCCCTTAATTCGTCCATTTATTTTAGGGACAGCTTGTACAATATATTGCATGTTTCTTACTAAATTTTTTAATATTAAAAGATATATTAAAATTATTAGTTTAGGTATTTATGCAAATTGTTATGGAGGATTAAATCAATTCCTGTTCTCGCATATGTGCGTGTTCGCGCACACATGTACAATATACAATCATTTTTAATGAATTTAATTTTTTAAATGTAATTATTTGATATATAAATCTCGCATCCTATAACGATGCTACTTATTGTGTTTTGTTTATATAATACATAAATAAAACCAAAATAATTGAAACACAAATACAACGTAATTATTAGAAAATTTTTTTTAGTATAATATTATTTCGACAATTTATTATCCAATCACTATAAATTATTTTCTCTTTCGTCTATTTCGTTCTGGTAATTACAATTCATGTCACTTACATTTTTATCCATTTAATTTATAGTTAGAGAGAAACAAAGATTCAACTTTTCGTAAATACAATGTCATAATCACTCTGTTGTTGCCGTCACATTGCCATAAAAATACTAGACTCACCAACAAATCGTTAGTTGTCGTCATGTTGCCGTCACATTGCAAGTAACATACAATACTAATATTTCTGACCGCTTGCTTTTAAAATCCCATCAACTAAATATTTGAATTATCATTCATGCTGTTTAGTACGATAAGATACTTGATATGACGACAACTAGACAATAACTATTCAACAACGAATTAGTTTGCTCGATGTGATTAATCACACTTTGTTATCTGAGTTATCTTAAATGATATTAATGTATATTTAATTCTGATATTAACAAAACTAACACAAATATTAATTGACATATAAGTTTATAGTTTAATATACTTTATTAACGTAATAACATTAATGATCTAAAGTATAAAGTAATACAATTTTATAGATACTTATGTGTTTTTCTGTACGTCTGAAAGATGTAACATAGCTATATTTCTTCGTACGTATCGATATCTGTCGGAATGATCAATTGTGTTCTTTTAAATCTGTTTGCCAGTCTGTGTATACATGTCTGTTTAAGGTGAAACAAGTTTAAAATAAATATTCACGAAAAGCACATATGTATTCATTTCAAAGTTTTTAAGTTTTTTAAATTCTATTTTGATAAATGAAAACTTAATTACCAAACGTAATCTTTTCTATCAAAAGTTTTGAATAATGCTACATTAACAGTCATTCTAACGATTATTTAAACTATCGAGGTACATAAAATAAAAAAAATATAAATATATTAACTTTTGTAATTTTAATTTACTGAAAATTATTTTTCTTTTCAACAGAAAATAATTATTATATTTGCTAAGAAAAGAATACATTTGTTCTTTTCAATCTTTCTTCCAAATTTACGAACACATTACCTTTCCCCTCACACAACACACATACACACGTACGTGTGCGTGCGTAATATATATACATATACACGATAGTCCACTAGGGCACCTTGCATATCTTTATTATTTCAAATAGAAAAAAATATTGAAAAGTTTTATAGTGTCAAAGCACACGTAATGTAATAGCAATACTTTCAACGCAGAGACAGGAGATGACAATTGATTTTTTAATACCTTATTAATTTTTTACCTTATTTTTATCTTAATATTTATATATGTAGAATGTTTGTGTTAACCATATTACTATGCACAGCGAAAGTATTACCATTATATGTGCCTATTCATAACCATAAAATGTTATAGCTTCAATTTTTTCTATTCAAAATAATAAATATAAACCATTTCATGTGCGTGTGTATGAGTGTTGTCTGTGTAACATTTAATGCAAGTTTGGATGCACACAAAAATACAATGATCGAGTACAAAGCCTTGCTTGAATTTCTTTAGGCAATGAGATAACAAATTATCGATGCGAAATAGCCAGAGTTCGAATACAAGCTCTAGCTGTGAGTACTTAAAAAATTATTTATTGACTAAGAAGAGTTCTTATTTCTTTGTGCATGTGACATAGGAAATCGACGTAGCTAGGACTTCCATCATTTCCCCTATCTTCAACTAAGAAATGGCGTAGAACCATTTCCAATTTTTCACGTTGTCTCACTATCGTTAACTGTAACAAAGAAATATAATTATTTCATGATATAATCTATTTATGCATTATGTTAAGTAAGTTATTTACTTTTACACAATGATGTCTCTCGGCGCGTATTCGATTGATAATGTTCGTGATTCTATTATTTAAAGGAGTGTCCAAGATCGGCAGCGCATGATCTGTATCAACTTGGACCACTGAAGGTACGCCGAAGACACTCTGTACCCATTGAGAAGAAAGTGCCATACCCAACCATAAGAACATATGGATCGTGTTTTCTGTAAAATAAAATGTGAAATATATAAAATAATACTAATATTGTTTGTCATATTTCAAAAATAAAGATGTAGCAATCACAAGTTTTTGAAATATCAGAATAGTACGGTATGATAGTGTTTTAAAAACCGAAATTGTGTATTGTGAGTATAAAAAGATACTGTAGAAAATAATTATATTCCTCTTTTTATTTAAAAAAATAGAGATTTTGTTAAAAATTATGTTATTTATAATTTTATATTGTTTAAAAAGTCAATATTTTTTATTAAGTATATATGTCAATGTTCTATGTAATTTTAATATTACCGAGTAAATAAGCGCCATCGTCTGTAAATTTATCGATAGAGCAACGTAACATTGGAGGCAGTTCCGTATCCTGAGGATCAACGTTATGTAAAGGAAGTAACCTAGGATAAGTATATGCAACTGATAGAGGAATAGGCATTGTTGTAACTGCTTGCATTACATAAGATTTATCATCAATGGCCATATCAGCTCCTAAAATAAAAATATAATAAATAAATAAATACAATGATAAATAAATATATTAGCTAAATATATGTCGATATAGAATATATTTTTACCTCCTGATAATGCATCGCTTTTTAATAAACAGTTTACATAAAGTGGAAGTAATTTCATACATTCTGGCAAGATTAATTGCCCAGCACTGGATGGTGTTGCACAATGCTTTCGATATACGGCCAATATGTTCGCGCATCGTGCAATCAAGTTATCTTTCACCGTTTTTGGAGTAGATTCCAATAATTTAAAAACACCTAATAAGAAGTAATTACGATCACATGTTATTATTTAAATAAATATTATATTTATAATCATATGACACTCTTAATTTTCTTACTTTGCTTAGAAAAGTAATTTGTTATGGCATCCAAATCGCATGTGCGATACAAATCGACCATTTGAGATGAGGTTTTCAAGCTCAAGTTTATGATTCGTAATCTTCTTATACCACTGCAAGAAGTATACAGCAAAGCCACTTGAATATACACACCTTCTTCTTCCGTTAATTTGTCGTCGTGTTTAATTTCTATTCCAATAGCCTTAAAAATAAAAATTTTTAAAAGATTAGATAATTAAATAAAATGAAATTAAAGCAGATAAATACTAACAAATAACTGTGTTTGTTCTAGACTGTTGTAGCACACAATGTAATTCTATAGAATTACTGTAATTAATTAATTATGAGATAACTTAATGTACCTTATCGCAGTCTATACTGCCTAATTCCATGTCCGTTGTATTAGACATAAAGTAATGTCCATAGAAATCGGTTGCTCTAACTCCTGTTGATGTACGTACTCGCATAACAGCATCAAAAGCAATTGGTCTACTAATGTTATTAATAATATCTGAAATTAATCTTTCACCATCGATATCAGCCTGGAATAGAAATCCCTAGATTATATTTCTGAATATTTTGTTTCATAAAGTAAAGCATATTAAAAATATATTTTACATAGAATTTTCCGAACAATATCTTTATTTTATTCATTAATAGAATTTTTTTTTAATAAATTTGATAAATATTTATATACATTTTTATTGAATTACAGCTCACCTGGAAATAAGTGTATTTATAAATCTCTCCTCCAGTAAGACGACAAATTTGACCAATTGTTGCTATATCTACATATGAATTATTAAAGATAAACAAATCTACACTACAACCTGCACCAACACATTCCTGACCCAAATTATTATAGACATTATTCTGCGGAGCTGTGAAAAACATAACGGTTTAAAAAAGAGCTACAAATCATCATTACTCTAAATGCTATAAAATACATACCTAATACCGTTTTTTCTTTATCTGTTCCAAGTACTTTACGATCGTCACGGTTTTTGAGTTTTCCAGGTGCTTCGGCAATGGGTAAAGATGAATGGAATATTAATAATTTACCTGCACATTCCGATGCCTGGAATCATAATTATGTATGTTTTATGATAATAATCAATATAAACAAAATTATATATATTTTCACTGAACCCCGCTGAATGGATTTATTCACTTATACTTAATCACTGACGAGAAAAAAATTTATCTATACACTTTTTGTTTATTTTTCTTTCCAGATTATACATATACACTGCACTGTTAGTTTAAGTACCTTTAATGCTTCTAATCCAGCTTGTATGGCAGGAGCAAGAATCGTTTCTGTTTCTCGAGTGTCTGCGAACATTTGAGGAATCTGTGTCATAAGGCTGTCGATAACTGCCTCGCTCTCTTCGATGTCGCATAAAAATCCATCTAATAGTGGCATAAATACATCTTGAATATCTCCAACAACCATCATTTGTGGTTGAGCAAGACAAGGATTGATGTTATAAAAATGCACAGTATTATTATATGTTATAAAGCCAACTTTCATATTGCTTTTGGTTTGTCCATCATCAATAGGTAAATTTTTTATTATAGATTTCATCTTTGTACATAATAAGTTCACTAATCCCGATTTAACTGTATTGTACGATACATCAATTATGAACACAATGGCTGGTGATTTTGGAAAAATGTTGTCCTGCAAAAAGAATAAACATATGAAAATCAACATTAATAAATTATATACACATAAATTAATAAATTATATACATATAAATTTATAATTTTAATAATTTAGATAAATTATTTCAATTTTTATTTTGCTTTTTAACTTTCTAAAATATTGAATTTAATTATTTACTAATATATTGTTGTAAAATTTAAAAATAATTTTATTGAATGATTTATGTAAATGATTAAATATATTGAGTTAATTTACCCTGCAATAATCTTTTGTGGCTATATATTCAAATGTACCCAACGTTAATTCAGGTCTCTCATAACGATCCAAGCGTTGACCTGTGTGGTCTAAATGTTGGAAATATTCATTTGGAACTAAAAACATAGAAAACATAGATATAAATATTTAATGCAAAAACTAACTGTGAATGCAAAATAATTTTTAATTAATCGTTACCTTCTGTAGTTGCTTTACAAAACATGCATTGAAATCTTCGGCCAGCATCAATAAATTGCATAAATGGACACATGTAAGCTTTACAACGTACGCAACGTACTGGTCCAATTTCACCCATATCTACAATTGGTGGTTCAAATTCTCCTTTCACAATCCGAGCCATTGGACTTATCACAAGTCCAAAAGGAATATTAGTCTGTGTAAGATACAAATGTATCAAAAAAATGTGAAACAAAATAACTAAATAACAAACTGACTCTTTGTTCACTTTATTCCAATATACCTGCTTTATAAGATCAGCAGTAGTGGGTACATTATACATAGTGGATCTGATGTATCTGGGAGAAGCATTTCCTTGATCTTGAGTTACAAAATTTGTCGTCACCAAAGGTGGTGCCAGACCTTTCTGATTTGTTACAAATACTCCACGTCTCATACTTTGATCATCTTGTATTACTTGAATCTGGATTGAAGACACAGTTTGATTTGAGATAATAAATAATATTGGCATATATAAAATAAGTTGAAAAAATTAAATTCATACTGGGCTCGGCATTTGTTCTGGATCAAGCCGTCTAGTATATTGAGGTTGCAATCCTGGTTGATATCCTGTAGCATTTGGTGTACTTTGATATAAATTTCTTTGATTATTATACATATCCTACGAAAGAAAAACAGTTGTCACTCTTTTCTATATAAAAGATCTTAATTGACTCTTAAAATAGCAAATTTTTTTAATATATACCATTTGGTTAGGATATCCTGGTTGCTGATACGTTGGTTGAAAGCCTGAAGTGATACCAGGTGATGCACGATTCATTCCTAAAGGACTGGATAAATTTTGCCCTGGTAATGGAGGCATCGTAGAGCCATATTGTCTTTGTCCGGGCTGTATTAAACCTGGTCCTACAGGATTCGCTGTAGTTTGACCCGGCATTGGAGGCATAGTTGGTAAATATTGCTTTTGTCGAACTTGAGAATAGTTGGATCCTGGAGGACTTGCTATAGAGTGTCCCATTGTTGAAAGAGAAGGAGCAAATTGTGATGAATCAGATACAGGATCTGTTGGGGGTGCTGCAACTTGTGGTGGTAATGGTGGTGCAGAATTATATGGTGCTATTCCAGACTGGTGTAGGCTAGCATTTGGGAGATTAGTTCCATGAGGTGGGTAACCCATAGAAGCTTGCCCATGTCCAAGAGGAGGTCCTGTAGGTAAGCGTGAAGGTATTTGAGAACCAGGAATACCTGTCACTGGAGGACTCATTATTTGAGAATGATCCCCAGGTGGTGTTGACAGCAACGGAGAATGCATTTGTGAATTTGATAAATTCTGTTCTCCCACAATCGGCTGCTTTAAAAAGTTTTGTTGGTTGTTTATTGGAGGTACAGATGCAGCATACGGATGCTGCCTTCCTACTTCTGGAATATGCTGCATCTGTCATAACAAAATTTATTACAGATATAAACTTTAAGTATATTGAAAATGTATTAATTATGATATGCTATGATATAGATATTTCGTTTATATAAGAATAGTACAAAGAAAGTTAGAAAACAATACTAATATAATACAACAATATTACAAGTTTTATTATTATCTGTAATTGTTAATGTACATACATAAAATATACATAACATAGACAAGAAATGCTGAGAAGATAGTTGAAATAAATAAAATAAAATAAAAATTTAACATGTTCAAAAAGTGAAAGGTAACCTACATGAACAAAAGTGTCATATTTGTTTTATAATATAGATATAAAATGTGAACATGTTCTGTGCATACACATAACGTAAACTCCCATTTAAGTAGAACGTAAAGTACAAAAGACATTAAATAATAGCGACTAGAAATAAAGAAATGCATATGCGACGTTTTAAACCCCAAAATTATTACATGTGGAAACACCAATAAACTTTGCATACAATTATCTTAAATATACGATATACGTACGTTATATCGTAAAATATATTTTAAACTGAATCATAACAATTCTAATATTGCGGAAAATGTTTACACACGAAATGTACAAGAAATGTACGCGAATATAACTTGATGTAACTGTCCACTGAATGTGACTGCTGCCGATGCCACGTAAGGCGGCATTGCGCATGCGTCTAATACACGCTGACAAGACACGTCATGCTATAATTTGGACTATTAAAATTTGATACAAAAAAAATAAGCACATGATATATTTAACGTGCGAATAATAGTATAATTTTTTTCAGATTTAATAAATTATCTGTATACATCAAACGTATTTGTTAAATTATAATAATTATTAATAAAGGCAAATTTAGACTGTTTCTGATGTTTAATGTAGAAATAATACGCGGGCGACATTTGAATCCCTAATAAAAGATTTTTCTGTATTCATTCAAATTTATTCTCTTTCGATCTGGATTAATTTTACTTAATTTTAACAGACTATATGACACACGGTACGATCTCTCGATGCATATATCAGAGAGCTCTGCATATATTCTATCTAATATTTGATAAATCTAATATTTCAAGTAAATTATTAGAAATTTTCTCACTCAATGTAAAAAAATAAAAAATACTTCGGAACTGATATTTAAAACTTATCTTTAATATAAATCCGATAGATTTTAGAAAGACATTAATTTCTGTCACAGACAATTATAATTTCAAATCTTAATAATATATTTTTAATTACTTATATCTTTGTTACATGTTGTCTAAATATAATTTAAAATTAGACCTTCTTTTACATAACAATAAAGAAATAAAAATTGAAAAAATCGCCCGATCTATATAATTTATATAGCGACATTAAATCACATATGAGAAAATGTTTCCATAAACATATAATATTGTAATGTATAAAGAATACAAATAAACGCGATATTTCATCATTTATTATGCAAAAATTATTTTATCAAGAATAAAATATTAGTGAAATTTGAAAGAAACTTAAATTATTTAAACTAAATGCATAATATATAATAGCATAAATAATTATTATAATAGAATTTATTTATCATACATACATATATATATATATACACGCACACATATATTTATATGTACATATATATATATATATAATAAATTTTATCATACTTATTCAATAGAACTTATTTAGTACTCACGCACATACATACACATTATTACCACATCCACGCATGCACGCGTGCATACATTTGTGTCTATATTCCTTTATATAATTACATTCACAAATTAGATTCATAATTCTTTATTATAATACATTTGTACGATATCCACAATCAGTACAATTGAAGGCATAATCGGTTCCTTATCGAAAAATAAGCCGTCAGAGAAATTCGTATTGTAGTATATAAAAATAAATTTTTGCTTATATGTACATATATATATATCGGAAGATAAACGTATCGTGTGACGTGATTACACACTCAAAGCGTATATGGATATTCCTTGATATAGTTTTTAATTAATAGTGGTAAACAGTCAATAGGCAACTTGTTTCGATTCACGGCGAGTCTGGCTAAATGCGACAGTGATCTAACTTCTTTGACAAGAGGACTGGTCAAATAGATCTGGCTATACAGTTGTCCACTATAGTCGACCCACACTTCCCTACGATGTTCATCCATCCTTTTTGAATACGCGACATAGTACTCCAACATTTTAATAGGACAATCAAAAAATGGCATCGCCAATGCTAACTTAGGGTCGGTAGTTTCAAGTCGAAAATGTTCAAGAAAATAGTGTACTCTAATAGAAGCAGGGCCTTTGGTTGTTTTCACAGATACCGCAAAAGTGAATCTGTAATCTGAACTGTCTCTCATTAGCCATCGACCTATGGATGCGTCTTTTAAAAGGTTTTCACTTTGCTGCCGACTGATGCCCTCATGATACCAACCACAAATCTGCAGCAATCTTTTTACTTCACGTAATCTATTTACATGTACATCCGGGTTCCAGGCAGTCAGTGGCCAGGATACCGGAGTTGTCAATGTTTCATCCACTTGCTCGATATTATTACAACTCTTGTTTTCTGCGACAATCTGATTCACCATTGCGCTGTCCAACTCGTTCGGTTGCACGAGACCACCTCCGTGAAAATTATTTCTACCACGACCTGGCAATTTCATCGCTACAACTTGGTTCGGCGGCGTTGTCGTTGTCGCTGTGATGTTTACCGTGCACTGACCCAGATTCGCAGGTAGTTGCACAGTAGCGTTTACTCGGAATTGCACGCTGCTACCGATAGGCTCCAGTAGCAATGAGTCACGATTATCCGCGAGAGATGCATCAAATATTCGTCTATGATGGTACTGACAATGGTTCTGCTGAAATGTACTTTTGCAATCGCAGCAGTTATTTGTTTTGATCGTGTTCGGTATCTTTCGTGATCTTGATTCAGCACTTGTTATTTCATTATTTTCGTTACCTCTTATCGTCCCAGATGATATGACCCTTATGTTCGCAGGCAATTCTGAATAATCGTTGGGAGGCGTAACAAATGTCCGATTATTAACGGATGCGAAGTTTTTTGTACATTTGGATGTTGCCAATCGTTCATCTTCAACGGTCAGTTTCTTCTGTACAAGACAACCGCCGCCGGTAAGCTTTGGTTCAATTTTGATTTGCGAAGCTTGTGCCAGAATTTCGGGTTCTGTATGTTGTGTTAGACAACCACCTGATTGTATATCAGGTGTAGCAATCGTGACGCTACCGCCAGTGAGCTCGAATGTAGATGCGACATATTGCTCCGAAGGTGCCATCTCATAGTTAAGATTTTCTGTCACTGTAATGAAAGGATCTTGATCATTCGATTGATACATTGGCGATGTTAACAGCGGATGGTGATTATGTTTCATCGACGTCTGTATGTCATAGAAGAGTTCCAGTGTATCAGAATCAGTAATTTCGACATTGGAGCCGCAATTAACTGCACGTGATTGAAAGATGGTGGGTTCTTGAATCTTTGTAGATGGATTTATAAAACAACTGCTGTCGCTGGTGCAGCCATGGGATACTGGGAGACTACTAACATAATAGGTTGCCGTCTTTGAACAGATAGTATTAGCAGCCATCTTCTCTTCCTTTTTCTCTTCTTCCTCTTCCTCCTCTTCTTCCTCCTCTTCCTCTCCTTCTTCTTCATCATCTTCTTCTTCTTCACCCTCTTCTTCCTTCCTCACCTCTTCTTTCTCCTTTTCTTCTTTTTCTTTCTTTTCTTCTTCATTCTTTTCCTTTTCCTGTTTCTTCTTTTCTTCCTCTTCCTCTTCCTTCATTTCCTTTTGATTAGTTTCATCATTCCATTTTAAACAGCATCCCAATACAGGAAAATGATGCTGGCATTTTGGACACACCATTCTCAACATCATGTTCGTACGCTTGCAACCGAATCACTGCAATCAACATAGCAGTCCAGTCTGAAATAAATAACAAATATTAATTAATATTATAAGTTAATAGCGTAAATAATAATATAAATAGCAAAATTATTATATAATTTGTACATATTTGTATAATTATGATTTACAAAAAATATTGTATACGTATTTTGGCAAAAATATTTTGCTACAACAATCTTTTATCAAAAGATGGTCATAAAATATAAGCGTTTAAAAAATCGTTAAAAAAAAATTTTTATGCTGTAGGTGTGTATTAAATCCATTTTCATTTTTGATTGTTGCTAATCATCGTTTTTTTGTAAAAAAAAAAGAAGTATAAGATTTATCAAAATAAATTTTTAAATTTCTATATTCAATTTTCTCAAAAAGAAAAAAAATTTTATTTGATTTGATTTTTATTGTGTAGAATAGTTTCCTCCTCAGGGAAAAATCATCGATATAATGGTTCGATCTATACATAATATTCTCATGAATTGAACTCGTTAATGTCAATAAAAATGTATTTTTAATCGTTAAGCTTAATATATAGGATTGTACACCAATGAGACTTCTGCTCTGTATGTCGAAATAGGAGTTCTTAGAAAAACATTTTTGGCAAGGATCAGTGCGGCAGACGATAACGACGGCACCGCATAGCGGTGACGTCTACTTCGTGGAATATAGTCTGAAAATTTGACGCGCTCCTACATTTACCACCGAGCCACTTCTATGTCACTCTATTTTCACCAATTGGTGAACGCTTCTTCGAAAAAGCGCTTATGTTCGTTAGATATATATTACGCAATCCGACTTGATAACAAAATTAGATCGCATATATATTCTAATCTCTCATGGCTAATCAATGACGTTATATATTCCGAAAACTGATAATATTAAGCATAAAATTAAAATCTAATTGCAAATAGAATTATCGGTGAAACTTAAAATATTTCAAATAATAGCGAGAAAAACTATTTTTATTTTATCGTAAAATAAGTTATTTTCGTTCACATGAATTATATTGACTTTTCATATAGAAAAAAACTTCCTATGGAGAAATCATTTTCAGTTTTACAAATTTGTTAAGTAATCTAGAAATATTCCTTTTAATAAAAATAATGTAAATTTTATACATGAATATAAATTTTTTACTGCATATATTTAAACTATATTATATTTAAACTATATTAGAAAAAATCAATATAATTCATGTAAAAAAAATAAGAATAACTTATTTTAGAGTAAAAAAAAAATTATTCTCGCTATTATTTGGAATATTTTTAGTTTTAAGAATAATAGAAAGATGTAAATGTAAGTATAATGATGAATAATTTATATTCATATATATTTTCTGGCACAATTGTATGGATATATAATGATAAAAATATAAAATCTGTGTGTAACACATATTTACATTTATATCATTAGAATGATTTTAGAAGTACATCCATCATGACTTTTCTAACAAAAAGTAAAAATAATAAAATTATTTAGTTATAGAAAAATATACTTTCTTATAATAGAGAAATATGTGCATGTATATGTATGTACATTGAAATAAATTCACTTAATTATCAACTGACATATGGAAATGTTTATTGTTTTTTGTAAATTAAAAAAATTTCTGGAATAATTTAATTCAAAGGAAATTTTTAAAATAATGTAATAAAGTAAAAATAAAAAAACATTTAAAAAAAAATACATTATTATAATACCTTACCAAAAAAATATATTGCTTCGTTACTTCTTTAAAATATTTTATCCAAATATGTATGTACGTAGTCCAATGACATTTGTTCTTCCCTTCCTTCAAGTATCAATAAGATTCTGTCAAAAATTGCCTGAGTAAGTTTTCGTCAAGTGAGCTCAGAAATAACTGATTTTATCAACTATTTGAACCATCAACACAAAAATATTTTAGTAATAAACTTATAAGGTAATAAATTAAATTTATGATCTTTTTTATTTAATGTGTTATTAATAAATATATATATTTACACAATAATATACCACATATACATTGCTGCGAAACTACATTTTCTTCCATATAGTTTTATCATCTGCATAAATAAACATAATCAAACACAAATAATAACAATAGCAGCATTTAAATAAAAATCGAATATTATCATGTAATATATCTAAATTATACATAATTATAAAACATCAAAATAAAATAAATCATAAAATTAATATTGTATCATGAACTAACCGTTCAAATTTTGGCAGTGAAGTAAACTTTTATAAAACGTCGGTCATTGATAGTACTTTGTCGATGCTTCGAGTAAAAATGCAGTTACTTGAACACTCATATAATCTCACGAAATAATCAATTCAACTGTTTCAACTAAGACCTTTTATCCGTTTGTGTTGTGTTTGTTGTTCGAAAGAAAGGTATTATGGATTTTGTGAGATTTACAATAAGGCAATATGTCTCTCGGATCGTATACGCGGATATATACTTTAATAAATTTCAATCGGACTCATTTACTAATGCTCACACGTCAAAGAATGAAATTTAACATAACTTAACCTAAACTTAATGTACTTGATAACGCAACGACCGGAAAATGGGAAGCACTAGCTTTCCTCGTATTCGCGGACAAATGATCACGAAAGACTGGAACCAAAGAGATTCAACAACTTGCATGAAGAGTGCAGTCTTCATGACCAATAAGATAACGTTATTTACGTGCTGACGTTGCGCAACGATGCAGCGCATCTACACTTGAATAGTGGCGCCAGCTGTTCCTAGTCTTCGCTGACTTTCACGGTTTCGCGTTCACTTCGTAAACCAAATGGCGATTTTTGTCAATTTATGTTGCTTCATGTACATACGGCAATAATATATTGACCGTATCGAACCTGTTTTCGGAAATCACGTGCCGTAAAAGAAAAAGAAGAAGATATACAGCAATATATATAATAGCATTTATTAGTTTTACTCGAAAATTGTGCATTTATGTTACTATGTCGAAAGCCAAAGTTACAGCGGAATGGAGGAAGAGGGTAAAATCGGAGTACATGCGATTGCGGCAAATGAAACGCTATAAACGAGCGGACGAAGTCAAAATCGCGTGGAACCAGAATCGCAAAGTCATGACAGGCAAGTATTTGTCGTTGCAATGCTAAAAAGTAATAGAATAGAATCTTTCCTTCAGCATTACAAAGCCAAGAAGAGAACGTGGTTCATATTTTTCCGTATTCTCACATCCTTCCATTTTTGCTATTGTATTTTTAAATCTAAACCCTAACTTGTCAATCTCAACTACAATGTTATTATTATGTAATGGTATTATGGCTCAAAAATTTAAAAATGAGTTAAAAGAGAAGGGCTACGAGCTAGAAATATAACGTATAGAAAGATTGGTAGATAAGTAAAGTCTCATTTAATTATTATGAATTTTAATAAAATATTCCAGCTAATAGACGTTTCAATCCACGATCGGATCATTATCAATGTTTATAAAATTTGTCAGAACGGTAAAAACATCATATATGGTTAATCGATTAAAAATAAAAATATACTTTGCATTGTCTAACTATATAACCATTGGTATCAATAATTAAAATAAATCTCTGTATTGTTGGTTAAAATGTACAGTAACATGCATAATATACATATACATTAAAATTTGTCAGAACGGTAAAAACATAACATATGATCGTTCGATGAAAAATAAAAATATACTTTGCATTGTCTAACTATATAACCGTTGATATCAATAATTAAAATGAATCTTCGTCTTATTGGTTAAAATGTGCAGAAAAGAATGTCGATGTATGACTATAAACTGGTGTCTAGAATGGAATATAATAAATTGTAATTATAAATATAGTAATGTAAAATTATATAAGGACAGAAATAATATAATATGATGAGATAATATAATACTGATATTTTTTAGTAAAAGTTAAAACGATGTATCTGTCTATTATATTGAATAATACAATATTAGTAAAAGTTAAAATGATATATCTATCTATTATATTGAATTAAAATAATAAAATTTTACCAGTTAAATTAAATAAGAAAGAATACCTTTCATGATTGTAGTTGAGAGTTCAATTAAAAATGATTAAAATATGTATCAGGCGTAATAGACAATGCAATGAGAGAAAGATCAATGTCTCTTTCCTTTGATGTTATGAGACAAAATAAATTTTAAATTGACTTTCAGAGAAGGAAGGTAAAGTTGATGTTAGAAAATAGTGGGTAGTGAGACTAAAAAAGGAAGGAATAGGTGGAGGGAGGGGAGATGTATAGATAGGAAAGAAAATACAATATTATTCCTATCTGATCTTTTTCAGCTTGTCTGTACTTCTGTTACTTCCCCATATCTTTTCATTTCGGATTTTCTTATACGATATTAATTCTGTTTCCTCTATTTCTATCAACTTCTAATTTTTATTTATATCTATACTTTACAGCTAAATTCCTATTCTCCATGCAGTCTTCAATTTTCAGCCATTTTTCTTTCTTTACTGTCTTTCTCACTGTTCTTTCTATCTCATTGTCCTCTTGGTCTTTCGACTTCTTTCTGTATTTGTCGTCATCTAAGCACATGGCTAAAATATAATTATAATAGCTACTTGTCAATATTAGCATACAACTTTGTATTACAATAATTATTTATGATTCTTTGTTGAATAGAGCTTCTTGTGGCTGAACAAAAGCGTTGGACAGACGGAAAGGCAACGTGGCTGGCAATGCAAGACATTCCACCTCATCTTTCTTGTATGAAGAAAGCTGAAATTACTAGTCCCGATGGCGATGTGCAAAGTTGTCCTGTAAAAATAATTAATGCAGTGACTCCTATACCAACCATGTATACATGGGCTCCCATTCAACAGAACTTTATGGTGGAGGATGAAACTGTTTTGCACAACATTCCTTACATGGGTGATGAGATTTTGGATCAGGATGGTACCTTTATCGAGGAGCTTATAAAAAATTATGATGGAAAGGTATGGAGAATAATTAAAACATGATACAGTGTTAGGTCCTGGCACACAAAAAACTGAAGTGAATAAACAATAAGTGTATTAGTCAATGGTCGCGTTCAGCAGACTCAACTTTTGTTGTCACTAATTTTGTTGCAGGTTCATGGTGACAGAGAATCTGGCTTTATGGATGATTCCATTTTTGTCGATTTGGTGAATGCTCTAGCAAATTATGAGAGAGAAGATAAGGACAAAGAACAGGTAAAGAAAGGAAAGGAATCCTTAAAAGAGAAAGAAAATCAAAAAGAAAATGACAAGAAAGATGAAATAAAGGTTGAAATAAAGATAGAAAAAACTGAAAGTGGGAGGACTGCTGCTACTCCATTTCCATCAATGCATATATTTAATGTAAGGAAATTATATAAATGCCATAATACAATATTAAATAGTATAATGCTATAACATAATTGCTTTATAATTATTTTCAGGCAATATCGAGCATGTTCCCTGATAAAGGAAGACCTGAAGAATTAAAAGAAAAATATATTGAATTAACAGAAAGATTCGATCCAAATATTTTACCGCCAGAATGTACGCCTAATATAGATGGTATAAATGCAAGAAGTGTACCTAGAGAACAAACAATGCATTCTTTTCATACTTTGTTCTGCAGGAGATGCTTCAAGTACGACTGCTTCTTACATCGTGAGTATACTGCAGTGAAACAATGTATTTAACGTGTATTTAAGTTGTATTTTGTGAAGTAGATCGCAAAAATATAATATTATTTTTAAGTCTTTAATACTTACTATCTATTTACTCAGTAATTTAGGATATTACTTTTAGAGATAAAATAAAATCAATGACATAAAAATACTTCGCTGAAATACAACTTACTAAAGTATTGTATAATATTTTAAGTGTTCTAAATTGAAAGTTTATTAATAACAATAATTTGTGATTCCTGATTTATCGTAGCAGCCAGGGGGACCTCGCCGCAAGGTAAAGAACAATATTGCATACAAACTAATGCATTATCGATCGGAAGCTTTTTTTTGTTTAGCACAGAGGCATCGTCAAGGGCTCATCTGCAATCATATTTCATTCATCGTTCATCGCTGTGTCTACTAAATTTTTCTCCATTCACTATGCCGAATTAGCCGACAAGAGTACATAGTGAGTTTATGATGTTGCTTGTAGGTCTTCAAGTTTGCCATCCAGGTCCGAATTTGCTGAAACGAAAAGGACCCGATTTGAAACCGTTTCCAGAGCCATGCGGGACTGAATGTTACATGCATTTGGTACGTAATTATGCTATATTTTAATGAATATTATCCTCAAAGTCAGATTTGATATAACTTTTTATGTAGGAGGGGATGAAGGAAAAGCTGGCAGCACAGGCGGCGGATATAAAAGAAGAGGAAGGTGACGAGAAACGCGGCGGTCCTAGGAAGGTACGAAAACAAGCAAGCGTCGATTCTGGAAACGAAGCGAGCAGCGAGGATAGTAACGACAGCAATAAGTACGGCCAAGGAGGCAGTTGTCAAGGTTAATATATAATTCATTAATCTATTATAATCCATTAGATGTGTACGTTTTAAATTTTAATGAAATTCTAAGAAGTCTTATTTTTTTCAAATTAGACTTTAAACAAAACGTTAACAAAAATAACTCCAAATCTGAAGAAATGATGGAGGATCAAGCACAACCTGAAAATCAGGCGCCCTTCACGTTATTAGGAATTGGCAAACGAATTAAGACTGAAAGTGAATTCTCATGGACAGGTTCAGAACAGAGCTTGTTCCGAGCTCTTCACAAAGCCTTCCCTGGCAATCCATGTGCATTAGCACAAATTATGTTAACAAAAACTTGCCAGGAGGTTTATGAATTTGCACAAAAAGAGGCTTCGGATATTCCCGCTGTAGAAAATCTGAAGGACTTTACGCCACCGCGAAAAAAGAAAAAGAAGCATCGGTTATGGTCCATGCATTGCAGAAAGATACAACTTAAGAAAGATTCTGGTATATTCATTAATTAATTTCAAATTTTAAGCTTAAATTATATTTCTTTCGATCCCTAATTATATTTTTTTCGATAGGTGCTAATCATGTTCATAATTTCGCACCTTGCGATCATCCGGGTCGCCAGTGCGATAATTCATGCCCCTGCATACAGGCACAGAATTTCTGTGAAAAATTCTGTCAATGCAGCAGCGAGTGCCAAAATCGATTTCCTGGTTGTAGATGTAAAGCTCAGTGCAACACGAAGCAATGCCCGTGTTATTTAGCCGTAAGGGAATGTGACCCGGATCTTTGTCAAACGTGTGGAGCTGATCAATTCCATATCACTAAAATATCTTGTAAAAATGTCAGCGTGCAACGTGGTCTTCGTAAGATTAATAATTTTCAAATATATTATTAAAAAAAAACAACAAAAATATACACAAAATCTAAGAAAATATTATTTGTAGACAAACATCTTTTAATGGCACCTTCAGATGTAGCAGGGTGGGGAATTTTCCTGAAAGAATCAGCGGCAAAGAATGAATTTATTTCGGAGTACTGCGGCGAAATTATTAGTCAAGATGAAGCCGATAGAAGAGGAAAGGTATATGATAAATATATGTGCAGTTTTCTCTTCAATCTTAATAATGGTAAGTACAATGTAAGTACAATAAACATAGTAAATAACTGAAAATAAGATAAATTAAAGAATATTTTCTAGATTTTGTCGTTGATGCAACAAGAAAAGGGAATAAAATAAGATTCGCCAATCATTCGATAAATCCTAATTGTTATGCGAAAGTAATGATGGTGAACGGTGATCACAGAATAGGTATTTTTGCTAAGAGAGCAATACAACCTGGTGAAGAATTATTTTTCGATTATAGGTATATTATGTAATATTAGATAAATAATATTAATTAATTCATCAATTGTATAATTGGAACTGTATAAATGGCGATTTTTAGATATGGACCAACGGAGCAACTTAAATTTGTCGGCATCGAGCGGGAAATGGAATTTCTTTAAGAATTTATATTTTATATATACATAATCACTTATATAAATAATACACTAAACACAGATACATATTAAAAATAAAAAATATATATAAGTACAAAATAAACACTGGTGTGATTTATTTATCAATAAATGTATATTTCTTTATTAAAAAATTTCTTTATTTAAAAATTAACATCTCTGTCTTTACTTTGTCTAATAAAATAAATCAAATCGCTTAGTATTATAACATTAATAGATTTTGTTTATATGTATAAGAAAAAATGTAAGAAAAAGATTCGAAAATTTTATAATTATAATTTTCCTTTTTTAACATGTAAGTTCCATATGCTAAAATATTATGATTTAATATGCTTGAGAGAAGTTATTATTGTAATATTATTATGTAAATTGCTATATATATAATCTGGAAACACGGTAGTGTCTCGGCGCTAAGAAAAGCGAAGCGCTATTACTATATCGCAAAATGAGAAAAGTAATAACATGATGACATTTAATTATCTGACAGAGGATTAATAGATAAATATAATTGGTTTGCATTTTGATTGCGAACACTAGATATTACAAGTGGAAATATTTGTCTTATTTTTCAGTTTGTATACGTTTTTAGACGTATCATTTATTAAAAAGTTTTTAAAAAAGACATTTCAGGGCTTTCTTTTTAATTACCTATGTCAATTTATAATTTATAAATACCACAGCAAATTATTTATTACAATTTGTACGTAAAATAAAAAACATATTCTTTATTTGTACATTTGTCATGATAGTATATGTAATAATAATAATATTAATATATAATGGTACCGTATATATGCAGTTATTTTTCATCAAATCTTTATATAATTGAAAATATGAAAAATTCTTGAAAATATTACGAGATATGAAAATTTTTTTCCTCAGGATTTTGTAAGAAAAAAATACATTGTAAAATTGTCTCATTGTTTAAATTTGTTTCAGAGCAACTACGACAACCCGATCGATACAATGAAGTTTTTCTGTGCATATTATAATTAATTACAAATTAATTTCAAATTTGGCGGTTATAAAAATAAAAAGGATTACGTCAAAGTCTCGCAAACGTGCGAGAACGCCTCGAAATTACGAACAATCTCTCGACGATTATGCCTGGATTAAAGCGTCACGAATGACACGAGCTTTCGCGCAGCTTACAACGGAGTTACTGCGAAGGGATTGTAGGGAAGCGTCTCGGTGATCCCGACGTGGGAATTCGGCCACCAGTTGCAAGCTTCGCGGCTGCGAAAGCGGTTGGACGGAAAGTCTGTGAAAAATCTCAGATTGAAGGATCTTAATAAAAGGTCCCTCTTCCCTAAAAATGATACGCATATAATATGTAAATCAAGTTTCGATCGCATTTAAGTTACAGTAACGATTTTAATTCTTGAATCTACTGAAAATTAATTCGTGATTGATTTACGGTGAAGCAAGAGCTCAATTCTGCGACCAGCGATATTATTTCTCGAATCGAGTTGATATCTGCGAATGTTTTTTGCCGAACCTTCTCACAAAAAAAAGACAATACAAGGGAAGTAGATTGAGAACAAATAAACAATTAATAATGAAACCGTCGAACGGAGCTGCGCACCTGTCAGCGATAATTGTGAAAATTCGCGTATTTAAAATTTAATTGGATTCGACATCGGGGGGTAAATATTTACACGCGTGTATTGGATTCGTCTGTGATCTGCTCCGGATTCAATATGCGCGGGGACGAATAGCGCGAAATCGAATCGCTTTACTGGATGGTAAATTTTGGAGATTTGAGAACG
The DNA here is from genome assembly GCF_001594075.2 of Trachymyrmex cornetzi. Classification (NCBI taxonomy): domain Eukaryota; kingdom Metazoa; phylum Arthropoda; class Insecta; order Hymenoptera; family Formicidae; genus Trachymyrmex; species Trachymyrmex cornetzi. The sequence goes on from NW_017295784.1 coordinate 263,162, forward strand.
TTGTACGATGCGGAACGAATAAACATGTCGCGAAGAAGGTGAAGTGCACAAGAAAAGCGACGTCGTGCCATCGATGATACTCGACCCGTAGGAGGAAAGCAATTTCGATTGAGGCCAAGCCTGAGCAAATCTCATCCGTGAACATGGAGGAAGAAGGTAATTTTTTTAAAGAAAAGAAACTAATTACGAAAAGTTTTGTGTTAAAATTGTAGGAAATAACAAATAGTTCCTGAGACGTAATAAATATAATTATTTACTTTCAAAATTAGATTATAACTTAAATGATTATATATTATTAAATTTTATAGAGAAATACCCATGGTGAAAAATTTTCATATATTTTTTGGAATGTCTATTTAAATTTGAGAATTTTGAATAATTTAAAAATTGGAATAATTTTATAATAACTGTAAAAATTTCGTATAATTTTATACGAATTAGAACGCTTTCCAGAAGTGCTTAAAAAAGTCTACTTTTTATAATTGTTTTTCGTAATTTTGTTGAATTCAACTGATATATAATATTAAAATTACGATTCGCAGTATGTTTTATGCGATATTCGGATTTTGTTACATAATTATTTAAATATCACTAATATATAATAATAATAATAATAATGTCATTTAAAGTACATTATGATATTTAAAATTAAATATAATATTCTAATGTATGAAGATACAGACAACACTACAGAAGACATTACTGTATTAAATTTGAATTTATGTGACATTTAAAAGCGGATATAGATTTGTTACATATCTGCGTATAGCATATTATCGTCGTATATCAGATGGGGATTGTTGCATCGTTGCGTATCAAAATTTTATACAAATTAAAATACAATGATGTATGTGCATCACTGAATTAACATAATACGCAAATACTCAACAAGTCTGCTTAAAAAGAGTTATTTATCTATAATATATCGCAAATCGTAATTTTAATACTAATATTTCCTAAAATGATAAAATATTAAAATTTTTTATAAAATAGTACATGTGAAATTATAATTGTCATAATATTCATAAATTTATATGAGTCGAGAACAATTTGCGTGATATACAATATAAATAAACATTGTATTGTTATGACAGAAGCAATTTTTTGAAAATATGGAATTACAATGAAAAAGTGCTTTTATTATATGATATGACAGCTTATACGAAATACATCAATCTTGCCATTATAAATGAGATTTGAAAATATAAATATGATGGTGCATGCAAATATTAAAAAATTATGATCTTCACATTATGTTTATGAAAAAAATAAAAACTTTATTTTAAAAAATTGTTTATTAAAAATAAAAAATATGTTAAAACATTTTAGGTGGTTCTAGAAATTATCTGAAAATTTATAATGTTTATAGAAATCAATTTATTGAACATCGCAAAATTTACACAATTGCGAAATATTCAACCAGCTGTTTAAAAAATTATAGAAACTGTTTGTTGAATTTCGTTTTCATTTTAGATCCTCGGATTTATAGTATGAACTTCTCTCTGTCTCTAAACGCAAGGTCTGGTAACTGTAACTTTATTAAGTAATATTATAAACATGAATATATAATATTGAAAAAACTCCTTTTGGAGTTTTTTTAGGAAAAATTTATGTAATTTTAATAATTTTTCTATAATTTTATATAATTCGAAATTAAATTTTGGTACTTCGAACATTAAAAATATCAAAATTGACAATAGCTTCATTTAACAAAACTTAAAACAAAAATTTTTTATAATATTATAATATATATTTATAATAAATATAATATCTTCTAAATATATACACTGTAAATATTATGAATAAATTTGTTTTAGGTCTCAGATAAAGCCTTTGCCGGTTTTATGTTACATTTAAATATGTTAATGCATTATCATAAGAAGCGCTTTTTTATTATAAGTGCTTTGCAAAACGTTTCTCGTCTCAAAAACGTTCTCGCATAATTTTATGCGCTTTCGCTATTCCGCGTGCAAGACTGCGCGGATGTATTCATTTTAATAAATTCACATTTTAATAAGTACTCGTTTTTAAAATAAATTTATACAAGTATCGGTATACGTTACATAAACCGTAGAAAAATGTAATAGCAAAGAGAATTTGTTTAAATGTACCGCATAGGACTGCATTTAATTCTCGCGACTCTTTGATCCGGATATTTTTTCTCTTCTTTTCTTTTTCCTCTTGTTTTGCGAGATATTCCGCGAGAAACGAATGAGCGAGTGTAAATTCCGTGGATTTAGAGCGCACCTGTATTCGCGATTGCGAGCTGGTATTATGCCGCATCGATGTTTTGCGACATGTGAAATCCGGTCCACCGTCTTCTTGCGCGTATTTCATAATCACATCACTGCGCTGTATCGTCTTCCAAGCTTCATAATAGCAATTCTCGAGGAAACAAGACCGCTTTAGCTCGTGTGTTGCCCTCGTCAAGCGAGTATTTCCCAGCATTACTATTATATTGGCATAAAAGGCATCTTTAATGGAGAAAAAAGTACTTATATTACGTTTCTTTATTTGTCATCGAGTTACATCTCACTTTTTCATCATAACAGGAACGATATTAATTAATTTTTCTTGAAACTAATTTGCATAAAAGCTTTTCACGCTCCATGTCTCTAGGAAGTAGGTACACCGAGAGTAAAAATAGTTGCAATTACTACAATTTAATTATAACTTGTAGTCATGAATTTTTGTGCAAAGTATATACTTTTTGGATAGATATAAATATAATTATTATTATTGCTAATTTACATTATAAAGTAATAATTATAAAAATAAAGCTTTTAATCTAATTTTTTTGCAATTAGTCACCTATACCGAACACTTTTCTCTCAGTATATTTGTATTCATATTTATCAAGAAAGAAAGCGATATATACTATAAAATATACACTCACAAAAAAGAGAATATAACAGATGCACTTGATATGTTTGATTTTAATACATAAATTAATTATAATTAATGTATATTATTTAATTATAATAATTATAATTAATATTATATTATTTTAAATTGTTTTATATTACATATCTACATATAAAATGATATAAATCTATATAATCGAATACTTTTTTATTCCATAGATATTCCACATATATATCTAAACAATTAATTTTTATCTTGCTAGATAAAAATCTAGGAATAGCTGAATGCAAAGTTTTTTTTCTTATACATATAGCTGCAAAAATTAATTTGTATCTCTTTGCGCATGATATGAACTTTCAGGGGACATCGTAGTTTCGCACATTCCTTGTTGCTAATTTTGTCATCGCACGGTAATAAAATGACTCGAAGATCGGAGCCAAGTTCCAAATTCTCGAGCGGCATGGTTTATTTTGATCCTTCGCTCGGTCAATTATTAATCGTGTACACGGAAATAATAGCGGGATATCGGCGTACGTTTACGCAAGTCCTGATTGTTACAAACGGGTTACGAGCGCGACGTCATATCGTACACACTTGTGAAAATACGTAATTCCGAAAGCCGCCAAGCGATCACATTCGCGCGTATATATGTGAAGCCGAAACATAACAGCAGTAGTAGTAACAGCAGCTTCCATTAAATGCAGGCTTTACGGTTCAAACACGAAGCGAATGCTTCTGTACGGATAAAGCGTTTTATACGCGACTTAATCCTTTCATTACTTGTCTCTATTTCCGTACTTGTACGGCATTTACGATAGTAATCGTAATGAAGATGTTAATGCTAACAGTACCGTTGTAACATTCCGGAAATTGACGATATTATTCTATATTATTGTAGATTTTTATTTAACGAGGAAAAAATTAATTATGTATACATATATTATGTGGAATATTTACTGATAAAAAAATTATTCTGCTAGACTTTTATTGCTATTATTGTATTATTTTAATATTGATAATGCCATTAAGGGTGAACATTTTTTATCAATAACTTACTGATACCGCTGTAATTACATTGAAGGTAGAAAATAAAATTACTTTATAATTTGAAGCAACAGTTATATATAGGCAGAGCACCCACGTAAAATATAATAAAGCTATTAGGGATGAACTATTTACGAATCAACAGATGAGTGGAATTGAATGAGAATTTAATGAGAAGATCACTGAAAATCCGATTGGCGTAACGAATTACTAGTTTTACCTCGTTGCTTTCAGCACGTACTTTAACGATCGTATTACATTTAATGATTTTCCGCGAGTTTGATTTCGATGTAAAACGACGCAGCGGTGTAAACTCGCTATAAATTCTAAAATGAAAAACATAGAATTCTGAAATGTCGAGATAGCACGACTGTAAACATCGTATTGCTTTAGCGTACCGAAAATATCACGTCGCACATTACAAGAACTCGTTTCCGCTGCTCTCCAACTTGCGTCAAATTCAAAATTTCACGTATGATAAATATTAAATAACTTTGAATTACAAATATCAAATCGTTATTAAGGCTGTCAGAATAGCAATAAAGTGGCGTATCTTCCTTTGTGTGTTCTTCATGTGTTACAGGAGAATATGTTATCAGTTTTATATTTTTCTCTCTTTTTTTAGTAAACCACGAGATTTCTATGACATTCAAATAAAATAATGCAACTGTTTTTAATTTCAGTGCTTTATGGAAGATGATTATGTAAAAAAATTAAAGTTGTTATTCGAGATACAGACAGATTACTTTGTACGAAAAGTACAGCGCAAATAGAAAATCGCAAACTTGAAACAATATACAGAGAGCTCATAACTTTGTGAATCATTGCCTAAATTTCTGTAAACTTCTTTGAATTTGTTCTTTTATATTTATTTTGGCTACATTATTATTTCTGTAGAGAATCAAACATAGAACTCCAGAATACTTTTTTTTACTTTTTATGAACCGGAACACAATATAACTAAAACATGAAATAACATTATTGATTTTATTTATTTTAAATAACAATAATAATATTAATTATAAGATAAAAATTTATTATATTATTTAATGACAATTTGTCGGTTTAATATAATGTATAAGAGAAATATTGTAAAGTACTTGTCCCCAATGTTAAGATTTTATGTTACAAAAATTGAATCCTAATACGTACAGAGCGATACAAACTTCGAGAAGAGAGAAAAGTTTCAACAACTTAAGTAAACTCAAAGAAAAACTTGTAACTACAAAAATTTAATACCGTACTGAAAAGCTTTCGTATAATCAGGAATATTCCACAAATTAACTCCTTTGTTCCGCTCTGAATATTGAAAAAAATATTACTGATATTGTCGCAGCAATTTTGCAAAATTATGTTTCATGTTATTTTTTGTTTTATTTTAGTCAAATTTGAATTTACATTGTATTCTGTTAATTGTACCGCATCGAAATTGCTTGCATAAGTGATAATGTCACCGGCTGATGAAACTCACAGCTCGCCGGTCCGTGTTTCCAAGGAGATTTTGCGAATGTAACACCGAACTCGATTCGAAACCATGATAGACGCTGACGCCTGATCGGTGAGGCCTGTCGATACCAGTAGCCCTCGCCACTTCGTGTCAATTCTAGCGATCTCTTACGATCGAAACATCCCTTGACCAATATAATCGACCAGCTACCCGATAAACTACCGATCCTCTCATCTTTCTTTAATAGGTTTCTTGCAATGAACTTTATCTATTTTTTTCGTACTTATTATTTAATTATATTAAACTATTATATATTTTTATTCGAATTATTTAAGTAAAATTAATATCAGTTTTACCTCTTAAAGGATATATGATTTACACAACTTACATTTTTCTAATAAGTTTAGAATAATTATATTATTAAAAAAACAATAATTTGATGTTTAGAAATTGGACAGGTCGAAAAAAATTATTATTAAATCATGATTACTTAATTATAACAAAATTTTTGCAAGAATAGGATGCATTAAGAGTCAATAAATTACTGTAGTAGTAAGGGAATACTAAAGTAATAATGCAAGATATTTATCACTTGTGGAATTGCTAAGTAATTTTTATTTTCATTTTATTTTTATTTTATTTAAAGTAATTTATACGAACATCTTTCCTTCATTCCAAATCAAGATTTTAAAGCATGTAATTTTTTTTATCAATCAAAACAGCGCTCTGACAGAACATTGTAGGATAGCCGAATGCGTATCTTGAAGAGACATGTAGGTAATTGCATAGTAAAGGCTTTCAGCCGAAAGCCCAAAGCATAACCTGCACAATGGAGAACGCGTTGCAACAGAGAACTCGTATCGCTAGGGATTCGCTGGAAAAAAAGGGAAAAAAAATAGAGCAGCTGCATACCATGCGCGTAGCCATTTTTATCTTATATTCCGGGCCAGCTCTCTCCAAGGAGACATTCCCAGATGTAGCGAAAGTACTATAAAAAAAGTATATATATGTTTGAAATCCCTTACGTATAGTAAATGTGTATATCGCGTACACTACTCGATGAATTCGATACGTTTCGCTATATGTATCTTGACTTTATTTTGTATATTGAAAAAAATTTTGGTTGAAAATGAACAAACTAGAAGATTCTAATCATATCAATCAGAATTCTGTTATATCAACTAGAATTATAATAGGTTCAACCAGAAAATTCTATAATCTATCAATTTTCAATCCAGAATTTCAGTTAATGCAGACTTTTTTCTCACAATATGTTAATTAAATTATACATTGTTTTGCAAAATAATAATTTATAAATAAAATTAAATAATTTTGTTAATAATTAAAATTATTACTTAATATACGAATGCAACTGTACGTAAAAAATGAATGTACAGCAGTTTATATAATCTTTTATGAACATAACTGAAACATTTAATAGATATAACGTGGGTGAGGTTTATAAAATTAATTTTTTACATTTTTCCGATCCCTTAATTAAGTAAGTCTGCTTCTGTGGTCAACAAAAAGAAAATTTATATTTTTAGTTTTTTCTATATCCAAAATATTTCAAATATTTCTAATTCCGTGTTCTATATATTCTACATTTTTTCCTGTATTCTGCAGTTTTTATTTTGTATTATATATTTTGTGTTTTTTAATTCTACATTCTTTTTCCTATTTTGTGTATCCAATTTGTTAAATTTATAACGTAATAATTTCCGCTTTGTATTAAATTGCGCTTATAATAAAGTACCAGCTTATTTACGGAAGAATTCCTTTGCAATATCAAAATGATGTTTGAAGCATGCAATATCGAGAACTAATAGTAAAACCTCCTATCCAACGTGCCTATAAACCATACTTAACGAACACGATGTATTTACTCTAACAGGTTTATTCAGCAAAATTACATAGAATACTATCACGCTTGCAAAACAATATTTGCTATGGTTTGTAACACATAAATTGTTACAAGGTATAAAATCAAGTATTTGTATAGAATAATACATGAAATATAATATAAGAATGTTACATTGAAAGTAATGTGATATGATTATGTTTCACGCAAAACAAATGCAGGTATTAATTGTCACATTTTTTAAGTGATTATATGATACTATACAGTAAATGGCACAAATTTTAACGATATCAATTGTTGAGATATTTGCAGAATATTTGTAAAGTTTATTGTGTATTTAATAATGCACTGAAAAAAAATCTTAATTTCAAAAAAATATCTCTTTGCTCATATTCAAAAAATTATTTCTTTGGATTAATGAAAATTTCTTTAAAAATAAGATATTGTACTTTCAAAGAAATAAGATATTGTATACTCAAAGAAATTTTCGTTGATTCAAAGAAATAATTTTTTTTAATACGAGCAGAGATATTTCTTTGAAATTAAGATTTTTTTTCAGTGTGCTTTATATGAAATGGAGTTACACTAAAAAAAAAATATTTTAATAATGCAGAAAGAATTCGTTTTGAGTTATTATATGAATAATAGTTAGTTACAAGTGGCGTTAATATTTAAATACTATTAATGTTTGACGACATAATGAGATATTAATTATAAATGAAATAGATATACTGTTGTCGTTGTTGATGTATTCTAGTTTTTATACAGAATTATTATTTCTCTATTTTTTATTCTATTTTACTGGGTTTTTTATAAAAATAAAATTTCGAGTAGAAAAATAAAGGAGTAGAAACATTCACAGGATACGAATCGTTTGATGACAATACGTTAAACATTGATAGTGTCGTGTAAATATTATCGAACACCGACAATGTGATCTTCTCTTTGACGTCGCACATCTTGGCTCTTTCACACGATCGATTAATCGTAAAAAGATAGCAATTGTATTTTTTAAGAAAAAGAAACCGTATTAGAATTGTAATAAGATCATTTCAGTAATTGTAAAGTAATGAATTTTCTTCAATTTAGATTTTTCACTTTTTTTTATTTGGAATATCATTAAAAGAATTTTATAATGAAAGAAAATTATTAAAAAATTTTATGCAATAAACATTCATCATATTTTATTACGTTTTATAGAACAAAAATATATTCACGACTCTAGTATAATTTAAAAAAAAATTAAACTTAAACATCTCAAAGTATACAAGATAAGTTGACAAAAATTTTCCTGCGTTTTTGTTACCTGCTAATTTATGTAAAATATGTCGACGTACAATTTTCTTTTAAAAAATAATATGTCTTTACGGAGAATAAGTAATTATATGTAAACGTAATCGTGCTATTTTATTCTTTTGGTTTGATGAGGGTAGCTGTCCTCTTAAATGACAACAGGAGTTAAGTCTATTCCTCTGAAAAGTAAAATTAACAGTCTCTGCATATTTAGCATAAATCAGTTGATTACAAAAAGACAAATTAGAAAGTTTTTATTAACTGATTTTATGTTACATTAACATTATTTTGAAAAATCATTTTCGTTTGGAATATATATAGTTGCAAAACTGTAACTAATAATGCAATTATATGTATATCGAAAGTATATAAAAAGTATCGAAAATTCTAACAATTGAAAGATTATGAACATATGAATTTTCGATTAAATGTGAATTCTGATGCAAGACTGTACTATCAACGCTAGTCAATCACGAGAAATTGACGAATCGAGGATGAACTTTTAGTGAATGAACTTGAACTGAATTAACAACAATTGAAATTGACCTCGTAGTAACGAATGAGCATTTACCAATTCCTCGATCAGCGATATGCCTAAATGAAACGTTCGTAACAAAACAAATATATGTTATTACAATTTTGTAAACAACTATAATACGTTTGCCATTACATAGAAACAAGTTTGATAATAAATAGGATGGATTATTACTAATTGATGTGAAGATGTTTTTATTAATTATTACATTAATTTCTTCTTTTCATTTTTTTAGTTTTGTGCCATTTATAATAATCGCACAATTTAAAAAGATATTAATTATTAATTTCTCACTTATTAAAAACATTAAATTTGTTTTAATAATTTTCTTTGTACACTCTTGTATATCATCTTTTTTGTCCCTTTAAATAAAGCATAAAGTCTCGTTTACAAAATTTATAATAAAATACATTTTCAAATCTACAATTTTACATAAAAAACGATCTTATATTAATATATATTAATTAATAATTACAAATTCATTTAGATATATTTTGTTTATTGATATACAGAGTGTCCGGAAAATCTCCCGCAACTTCGGAAAATGATTCAGGACTAAAAAAAGAAGGGAAAAAAAGCTATAAATCGTTTCTAAGTTATAACCACGTTTATGTTAAGAAAATTGTAATTTATTTTTCATAATCACAATCATAATTTATTTTGTAGTGTTTTAGCATAAATAACTATAACATTTCAGATTATTTTAGCGTTATCCAGGATGCACCACGAGGAGGCATAGTCGCTTAGCATCTCTTTTTTTATATTTAAAAGTTTTTTTACTTTACTATAAGGATGCCAAGCAAACAATGCTCCAGGTGGTGCATCCTGGATAACGCCAAAATAGTCCAAATGTAGTTATTTATGTTAAAACACTATGAAAAAAATTATATTAATTGTAATTATGAAAAATAAATTACAATTTCTTTAACATAAAAGTGGTTGTATCTTGGAAACGACTTATTTCTGGACCTATATTTATAGAGCTCTTTTTACTTCTTTTTGGTTCCGAATTACTTCCCGAAGTATTGCGGGCGATTTTCCGGACACCATGTATATTTTATACATTAGATATGCCGAAATTTCTTTCTTGCATGAAAACGCGAAAAAAAACGGAAGTAAAACGCGGTAGAAAGTTTTTCTTCGCAGTCTCAGTCGGTCCAGTGTTTTATTCACTTGCAAAATGGTCCATTCTGTAAAACTGCAGCTAATGTGATCTGGTTAAATCGATAGACATCATCTCATTCTCAATACGGACCTTAATTGAGATAAAAACAAGCATCAATGAGTTATGTTTGCTTCGAAACACTTTGGTGACAACAGAAACTCATTCAAACAGAACAAAACACCGAGCTAATTAAATCACAACTCGAACAGGAAGTAATCTTCGTAGCTTCAGATTATGGAAGTATAAAGTATTATGAAGTTTTGATAATCTAAAAGCAATAAATTGGTTTGAAACAAAAATATAAAATATAAAATCTTTTATTGTAAATTTTGATTCATCAAAAACTTTTCAAAATTTTTTGTCATGTTTTACGGAATGTCCTTCTAACCGAGATTGAAAATAGTTCACGCTGACCGGCCAGAGCTGTTGGGAACACTGTCTGCGTATCCTCTTCAATAGCCGTAAACGTTTGCACTTTGCGCGTTTTCCGGATTCAACCTACTATCGGTTTCCGCTAACTGCAGTGTGTGATTCCAGTTGGCAATAGGATATAGTTACATATAGGAAATATGTAGCTACGCATACATATTCGTACGAACAGCTGGAACTCTTAACTCATAATAGAAATTGATATTACGCAGAACTAATATCAGAGAGAGAGAGATATTTAGTCAAACTAATTTTAGTTAAATAATATTAAATGAATGATTAGTTAACTGTTTTATTTGTATTTGTTTAACAATGGGAGAAATGTTCTTAAATATAATGCGTTCCTTTATAAACAATGACATACATTTAGAAAAAAATTAGTATAAGTACAAATGTTCAGTACGCAAGATCCGTTAAAAAGCATCTGAACTAGATATACGTAATTAATAATTAAAATATCAAGAACACGTCATTATAACAAGCGTTCTTGATATTTTAATTATTATGACAGCAGAACCGGTACGTGCGGATTTAGAGACAAGTTAGTTTAAAACTTTGGTTTCCACCGTCAGAAGATTATAAAACTAGTAGCAATATCTGAGAGTAACGAATTTGTATTAAGTTTTAATTGTTTCAAGGTAAATTGGTAAAATAGCTAATGACATATTGATTTGCTAAGAATAATATATAAAGACAATCCTGTAGGACTTCTCAGGAGTGCGTACTTCACGATAACGCATCCGCTCACTTGTTCCAATTCTTCCAACATTTTTTGGCCAGAATAAAAACGAAATATTACGAGGCCAGCTGCTTCCATGTTCACCGAACATAGCGTTGATTTTTTGTTCCCAAGGCTGAAAAAATTTTAAAGCAGCACAGATTTGATGATGTTTAATTTAAAATTATTAAACAAAATTCGATGAAGATATTTATAAATATTCCAAAAAATGATTTTAAAGTGTTTTACACAATGGCAGATACTATCGATTAACAATAAGTATATTGTTATATAAGAAATTTTTTTTCTGAAGAATAGTAAACTCCAAATCCAATAAGACTTATAGTTTGTATTTAGTCATAGCAGTCCAGATACTTTTTAAACAAATCTCATAAAATTATAATAAAAGGTATATTAAATTTTTCATTTTTTTTTAGTTTTTAATTTTCCTTTCTTTTTTTATCTATTCCTAATTTGCATTCTAATACCGTTCGTATAATTATTTTCTCCTGTTTTAAACCTGTTTCGTTAATGACGATTAAATTTACAATAAATATATGTAAATTTAATCATTATCTGTTTTAGTATTAACGAAGACATTAATTAATAATTTGTTACACATTTCACTATACCAAATAATATCATTACAGCTAATCTGTTTAGTCACTTTATATGATCCGAAGATTATCACTTATTTAGATATAACGATGCAAATTTGCAGATAACAGCGTGTATATATTCTAATATCAAGTATAACAATCAAGTGATTACTGTTGTAGTTTAATGATATTGCCAAGTTAATGATACCACATGATATCACACGATATTTTGTGTTGAAAGCTTTCGCTTCCCTTGAACAGCTAATACTGGTTTAATGCATCACCATGGGAACACATGAAACGGAACGACGCATGAAAGCGAACAAAAATTGATTTCCTCTAATGTTTTCCCGCTATACTTTAGTTTGACTTTTTTTAGGTATATCAGTTGTGTATATTTTCTTTAATCACATTGAGGAAAGTAAAAATATTTTATTTCTGTAATGTTGTCGATAAATAGAGACAGCATTGTACTCTCTTCTCGACCATGAATCTTTCCGCATGTTACTTCACCGGTTGTAATTTATAGTACAAGCAAAACTTTGACAAAGAAATACTCTGTGTGCTATCGAAGAAAAATACATTTGTATATTTGAAGTAAACAAGAAAAGCATTCACGAAATAAAATATAAAATTATCTTATCATATCACAGCTACACTGTAAAAAATAAAATGATTATTTCAACTTATAGTCGTACAGTGGATTTTCTGAGTCATGCAAAAATATTAAAATTAACACAAAAATGTTAATTTTAACATTTTTACATGTTCAAAAAGTCCACTATCTTTAGTTAAAATTAACATTTTATTTTTTACAGTGTATATTTTCATATTATTTAATGCAAGTATCGACAAATAAAAAGCATTTCAAATAGCACAACGTGAAAATTCGGCAATCGGTTTATCAATGTTTTGAATGTAAAGCCTATATTGGAAAATTGACAGAGGGATAGCCAGCGTTAATTTATTCAATTTAAAATCGAGTCAATCACGTCTGACTGGTGTTATTGCTAAAGCGACGTATATAATCCAATACAGATTGATTTACAAACACGCGTAATGCGGAGGAGATTAACGCGTTGTCAAGGGGAGATTACGCCAGTCATGTAAATACAGCGGTAATTCCAAACGAGGATTCCCTGCGCGGAATAATAACGCGTCCCGACGCCGACTGCCAACCCAATGACACACTTCACGTGTACAATTAAATACAAAATCGGCCAGTAACCATGCGGTTGCAACCGTTATCGAACAGGCGCGATAATTAACTCGAGGCTGCCAGCCAACGTGTTGCAATTATTGCTTTTACGGCAGAGAATTGGCGTGACCAGGAAACATCGTATCTGATATATAAGCACCTTGCGAAACGTACGTTTTCCACGTAAACCCATCCCGCGACATCGGTATGCACCGCACAATCGGTATCTTCTAGCGAAGCGCAATTGTTGCATCGCCACGGTCGATGCGTCGTGCCCGATTACGTGCAATTACACATTCCGTCCCGTACATACGGAATTCGGAAATAGCGGCGTATTGGATGTCGCTGTTGTTTTCCTTCATGAAAATTCATTGTAGATTCTAAGCCCTGTGTTTCTATTTCATTAGTTGAGAAATGGAATTAATTGTAAATAAATAAATTTAGAAAGAAGAGAATTGTACCAACTACAATATTTATTTATTCACAACGTTTTTGGGGATTAAATAAAGTAATTTATATTTTTCGGAAGTCATGAAAATAAACGGTTTATATTTTTTAGAAATCGTGTGTGGAATGAATTCTTTCTCTTCTCTCCCCCTCTCTTTATTTTCCTTCCAGCTCTTTTTTCTCTTTTTCTTTCGGGAAGAAAATCCGTAAATATGAAGTTTCTTCAATATTGATTGAAAATATCTTCATTGCCTCAACAAGAATTTTTATTTATTATTATAAAAAAACATTGTGAGCATATATGTCCCTTCGATTCCGTAGATGTATAGAGATAAATAACAATGATACACGTGCGTGACATACAGTCAACGAGAGTGCGTTGTTCAATGAGAGTATCATTTGTTCACGTCACCGCGTGCAATTGTTGCAAATAAAACAGTAAGCAATAAAATGGCAAATAACCCATTGTTTGTCATGGTTCCGTTATTTTCTCTTTCTGAAATGTGATATAATATATCTAAATTTTTGAACAAATGAAATAAAAAATGTGCATAAATCTTTATTGCGTACAAAGGAAAAAATTTAATTAAAATAATAAACATGTTTCATGCGTGTATACATACAAACATTAATAATATTTAAACATTATTTGAATAAAATTACGTAATTAAAATATATATATTTTCAACGTCAAAATAATGCAAGTATTGTTTATATAAGATATGTTTCTTAATAATTTATTAATGCTGATTTGATTATCATGATTAATATCGTTTCCGTCTATTCTTTTGTCTTATTCAGCTTGATGTAATTCTCACTTTTACATTTGCCTTATTATATTCTTTTTCTAAAATTAAGATTTTTAAGGTAAGTAATTAGAATGCTGTAATATAGAAGTTCGGAGCATCATTTTTTGAGCGTATAACAGCATTAGCATATATCCTACGTAGCATGGCGTTTGCAAAGCACTCAGAAAGCGCTTCTGTCACTTGCATGCAAGCGTTTTCTGTGCAACGTACGTAGGATATAAGTAATGAAATTTAATATACATATAAATAATATTCTTTCATGTTACATTTTTTTCACGTATAAATGGAATGGAATGTTCATTAATCTTGTTTCATGATCATGAAAAGAGACCATTTTATAGAAAAAAGAGTTATATTAGATTCACTGTGGAATGTAAAAATATATTGCAGCTGAATTCTTTCTAAATTTGTGTTACGGACAATTTAAATAAACTAATACACTTGAATATACTGATAGATTATTCTCATCACACGTTAAGCGGTATGTAAATTAGGCAAGAACGATGTAGAAAAAATTCTTTGCATTATCAATTTGTGTTAAAAATGTAAAAACAGGGGAAACAAGCTGTAACTAGTATTAGCCAGACATCCCAGCGCAGCGTTTATTTTCCATTTGCATACATAAAATCCAAATGTAGTCAGTCGACCGTTAGCAAGCAATTCTTAATTGCATCATGCGGTGAAAGCTTGGCCAACTTACCAGAAAACGAAAAACATTAGAATTTAATTTCTCTCTTAGGAATGAAAAATAAAGAAATTCAATCGCAAATTAATAAATGCGTAATAAACACATTTTTACTTGCATAATATATGTAGACTTTATAAAATAACAAAAAAAAATTAAATAAATAAGAGAAAAAGAGATCGACAAATATTACAGAAAATATTAAAGAAATAAATATTAAAGAAAAATAAAGAAAGTTATTTAAAAAATTTATTAAAAAACTTTTAAAAATATAATAATACAGCAAAAGATTAATGTCGCTATTAAGATTATCAATAAAAATAAAGAGACGATTGATTCTTTTGCAATTTACAATCTCCATTGTGCGTTATAAATATATTGTACATTTCGACACTACACTATTGAATTCGCTTACTGCGATGCGGAGAATCCAGTGGAAAGCGTGGTAACGTGAAACTATTATAGTGTGATGTGTAAAGCTCAATAATTGTTGAATCGGCACAATCGTGAAACTTCGAGACCTGTGGTTTGTAAGCAACCCAAAGACTAGGTGGTGACAAAGCGTATTTCTGGTTTGGAGTGACGCTTCGCAATCTGCAATTTGTAGACATCGCGCCAGTTGCACTAAGTTTCTTAAGATAATATTAATATTAATAGTTACAACAATAAAATTGAACAGCATTATTTGAGACTAAAGATTTACGAACTTCGCAGTCTTCTTCCCTTGTCGATACATTTCCGAACTTGTTTATTACAAGAGTAACATTAGTGTGGATTGCTAGTATTGAAAGAACTGAGACAACACGAAGAAAAATTGACAGCTTTACGTTTATTTTAGCAGAAATATTATTTGTATTGAAAGTATGGGAGTATATGTATAATGGCAGTTTTACCCGCAGCTTTTCCAAAAATATAAAAGATAATTTTTACATTTTTATAATGTGAATATATTTTATATAATTAATAACCTGCGAGCAAAAGATACTGAAAACTCCATGAACGCAAAGAAACAAATCAATTATTTTCCCTTTCTCTTTCTATTTGAAAAAAATTCTTCTCAATTTATCTAATTACTGTATATGATTTGTCACAACAAATTATACATTATATTTCATAAGAAGTTGCGACGATCTTTGTCAAAAAAGAAAAAAGAGAAATATGTACAAATGTATATATGAAAATCCATTCTTATAAAATATCATGTAATATCCATTTTACAAGGAATGTACAACCGTAAATGGGTTAGAAAATGATAGTATATATTGTTTATAATAATTGCATGCAGTCTATGAAAAGTTTTGAAATAAAAATAGTATAAAATAAAGAACATATCAGAAAAATGTTTCAAACATTTTTTTGTTTGAAGTGCGATCCTTTACAATCAATACGTTCTGCTTTCATTTTCAACTTTTACATCGTCTTTTTTTCATAATTGTATTCAGTTCATCGGTTAGCTTGAATTTCTGGAACATGCGGAATGGTTTAAAAAATATCGTAATGTCACTCCGTTCTTTCTCTTTATTTTATCTCCCTTTAATTATTTTTTGTTTTTGAAACTAAATTTGCAGTTGAATGATCAAAAATTCGATATTCCAGAAATTTGAACCGGTGACGTTTGTGATTGTTTAACTAAAGATGATTACAAAAGAGAAATATTATATTCGATGCAAAGATTGAAAACAGGACCACAACAGTATATTGATTGTAAAGGATCCTATTTTAAATAAAAAAATGTTTAAAGTATTTTTTACATCATGTTCTTGATTTTACTTTTTTATCTTTTTTTTATCTTTTTTGTCTTGAAACTTATGAATCGCATTGTGTATACTATTAGGTACGTTATATTTATAGTTATACTGTATAATAGACTTTTACGAAACTTATTAATTTATTAGAAATTAGCGATAAAAAAAAATGTAAATGAAAACCTGAGCATCATTAATTATATGCGTAGCATAATTCATTTTATTCTTTTTATATTATGTTTATTATGTATTGTCGTTATCTCATTTATAGTTGATCACAATAGCAGACATGTAATATTACGTTACTTGCAATATTATCATGAGTTTCACGTATTGCGAATTACAGAAACAACGCGATGGAGATACACACGCAGTAATAGAATGAAATCATGATGATTTTGAGCGTATTCACTTTGACAAGGTGTCTAATTGCATGCTTTCATACAAACAGCGAACGTCAACATAAAAGAGCAGCAGCTAATTAGAATCATCGACGACGTTTCCCTTGTCTTCTATTGAACTATTAGTTGTGATCGCGTGTCTGAACGCGGTTTGTTTCATTAGCAGATTAGGTTGATTCGTTTAGTCACCGACGCGACGACAATTTCTATCAATTAAGTTAATGTACTTGCAGAGTTGCGTACCTCGATCACGCAAAACGAGAGCTGCGCCTTTTTATTTAACAAACATTTACTACAACAGTGGTGAATAGTCAAATAATTGATTAAACTATTTACCAAAATCGATAAACTATAAAAAATAGTAAAATTATTGTAACAAAAACCAATTAAAAATTGCAGTTATATAGGCTTGTATGTAGAATGCGTTCATAACGATGTTAGATTTAACACATAGTTCATATTACATGTAGAATTTCAAAAATAAAAGTGCGTATTTATATATAAAAGAGCGTTTTGTATATAAATCATAATGTTTTAAACCAGATAAAAATAAAATAAACAATGTTCTATTTACTATTACGTTTAATGAATTAATTAATGAATTATTATTTAATGAATTATATATTTTTTTAAATTGATGTATTTCCTTGATACCTTTCTTATTATTTTTTAAAATAAATTATTAATATTAATATAATATCTATAAGTTCATAAATATTGTTTAAATATATTATAATAAAAATGTAAATCCTGACATTTTAATAATTAAAATTTTTTGCCATTTACATTTTGTTATACTGATCGATATTATAGATTGACACGCTCTATATGTAACTTTTCAAAATATTTTCCCTTCTCACGCATATCATTCACACATATCAAATTCGTATCGGCACGAATCGATAGGACGTTATCACGAAACAACCTTGAGAGTCATGAAGTCTTGTGAATAATTTTGACTTAATCAATGTTTTTCTTTTGTCTTAAAATGAGATAAAATCTACCGGCTGGAATACACTATAAAATAAAAATATATTAAACTTTTTAATAAGAGTGATAAAAGGCGAAATGCTTTATGAGAAATATAGTAAAGCAATTCAATTTGCTCTTATAACTTGACACGCACTCCTTTTATCATGCAAAGTTGCGCAAACGTAATATTCATATTGTAATATGCATTATTATTTCATAATAAGATCTTGTCACTATTATTATTAAATTAATATATAAAAAATAACATATAAATATTATAATAAAAATTAATGTATAATAAATAATGTATTAAAAAATTTGGCAATGTATTTGGCCAATGTTTATTAAAATACGCAATAATAGATAAAAACATTTTTTAAATTGCATCGCGATTTCCAAAAAATATATTAAGATAATTGATTCTATTTTTACATTTATATTTTATTTTCTTTGGTTTAAGATTAGGCAAAACTTTACGTACCTCAATCTTTATATGATATAAAGATTATTCTATTTTCATCTACAATTTTTATTTTTACCTTCTTCATATTTAGATATAAGAATTTATATGTTTAATTGGTTTAATTAAATTTTTGTTTATTTCAACTTTGCACTATATATGGATATCTATTAATCCTTTTTCTGTTTACTCTTTAAAAATTCTTCCTGATAAATTTTTATTTTATGGACGCTATATATCGTCCATTATCGGCAAAATAAAAAAAAGATTGAATATTAAAACATGTATCCAGGAAATTGCTACAGTATACCTTGAGCAACGTTAATGTCGGCAATATTTAAACATTAAAAACTCATATTCAGAATGTTCTTAATAAGAAGAAGTTTAATAAAATCGTTATTTCTCAAAAACACGTTTCGTAATAATAAAAATCTGTATAATTAAAAAAATATTACTTTCTATTAAAACATTTAATATAATAAGTAAATTTCAAGTCTAAAAATTTAATATTTTAATGTGAATTTTACATAAAAATTGTCCCTCTCTAAGTCATTTTCTTCTTACTTCTTAAAACCAAGCAGCTTTTATGCACAATATTTTCCCTAATAATGCGTTCCTTCGAAGATATTCGAGGAGATAATTTCACTTTGTGCGCACAAGCGCGCATATATGTACACAATTGTATAGTAAATATAAATATAATTATCATTAACATAAGTGTCTTACATATTTAGACATACACAACTTACTGTATTCTATAAGAATATAGATCGAAATAATATATTGGGAGACAAACTACATGCATAAAGATGTAAACAAAAAATATAATTTTTGTAACTGTAGAGTATACATAAATTTTTTTATAATTTATAACATAAATTTTATTATTATTTATAAAAAATAATTTTATTATTATTACATAATTAATAGCTGTACTTTATCCTATTCAATACCGTACTTAACAGTAATAAGATACTGATAGAATAATTGAACAGTTGGACAACACGTATGCTGCGTGTATAACTACCATGAATTTGTTCGCGTTCAGATTATTAATTAAACCTTCCTATGACTGAAGTGCCCACAATGCAACATCATACATATTTAGTTACGGTCCTACGCATTACGACATCAAAGCCCTTTTCAAACAGAAATCAGAATGTATTAAATTAGTAATTCCCCGTTAGATTGTGTCGGAAATATAGTATCAGCATTTATTACTATGTTGTATACACACTGCAAATAAACAGTATGCCTTAAGCTATCAATGTTGTAATGTTAATTAATACTTGCAATGTATTTCTGTTACATTTATGCAAAAGCAAATATAAAGATTAAAGATATTCATTAAAAGATTATTTATTTAAAGATATTCATTATCAAAATTAAAAACGGAATAAAGAGTTTATATAAATAATTCAATTTGTTATTACTGAAATAGTTATTTTGCGCATATACAATTATATACATATACATTTATAATATAATTATTAAACATTTTATACATATATTCTTTTTTAATAAATTCAGATAGTGAATCTACGTGTTATTTAGAACTAACAGAATATAATATTAAATATAAAGTATTTAAAATCATATGCATCTCATGCAGTCTTCATTCATCTTTCTGTCTATTTGATATCTTCTCGCAATATAACGACCAAATATTACATTGAAATATACAAGGTATATTAAATTCCTTGAATTGTTCTCCAACAATTGCTTCACACACACGTTACTTTCACACACGCGATATATGAATGTGACAAAGTTAAACTGCAACAATGCTTTTTTCAGAAAGCCTCGGTGATACTACTGGCGACGATGCTGGCGTTAAGGAACTTCAAGAACTACGCGATAAGTACGAAGGGAAGTTGACGGCGTCTCTCTACACAGGAACACTCAGCATTGCCGCTGTCGCCTCGTTGATCGCTCTAGGTGCTCTCTGCTTCACCGATTATCATGTAAATATCATAATTTTACTAATTTAAATTAAAAGTATTATACATTTTTTTCATATTAATCAAATAATAATTTATTGTCACTTTAAAGTAAAAAAATGACTTAAAAATGATTTTTTGTTGTATTAATCTTGTTTACCCAAAATGTTTAGAATAAAAATCCTCTCTTTTTTTTCTTCGTATTTTCGTACCTTTATCTTCTTATTTCTTGCTAAGCTATGTTTCATTCTCATTTAATCACTATTCTCAAGAATCAATGTTCATTAGCAAGATGTTCAAGTTTCCCTAAGTTGAAGCATTATATTACTCCTCGAGGAGCAGACGTTAGGAGATGATGTTCCAAGCTGTAATTAATTTTCAATTAAAACTCCAATACTGCTTTGTAATGGATCGATATTGGTACAAGGTGATTCTCGAAAGTGTGCATATTCTTCATAAACCTTTCCTAAAATTGAACTACAGAGGATTTGTTAACTGAGCCAAGAATTAATATTGATATTGGAGGTGCAAAGAGCCAATAGGCAACACACGGAAGCTGTTCAAACCGATAGATTCACGAAGAATGTATATAACATCATGCTCTAAGATTGGATTTGAGAATGGACAATGTGATTTTTTTGCGCCAGCTATTTGTAGGACATGCGAGAAAATTGATAACGTGATTTATCTTAGATCGAAGATTTCTTCTCGTATCTTATCAACATTAAAAGATGAAATAGAAATAAAATCAGTCATCGATTTTATTTTAAGATCTAGAGAGAGAGAAAGTGAGAGAGAGAGAGAGAGAAAGTTGAATAAAATTATAAAATAAGAACAATAGATCCTGACAGTATTTACGAAAAAAGTTTTGATAAAATATGACATTCGTTACGTTTATTTGATTTTTATTTATATGTACATTCCTGTTTGTTTCGATATTTCGCATTTCGTTTCACATTTCGTTAATATGACTTTTCCTGCTACATAATTCATAATTTTTAATATTTTCTGCTTGTTATTCCATGCTAGTTATTTTAGTTATTCTATATTAGCAAAAATATTGTAAATGTAAAGTCTATTTAAATTGTGTTGAGTTAAATTAATACTAATATTTAAATATTAAAAATATTATATAAATATTTAAAAAAAGAACAAAACGATGCTTCTTTTTAAATAATTTCACAAGTTTGATTACAAATATGAGATTATAATTGATCTTGCCTGTGCTTAATACTTTTAATATTAATTTCTTTTTCAGGAGCTATCCAATATAACCGATCTTCTACCTGTGTCGGCATTAACAGCTATGCTCATCGCCTCTTTGACATTTTTAGTGGTCACCCAGTTACCTTCAACTATGGTCTCAAAACGGTCCAGGATTTTAATAGGTTTAACATCCTCCATTATACTCGGTTTAGGAATTTTAATATTAAAAGGCGTCCTGTCCTTGTTCGTCTGCATTTTATCAATAATCGCTATTTTACCTAAAATGAGATGGCAAATACCACTCATTATCGGCTGCATTCTGGCCCTCGCGCACATTTCAAGAAGACTTATTTGTGATGATCTGATGAGTTATTACAACTCAATTCAGGTAAATATATAGGCTTCAATAAATTTACGAATGGGGAAAAATATATTTTTACAGATTGTTATGGAGATCATTTTAGAAAAATATATTTTTACAGATTGTTGTGGAGATCATGTTCCTTCTGGCTGCTATCCTCGCAGGTATGTACTACAGGATTCTAACAATGATGGCCCATCGTAAAACTTTCTCCGGCACAAAAACGGTGATCGAATCGCGAATCAAGCTTGAATGCGAGAGAGAGCAGCAGGAACAATTATTACTCAGCGTTATTCCAGCTTACATTGCGGCAGAGGTGAGCAATAAAAATGCTCCATGATCTAATTAAAATCTCGATTACAATCCATTAAGGAAAGTTTCGCATGGAATTTTCCGCTGTGCGTGAATGAATATTTAATGAAAAAGCTTCTTATTATTACACTCACCTGCTATTCGATCAATGTTTAATTATAAGTTTCAACCTGCGTTTGACTACTGACTATATTTATTTGACTATATTTAATCGCAGAACTAATTTAACAAAATCATGCGAGGGATGAAATGTATAAGCGTTCACATTTTATGGAAACAAATAGTTTTTCCAGATATAGAAAAGAAAATAAAAGTTCTCGTGTACGCGCGATTTTTTAAACGATCATTTTCAATCGTATTTTGCGCGTACTATAATATACGAGATGGAAATTTAAGAAATATCATATCGTACTTTAATGAAAAACAGACGACCACTTCTCGAGAAGAAGTTTCTCGATGGAAGTAATTAACGATTCACGCTAAAGTTTTCTATAAAGTTAGACTTAAATTTGTAAAAACTTCGTTCGAAATGATAGTCGAACAAACACAGTCAGCAAAAGTTTTAAATCAATGATTTGAAACACGTGGATGGAGTGAAAGTTCGGCAAATTTTTTTTATCACATTTCCAAAAAAACATGTTTAGAGAATTCCGTTTAATTAACATGTATCGAGGATAATACATTTTAAAAGATATATTGAAGACTCCTTCGTTAGGGCTTATAACGAGATATAAACATAGATATTCGTTTTTATCACAAGATAATGCTTAATTTCATGCCTACTTTTTCTTTTAAATATATGTATATGATTTTTGCTGTCCGCAGAAATTGCTCCAGCTTTTTTCAGAGATTTAAATATAATATATATTTAAAAATATAATATAAAAATTTGAGAATTTACGAGTGCTAGCAATGTATGTAAATTATTTAAGATTGTTATTTATACTACAAACGTTTATAAAAATAATTGGATAGATTACTTTATTAATTATACTCTTGTTCTTAAATAATTTTTTACTTATAATTGATTATTTTTAATAGCACCTGCAATGCGGAGCGAATTTTTTGTTAAAACTGATTGCGATTTAAATTTCGGTTATTTTCGGCCAATGCAAATCTAATGCATTATCTATATATAATAACATTTGGTGGTGACATGAATAATTTATGGTTGAATGAGTAATTTACCTACATGTTAATCTACTAATCGAAAACTATGGTACCTATATATAATGTTCTGTCGATGCCGTGTTACATGACGCATAAATTTCCAATGTACGTAATACGTCATAGGGATGTATAGACTGTATCGGATAATATCGGTATATTTCTATGTATAATCGTATTGCACAGTCATAGTAACGATAATATCTATATAAATTACATTTATATCAAATAAAAAAGTATTAAAATATCTGCTATAATATATATATATATATATATATCGCAGGTGAAGATGTGTATAATGCTGAAGATGGCGGATGCTTGTCAGGAAGCTAATAAGCATAAACAAACCACTTTCCAAGAGATGTATGTACAACGACATAACAACGTAAGGTAATTTATTACATATATTATTAATTGTAACAAAACTGATCCCTATGATAGTTATTTAATTGTTACAAAATATTTAATCTTGGAATGTGATATACATTATTATAAATTCAAAATAAATTACAATTTTTATTTTGTAAGGGATTTAACTAAATCGCAATTGCTTTTTGATACTTGCATACAATATTTCGTTTATACAATCATTTAAACGAATCGATTCGCAACAAAAAAGCTAATGTTAAAAATAAGATAAAGACTCGGTCCTCATAAGGTCACGAACGGGAATAATTTAATCATAATCAGTGTATTTAGCGAAGGCGCGCGCGTATTTAGTTCTCCCGAGGATTATATGGGTCGAGGATGATGGCAAGGAATATTGATTGCATTGAAATAAACGCACGCTGCACGTGTCGCACATTGCCTTTGGTCGTCTGTCCTTTATTTATCTATCGATCTAGCGATGCATCTGAATTTAAATCATATGATCGCTCGATTGTGCAGCATGCAGCTTCAATCGAGCTCACTTGTCGATCCGACAAAAAACGATTTTTCCTCAATGCCCCTTTCTTTGAAGTACCTTATATGGTACCTTATATGGTTCTAAGATTAATAAAACGCTCTTTATTATTATATATTTAAATTTCAATTTTCATATTAAAATTCTTTGACAAAGCGTTAATTAATTTACTAAGTACGTTCAATTTGTTTTTTGTTTTGTTTTTTATAATAGAGATAATGTAAAGATTAAATAAATTATTGAAGTATTAAAATAATATATTAACATTTATAACAATAATTTTAATATTACATTTATTTCTGTTTTACATATTTCTATTTGTCAAGACAATTTGCAATACACAAAATATTTTTAAAAACAATATATCTTTGTTGATAGCATTCTCTACGCAGATATTGTCAACTTCACACCACTGTCAGAGCAGCTTTCAGCTTCCGATCTTGTAAAAACGCTCAACGAACTCTTTGGCAGATTCGATCAAATAGCTCAGGTAAAAGAAAATATAATTGTTAAGTTAAATTTAATTAATTTTTTTAATTAAACTTTTTCTGTAGTTTAAAATAATAAACTTTATTATTTTTTTAAAGCTCCTTCAGAATAGCAAGTACATTTTTAATATTCTACAAGAATTGTTTTAAATAAAAAATAAATTTAATTATATTATATTCTATTTAATAAAATTAATTAAAAATAATTACATATACACTAAGCTTTTTTTACTAATGTAAATTTAAAATAGTTCATTTACTAAATTTATTTCTAAAATCAACTTTAACATGAGATAAATAGTTTAATATTAATGATGGGAGAGAGGGTCACATACTGTGTGACTTGCAACACTAGATTTCTTTCTATGTGTATTATCGTCAATATTGTCGCCTAACCTAAGGTCGACTATGGATCCATTAGTGCGAAGCGAATAAAATGTCTAAAACCTTTTACCCTTTACCAACATGCATATGATCATCTATCACTTGTACAAAGAGGGACATTGAAAATGTACTTTCAGTTTACATGAGAATAATATTTAAACATTTCAAATTTTCAAATTCAATAAAATTTAATAAAATCTAATAAAATTTGTTTATTAAAAGTTATACTCTATAAAACGCGCAAAAATATATTTTAAAACTTTAACGTTATAAAAATCTAGCATATGGAGAGAAGTTTCAATTTTTGTTAAAAAAAATTCTTTCACTTACAATATAATTATTGAAAATTTTAATTTAAAATTAAAGAAAAGTTTGTCATTGTTAAACACTGCAATTTAAAAAATTATTCAATATTTATTTGTGAAATACTTTTGATTCTTTGCACGTGTTTATTCTTCTTTAACGATTTAAATATAATGTTTTTCAGTAACGTACAAATTGAATTTCAGTCCGTCAATATGTCTTTCAATCAGAGTTTCTCGTTGACTAAACAAATTTCCGGGTTCGCGACTCATTAAACCGCTATCAAAAGAGCACTATGCTCTTTCGCAAGTGTAGCAATTCTATTTGTACTATGTGTCGTGTTTGCGATAATCCCTTGCAATGACATCCAGTTAAGTGTGTTTATTTAATAGTTAAACTAAAAAATATATTTTTTAAATAAAGTATAAAAATATAAAATTTGCAAAGCAGTTATTTTAGATATTGAAGTAGAATGTACTAATTTTATTATATAAAGTTTTTTTACAATATTTTTACAACTTTTAACACAGTTATTTAATTTATAATTTTCCACAAGTCTTTTTAAAAATTAGAATTTTATTGATAGGTATATTTCAAAACGTTTTTACAATTCTAATTTCGCTGAAGAAAGTTGAAAGTTAAGCGATTCACTTTAAATACAAATGAGATTCTCGCAAAAAATTGTGTTTGATGCACATAAAACGTAGTTTTTCCGTGAAATTACAAATGATCAATCAATCTCATAAATCTCGTTCAAAGTAAAATATATTTAATAAAACATTTTTTAATTACTATTTTGAATACCTCGAATTTATAATAAAAGTTGTATATAAGATATTTAACATTTAATGTTTTCATTATTGCAAATTATTTTGAAAAACG
Source organism: Trachymyrmex cornetzi (assembly GCF_001594075.2). Taxonomy (NCBI): domain Eukaryota; kingdom Metazoa; phylum Arthropoda; class Insecta; order Hymenoptera; family Formicidae; genus Trachymyrmex; species Trachymyrmex cornetzi. The sequence goes on from NW_017295784.1 coordinate 289,782, forward strand.
TGTATTTTATACATTAGAAACGAAAAGAAATAAAAGAAGATATATTTTAAAAACAAAATATTTTGTGTTCAATACAATAGGATTTATGAAAATAACACAATTCTGTAAAATAATAGATAATTTTAGTTAAAAAATACAAAAATTCTAAAATGTGGTATGCGATGGTTGTACTTGTTCGACAAGTATTGAATCTCATTCAATCAAACCATGATAGAATAAAGATAAAAGGTTTCTTTCGAACATTTCGATTTGCAAAAATGTGCGCAATTTGTTTCTAACTGACAACTACCTTCTATCTTCCTTTTTTCAAATCACAACATCGATTCTGTTCTACAAAAATTTCATTTACGTGAAAAATCGAACTTGTAAAGTAAAAGCATTACCTAACAATATACTTAATACAAATAAAAATTAAAAAAAAAGTCTTCATAGCATTGCAACATAAATCTTCCTTATTTTCAGTAAAAATCGACGATTTATATCGATTTAAAATTTAAAATTACGCTCAGAAAGATAATTAAATAATAAAGAAAAATAAAAAATAATGAAGAATAATTTTATTTTTTAATAAAATGATACAAATCTAAAAACGCTAGATGAGAAACATAGTTTATTTTACATGCCGTCATATTCAGTCATTCTACTGATTTTCCAAATTGCGAAAGGAGTAATTTTTAAGCTAAAACTAATATAGCTACAAGCTAATAAAGCTGTAGAAGAAGACAGCGCAATATATTGCCCGGCTTTGTGTTCATAATCGGATGTCGCTTACATTCTTTTGGCAAAGAAAAAGCATGAATTTTCGCTTCACACTGCATTAGCGCGGAAAATTGCTTTCCGAATGATAATAAAACACAATATTAAGCTTGTGTCCAATAATTCTTGAGTTCTTAAGAAATCAGTGCTTTACCAGCGCATTTAGTAAAAGATTAAGTAAAAAACTTGTTCGTATTGTGGAAAGAAAAGAGTATCTTTGTGCTTTCAATAGAACCTACAGTAACTTTTCCATCTTGACAAATTGTAGGATATTTTTTGTTACGAATTAACATTTATATATTCGTATTAATAAAAAGGGACAAGCAATGTTGTAATTCTGTTTTCTCTCACAATTTTATTAGTTTATAGCTACATTAGATATAGTATGATTGTAAAGTATACTATATCCGATTATACTTTTCGCAGCTTGCGGAAAATTGAAAGAACGAGTGAGAATAATGGCATATAGAATAAACCATAATTCTTACCTAGCATTTTTAGATTCAAATAATTCTATTAAAATAAAAAATTTCTCTTTATTACAAATATGGTAGCATCTCTCGTATATGTTTCGTTAACTATTTTTCTGTGCATAACTTTAATTTTTACATATTGAGATAAATCGTAGATTTTCATTAAAAATAAAAAAACGTATGTTATTTTTATTTCTATTATTAAGTATTTCATTTGCTAATAGATTTATTTAACACATTTGATTTTTCATATGAATAAAATTTAATTTAATAATTAATTTACACATAATGCTAAATTTACAACAATTATTAATTATTTGTTACGTTAGTATTTATCAATTTTGATTCCATATTGAAAATTAATAAACAAGTAAGATAAAAAAGTCAACATTACGATATTAGCTTTGCTGTCTCATCAAATAATAATAATATAAATGAATATTAATTTATTATTATTATTTATTGATTTGTTAAATAATAATAAAAGCTAATATCATTGAGTAAATATGCTGTACATTATACATATTTCCAACGTTAAAGAGGGTTGGAACATATGCATCCGCGAGCGAACGGATTTAAAAACTCGAGTTTCATTTATTTTTCATCCCGGTCTCGCAACCGCAGCATTGCTATCGCCACCACCGTTATCGATCTCGAGTTTTAGGAATTGTTTATAAAGCTGAACATCTGCTAGAAGAGAAGTGAGTTAGCTTGGAACTTGCTAAATTTCGCTTGCCGGAGGCCAGATTGCAAACCAAGGCCTGCAGCTTTACGACGTCGCATAATTCGCTTTTATAGCGGAAGGTCTTACAGCGTTACCGGAGCGAGATATGAATCCTAGTAATATGATCTAGTGGATGCTGTGATCGTTTCACAAAAAAAATCTCTTTCTTTTATTACGAAAATGACATTCTCGCCTTGAATAATTCATTGATCGAGCAAAAAAACAAACATGACCAATATATATACTGTATATTGGTCCATTTGGTTTGATTGCCTTGAGCAATTATTTGCTATTTATCGGTTTTACATGCAATTCCAACCAAGCTTTACAGATAACGATAGATTTTGCCAAAATAAAAAAGTAAGGCTTGTATTATGAAATTATTCAGAATGGATTCCGATTGAAATTGTTCAATTATTCTCTAAATTTCTATTGTGTTTTCTAAAAGAAAAACGCACCCTGAACTCTGGTTTTGATATATCTCTTAAATTATATACTTGAAAAAAGCAGATTTTTATATGTCGTGCAATTTAAATTATTTGAAATATCAACAAATACGTATGGTTGTTCAGTAGAAAAAGTAAAGAACAGACTTTTAGATCGCCATCGTAATAATGGCGAAAACATTGCAACGGCACGCCGATCGATGACGGGGATTACGCGGATAAATTCCCTAGTCTTAAAGAATTCCGCACAGTGTTTGCGTCATATCAGAATAGTGGTTATATTTTCATAATATTTTGATCGGTATAATATTTTGATCGGATAAAAAAACTGGATGACAAATCTTTCTTTAACTTTCTACGTCTTTTCGACTAAATTTATTGACGCTGATTTCAGCCTGGTGTACGTGCAACACACAGTAATTTTCTGTTGCTCGTAACTTCTCATTTCTTGAATCGCATCATACAATATGCCATACAACTGTCGAGTTTCGGTAATAAATTGTAATTTACGAACAGATTGTTGTGTCACAATGTAGTAGAAATTATAAGAGAATTTCATTACAAAGTCTTTGCAAAGTCATTATATAATTCAATCTTTGTGTCAAGTTTACATGTTGAAATTTTGTCATGTTCCATTCCTTATATACGACAAAATTAATATGCCATAGAATATAATATAATAAATTCATAGATAAAGTGATATTAATATGAAAAATTAAAAGAATTTAGTAGAATTGCCTTCTATCTTTGACTTTACGGTTTATTTTTTAGTATAATATATTATTAAAAAATTGAAGTTGCACATTAATGCAACAGTATAATTGACTTTTAAGGAGAACTATCGGATAAACTGACGACAGAAATTGTTAATTATTACGTAATCTGTGTAAAATAAAACAAAAAAAGTAATGATATACTACAAACACATTTAGACTCTAACCATACTTTCACAAAAAGGGCGAAAAATTTATTTGCAACATGCATTCCGTAAAGCTAAACTTCGTTTCACGAACAGTGTAAATAGTAATTGGAAATTGTAAAAATAATTAAACTCGAAAGAATAAAAAAAGTCAAACGTTTTAAAATTTTTTTTCTGAAAATCGTTCTTTGTGAAAATAAACGGAATAGTCATTTGAAACAAACATCATAAAAAAAACTCAAATATAATTTGAACTTTTCTTGTTAACGTAATATAATTAAATAGTAATAATAGTAATAAAAAAAGATAAGAAAATATCTAGAAACATAAAAATGTGGCACAATAAATGCGGCACAATGTACTTTCTCTCAGATTGTATATAATAATTCTCGTGGCAATTCTTTTAACTATACTCAATAACGTTTCACTGACAATGAGTTTCATGGCTCACAAAATCGGACTTGATAAAAGAAAAGAAACACAATTGAGACAATAGGAGAATAAATATCACACAAATACACGAATAAATTAACAACGTGGAAAATAAAGGTGAAAGATATAATATCGATCCTTACCGTCGACAAATTTCTTATAGCTTCGAATAAATCATTATGTCAAAGATAACATCAGACGGAAATACTTTTCTTGCAATTATATTTGTACCATTTTGTACAAATTCCGCATATTTTGTCGACATCTATTATAACAAAACGTTATACATTTTATAAAATATTATTTTACAAAAAAATTTATTTGTTTATATATTTTTGAAAATAAATCCAAGAAAATTGGACAAGGTTCTTTCTTATGTCGTACAAAATATCCTATCCGCAACAAAATTAAAGTCTCATGACATTAGACTTGAACCAGTCTTCTTGGATCCGCTAGGCTATTCTCAAGGGTTCTTTAGAAGAAGGAAACTGGATCCTTTCTGAACTCGATCCGGTATTAGGTCCTAACTAAATCAGATCTTAATTAGATCAATTAAGGCCAACTCAAGTGTTAGATTTAAATATAAATTAGATGTAATGTGCGATATAATACGACATTACATATATATGCCCGGTTGTTCCACCTTTAAATTTATAATAAATTTTACTTGTTGGATAAATAGCAAGATTACCAATCACATGCGCGGATTACCAGATTTACCTAACAGATAAAATTTACCAAAAGATGGAACAATCAGCCCATAATGATGTAACACAAGCGAAGTAAAATTCAAGTTTTATATTCCAAGTTCTGTAAAAGTATTCTATTACAATAGGAATAGCGTCATATATCATATAGGTGTCGATAGATGTTTTCCAACTAGTTCAGCATTCGTTCGAACTTTTCGACTTCTCACTCTTTTCTCTGCCGTTTGTAGTTGGATTGGCAAACGTGCGATATTTCGCAATAGGCAAACGATGACGCAGATGGAAAAACTTTATTCCATTTGTATGAAATATACACGATACTATCAAAGCTATGCCGGAAAAGCCTCTGTCTATTTTCTGACTTCGTAGTATATTTATCTTCGCAGATATATCACCGCAGGGATATTTCGATCTATCCATAATAAGAGAAAAAGGGCACTTATAAAGCAAGTCTCAAAAAGATTTTATTAATTAATTAACAAATCTTACCGTATATTTTCACAATTATTTCTAAAACTAATCATAACTGCAACATCAAGAATTATAGTTTTTGTTGTGACAACTTATATAAATAATAAAGGACTGTTTTTTTTATAAATAATTATAAATATATTAATAAATATAAAATATTCAATATACTTTTTTTTATTTTTTATCTTAAAAAGTATTTAAAATTTCTATTAAAGATAATCCTTTTATTTTTATTACGAGCTACCGAAGCAAAATTTCACTTTGTTACGGAACGTAAAAGCTTAATAATGAATTAATTTATGATGTTTCAGGACAATCAGTGCATGAGAATCAAAATTTTGGGTGACTGTTACTATTGTGTTTCTGGACTTCCCGTTTCCCGTCCGAATCATGCTTACAATTGTGTAAATATGGGATTGCAAATGATCGATGCCATTAGGTGAGGATCAAATAAAATATAATATAATAAAACTACATTATAAACGAGCGAGAGTTCGTTAAATAGTTTTTCTCTATCTGATTGCTTGAAGCTTAATAGGATGAAAAAAGAAATGTGAAAATAATTGCGCGACGTTACTTTTATGCGCAGAGAAATGTACAAAAAGAAGATTTTTCCGTAAAAGCACGTAGAACATTGCAATATATTACAGAGTGTATTCGACAGTGTTCTTTTTTCTTTCACATTTTTGTCACATTTAATACGTACAATGATGCGTATAATTATTGGAATAATATTTCAGAGATTTTTTGCCTACCCAATTATTTCAGTAATTCAGTTTAAAAAATTGTAGAAAACACATTTTTAAAAACTTTGAATGTTTTTCATAATTTTAAATAAGAGTAAAAAAACATAATATCTTTATACAATTTTACGTGCTGAGTTACATTACATAGTTATAAACATATATCATCATGATCGACAATAGTTGAAAATTTAACATTCTGGCATAAATCTAGTTAAATGTCTCTTGCGCTTTAATAATGTAGACGTGTGTGTGTGTGTGTGTGTGTGTGTGCGTGCGTGTGTGCGCGTGCGTGATTTGTCGATATAGTTCACGCATCGAAATGCGGTAATTAGAGGATTAATAGAACCACTTAGTGTTACATAGAAATTAATTATAGAACAATGCGATTGACCAACCGTTGCTTATTATCCTTGGTAGTTTTGAGAAGTCTATTCTTAAAAGTTTGACCATTATTTTTTAATAATTATTCTTGACATTTAACATCTCAGTACATTCTAATAACAATATCTTGTATATCAAGTAAAAAATTATTTTTTCTTCAATTATAATTTTTTGGCACTTAGTCTCTATAATTAATGTTAATATTTAGTTGCTATAATAAACGGTACCTTTAATATTTCTGCGGACCTTAAATATTAAATTAAATTTATGAAACAACCCAAATTCATCGAACAATCGTCAAAAAAGGACAATGCAGCAAGAATGCAGGAGTAACATAAAAATGTGAGATAAAAAGTATTTTCAAATTGAATTTTGTTGCATGTATAGGTTTGTTCGTGAAGCTACCGGCTTTAATGTTGACATGAGGATAGGAATTCACACAGGGAACGTGCTGTGCGGAGTACTCGGTTTGCGGAAATGGCAATTCGACGTGTGGAGCGACGACGTGACCTTAGCCAATCACATGGAAAGCGGTGGTCTACCAGGGTAAGACGACTTACCACTGTCGTGATCCTCTCGATCTATATTGGTCTTCATCTCTACCACACTGCGGTACAACGCTTATATTATATCGTACTACATACAGAACAAAGTGCTCTACTGTTATCTGCAAATTGAACCAACAGCATTTGGGATATTTACTTAATCAGGAGATTTTATTATTTCATGAAACATTGATATAACAATGTATAACTGTTCTTATATTTGATTTCTGTTTGTATAATATTGCAAAAAAAAAGTAGGACTACTTTTATTGTTGCATATTAAGGCTTTATAGAATTTTAGAAATTTAAAAAAATAAAAAAATATTAGTAATTTTTTTTCTTTTACAATAATGGGCTTTCTACAATAAGTCATTACCTAAGCTTAAGTCTTAAGCTCTAAGAAATTGACCAATCACAGTCGAATGTAAGAAAAATAATCGATTAAAATTTGCCAATTTCTTACCGTTTAAGATTTATAGCTTTATAAGTAATGACTATCGCAGAAATATATTGTAGAAAACCTATTATTGTAAAAGAGAACGATCACTAATATTTTTTAATTCTTTGAAATTTCTAAAATTCTATAAGGTCTTAATATTATGCAACAATAAAAATAATCCTTTTTTTTTTGTAGAAAACCCATTACATATTATTGTATATAAATAATTACAAAATGTAAATGCCCTAGTGAAAATTTTTCTCAGAGTTTTTCATATAATTTTTCAGAATTTCTCTATAATTTTATAACTTTCTCACATTTTTTATACGAATTCAAACATTTCTCAGAAAATCTTTTCTCAGAATTTTTCATATATGTTAATTATAAAATAGTATAAGATTTTTAAGATTTTTTATAAGTATAATTTCTGATAAAATGTTATAAAATCTAAAAAATTTTAAAATACTTTTTAAAAATTATGGGATGAGAAATTTCAGAATATTTCAGAATTCACTTGTATGAAAAACTCTGAAAGAAGATGTAAACTTTCCGAATATTTCTGAGTATTTCTGAAAAATGCTCCAATTCGTATCAAAATTATGAGAAAAATTTTCATCAGGGTGATCATTTCTTTTTTACAATAACCGATTACTATACATAAATGAAAAAATAATTATGTTATTTAAATTCTGTTATAAAATTTCTTTTTAATTTTAAGGAGGGTTCATATAACGAAGGCTACTCTACTACAACTAGGCGATCGATTTGAAGTTGAACCAGGCGACGGAGGATCTCGGGAAAGTTATCTTGCTCAGCACAAAATAGAGACTTTTCTTATTGTGCCATCGAAAGTAAGTAGAAACTCGCTAAAAATTAATTGTAACTTAAAGTTTTTTTTTACAAAAATCTAATTCACTTATTCACGCACTTAACCACTTTTAAGATTTTGTTAATAATTTATATTGTGCTTAGCTCTTGTTGCTTAATCTTTCGCCAAAAGAAACTATTTTACCGGTATCGCCGAAGAGAAAATACAATCCATAATCTATCCTCATTTGCTATAGTGATACACACTTTATCTTCACATTGGTGTTAATTATATATATAAAGATTAAATGTAAAAATTGGTTTAAAGAGCAATTTGCAGTAGCATGTTAATTTATATTGCAAAAAAAATAATTGCTTTTTAGAATATTTTAAAGAATGCAATTTTCTCATTAAAAAAAACAAATAAGTATGTGAGTATAATGTTAATGTAATACTTCTCGACGTAAAAATTCCTGAGAAAGTTAATTACACGATTCTTAAAAGTTGTATCTTTTTGTTTTTATATTGCAAATAATGATATTAAATAATTTTTTATAATTCTAACTTATTCGCTTTATAATATTTTTTTAATTTTATATATAAAATAGTAAAAATTTTAATTTTTTACAAAAAAATAACTTACTCTTAATCAAATTACGTTCTAAAATGCTAAAATTTTCGCGAAAATTCTATTGAACAAGGAGAATTTAAGCAAACGAGCAGTGGTTTCCTTTATGAGAAGGAATAGAAGATTCGCATTAGTATCGCATTGAATAATTTATTACAAAGTGATGATAAAGTTCATCGTGAAACAGGAAATCCGAGTAAATTAAGCCGCGCCTTATCTCTGTATAAACGAAGTTTAGATCGTAATGCTCCGTTTATCGCCTCAATAAATATGTATCTTAAAGTTCGTTAAAAACTTGTGTAAAAGCTCGCTTTTCTTTCAGCGTACCTTTTACTTTTCTCTACATATTTATGCCTTTTACATTTCTCTACATACGGAAATTATGATTATGCGAAATATAAATCTTTGATGTAATAAAAACGGAAAATTCTTCCTTATAATGATTGAAACTTTTCTTTTATCGTAGAAACATTTATATTACTCTTTGTGTGTAAAGACGGATGTTTCATAATAATAGTGACAGTGATTGATACCCGTTGCTTGAAATTCGCTTGTCCTATCTTACAGTAATAAGATAAATGTTCTCCTAGCAAAGACATTTTCTGCAGATAATTTTTTTGTAAAAATAAAAAATTTAATCTTATTTGAAATATTTAAAATAATTTTCTCTCTGACGAGAATTCTAACACACATATACATTACCGTGGCGCGTTAAAATAAAAATATCTCCAGAAAATGCAAATTTGCTGATAATTTTTACTCTCTATAGAAAAATCGAGAAGAAAATGGAATGGAAAATGGTGGAAATCGTATACAAGGACCTGGACCAGTACCTTCCAGGCATGTTTTATATAATTCTGTGTAATTTAGTTCTTATCAAATTAACATTTATGCAAAAATGTCAATATTGTAACAGTAATAGCTTCACAATAAAAGCTTTTAGCTAAAAGCTTTAATTGTCAGCATATTATATATTTCATGATAAATGATGAATAGAAAATGTATTAAAAATAATTAAAAATACACATTAAAAATATTTTATTTTATAATATATTATTCTTGAAAATTTATCTGTTATTTTAATATTACATATTAATTAGCTTGTTAAAAATAATACATTGCATTATATTTCTGTTTTTTTTTTAAAGAACAAACAATAATAACATTATATAGAATTTATTAATAACAATTTCAATAATAAATGTTATTTTTTTATAGATCCAGACCTAGTAGCAAAATGACAAAATACGTAGAATGTTGGGGTGCGGATAAGCCTTTCGCTAATATAGCGGAAGCGACATTAGCGAAAAATATTGGCCTAACAGTAAGCTACTATTTATTTCCATAAAGTTTTAATAAAATAATTAAAATGTACTTTTTTCGACAGAGCATAGCAATGATCGAATCAAATCTATTGGCAAATAATGCCAGCTGTTTTGATACGCAGTGAGTTACATACGTATACATACCTATATTTACTTTATATCAACATTATATTAATAGAAATTAAGAGATTATTTATTTGACATCACGTTAATATCACACAAAAAATCTAGTTTAATCACTAATAGCTTAATAAAATTTAATAATAATTATATCACTCTTCTTTTCATTACCACATTCCTACATAATTACATAGTATGCATGTAGCTATTATTAGATACAATTTATTAATTATTTCACTACCGCTTTTAAAATAAATATTATATAATTTTTTTTTGAAACGACAAACATGAGAATCATGCTTACTTATATTAAAAATGAACTCTATAATTTATCTCTAATATATCAATCACTAATTTGCAATATAGAAATGATTTCTATTTTTATGTACATTGTAGACACTGGTGTGGCGGAAGTGAAGGAATTTCGCCTTTTACCTTTTGGTTCAAGGAAAAAAGTCAAGAACAGCTATATCGAGAGCAGAGAGATGAGCAATATCTTTGGTATGTTATGGCCTCCAATGTGGTTTACGCTATCATGTTCTGTATCCAAATCATCTATCTACCAAGGTGAACTACAATTTAATCAAATATTATTAGTAGACTATTTAATACTATTTACTATTTAATACTATTTAATATTTGAGCTAGTTCTCACTTTCTTATTCTATTAACTCTATTACTCTAATATTTTAATGTCATAACTTGTAAAAAAATCAATATTTCTATATCTTTACAAAATAAAATTATATTATTAATATAACTTATCTTTATAATATTCATAAAATACAACTATTATATTATTAGTATTTATTTAATTAGATGATTTATTTTATTTATATAATTCAATTAGACATATTCAAAATATTAGGTACCGCGGAAAGTTCGTGTCGTTTTTTTCCTTATAAACGTCTCTTGAAAAAACGACACAAACTTTCCGCGGTACCTAATATTTTAACAATTAATTTATTAAACTTAATTAATCTCTTTCATTAATTTATTTCTACTTAATATTTTAAAAATCAATTTTATCGTTTATTTTCACAGAAGCATCATAGTTTACGGTTGCTTTGCAGCTGGTTTAGCATCTCTAATTATATTCGCTGCAATTTCTTGGTTTAGTGGAAAAACCGACTCTGAAAATACTGAAGAAACGACAAATCAAATCGCACTTAGCTGGGGTATCAGAATAACAGTATATTTAATAACGGCACTATTAGCTATCACATCATCAGTCATTAGTCTGATCGAAGTTGATTACATTGCAGGATACAATATTGTACCAGTGTGTATATTAAAAATTTTCCGATTATTTACGTCTTCAAAAAAATATATTGCATGGTTATCTTAGAAATTTTTAAACAATTCCTTTTATATTATTTATTAAGTGGAAGTTTTAAAAAGCATTATTTATCATTATTTTTTTATTAATATAAAACTTTTTTAAGACAAATTTATACGCTTACATGGTTATTATCTATTTGCTTTTAATAAATAATATTTTCAGGTATATATATATTCCCCAGTAATAGCATTAGTAGTTGGCTGGACACACTTGAGGGTCGATTTCTTGCTGAAGCTAGGCGTAATGCTCCTATCCGTTACCATAATACTCGTAATCTTCTCTCAAGCACCAGTAATCCAAATGTACTACGAGAACTACCTTGGCGCCAAGTAAGTGAGGCATTCTAAAAATTCAAACAGCACATGAGATAAATCGCAAGCTCGGTCTTGCAATGTTACGTGAGCCACATTTTCGCAGGTTTTACGGAGTCCATTATCTGATGCAAGTGGGATATTTACTGGTTCTCGTCAGTCTGATACTGCACATTCTCGACAGACAAGTAGAATATACATCCAGAATGGATATTTTATGGAAGAGTAAGTTGAGAGTCGAACAAGACGAGGTAGAAACCATGAGAGGCATTAACAAGATTCTCTTGGAAAATATTCTTCCAGCGCATGTGGCTGATCACTTTTTAGCTACGAGAGCTATGCAGGTCAGCTCTTAAAATTTCGATTTTCAGAATTATTTTCATCGTGTATGCAATGAATTAATTTATTAAAAAGTAATAATTTTGATAAATCTAATTTATATGCCATAATTAACGAAATTTGCACATTTCAATATACATAACTGATACATAATTAATATTCGATAAGCACTTAAAATATACCACAAAATAAATGTACAGAATATTCAAACTAGTTGTTTATTCTGGAATCATGAATAGGAAAAAAGTTATAACAGTTTAAAGTAATTAGAAGAATTTTGATATTAGTCATACATTAAAATTTTCTGTTCGGGTTTCCCAGATAATATATTTCCGATCATAGTAACTTAGGATTAATAAAAATCAATTAATTTATTAGTTTATTGATATTGAAGCAAAGGTTATTGTTCTAACAGGAACTCTATCATGAAAGATATAGCAGCATTGCTGTGATGTTCGCGTCAATTCCGAATTACAAGGAATTTTATGATGAAACCGACATAAATAAACAAGGTCTCGAGTGTTTGCGTCTACTTAATGAAATCATTTGTGACTTCGACAAGCTCTTACTCAAGCCGAAGTTCTCGGGTATCGAAAAGATTAAGACGATAGGTAGTACTTATATGCTGGCGTCCGGCCTGAGCCCAGGAAAAGAGGATGGTGATGGCAAAGTAAGATCATAAAATTACATTTTATGAAGTCGAAAGCTTAAGTAATTTTTTTAGAAACCTGTTCTGTTTATAACATTCTATAATAATCAATGTGCATCTTAATTAATTTTGATTTATTTTTGAAAAGCTATTCAAATAAAAATATTTATCATGCGTAAAATAATTCCATATGATAAATCGATGTGTACACATATATGCTTAGAATATTTTTATTATTTTTTATTCTAATAGAAAAAATTCAAAACAATGTTGTTCTTCATTTGTTTTATGCAGGACCTATTGAAACAACAAGACCACAATGTGATCGTTCTCGTCGAGTTTGCCATCGCGCTTATGACGATTCTGGATCAAATCAATAGGGATTCTTTCCAGAGATTCAAATTGAGAATAGGTAATAACATATGAAATAGGAATATTATATATTATCGTTAACGCTTTCATTATTAAATTCTTTTTTTATCAAAATACCTTTTTTAATTTAAATATTTTTAATAATATTAAATGGTAAACAATTGCGTAATGAATTATATACATATATTAACATTTGTCAATTGTCATTTTAACTCTGTGAAATAAAGAAATAATATATTTTTATTATAGGCTTAAATCACGGTCCGGTGATAGCTGGCGTTGTAGGTGCCCAAAAGCCGCAATATGACATTTGGGGAAATACGGTAAATGTGGCTTCTAGAATGGATAGTTGCGGTGAGATGGGTAAGCTTCAAGTCACTGAAGACACTGCCAAGATTCTTATCAACGCCGGATATGAACTTGTTTGTCGAGGACCGACATATGTGAAAGGCAAAGGAACTCTTACAACGTATTTCGTGAAGACACCTTTTGACGATAAGGGAGACAACTATTAGCAATGAATCACGAATCATTGAAACAGTTTAAATAGAATGAAAAAATCAAATTTTATCTCGTGATCGAAAAAGGTTTCTTCGATGGTACTATCTTTACAAAAAAGCGAAGTTCGAAACGTTGCAGGAAATAGAATTTCGCTTAAATCATCTAGACGGATAAGAAAGATATATTGTTGAAAATCAAGTGTGATTTTAGAATTTTAACGCTCTATTTATCTGTTTATGTAAAATCTGTAAAATATTCGTGGTATTTACTCATTTAACTTGTAAATAAAATTTTAATTTCGCGAGAAGATATAATATAAAAGAAATTACATTATCTTTAAATTTATCATCAAAATTGAAATATTTGCAATATATATTCAATATATGTAATAATAATTTTATTATTTTCTATTTTAATTTTATATATTAAAGCTCCTGTTCACTATCTCAGATTGTCACAAGAAATAAGTAAACAAAAGCTTTAAAGAAAAAATAAATAATCGACATATGATTCATAAGAATACAAATATTCCGGATTACTAATTTCTCGATGTTTTATTTTGCATTTAAAAGAAAACGAAAAATAGTATAAATAATTATCATTGTTGAGAATTAGAAAATGTTATGTGTCAGAGACAAAGCAAATGATTTTTTTACATACATTACTTTTTACAAGATACCCCAGAATCAAATTGCAGAAAAATTTCAAACACTGACCCAATCCAGCGTTTGACTTATAATAAGTAATCGTAAGTATACCGTACCTGTCTAAGTAGATTATCTGTATATATACGTATATCTTCTTTATGATAGATGTATCGTAACACAATTATTGAGCTTCGATAGCTCATGTCCATGGATTCTCATGGAAAAATAAGTAGGCACCCTTGCTTTCTGTGTTCTACAGTCGCCTATCGCGGAGACTGTCGCTGTTATGCTTTACACAGATTACGAATTTAAAAACCGGTTATGGGATGAGGGATTGAATCCAAAATCTAATTTTACGAGTTTGCCGTTCTCACATGAAGCCACATAGCATATACAAGAATTAATACATATAGGAATGTATATATGCGTATCGAAATATATTTTCGCAGCTCTCAAAAAATATCGATTATGTACCGCAAATATTTATTTTCTGCGATAAATAAATTTCGAATTTCATCAAGAAAAACAATGATAGCTCCTCAATCAATCATCCCGATACATATTCAATGTACAATATTGGTTTATATAGCTAGCATTTATAGGCTGCATTCAACAGAAAAAGTAGCTTTACACATACAACTGTTGTAAGACTTTTTAATATGACTGGTTCTTGCATTTATTTCATCAGTAAATCTAAATGTATATATAAATTATATTATTGAATAAACTTTCAACAATTGCAAAGCTGCTTTTTCTGCTCAACGCAGTCATCTATTTTTCTTCACAATTCGAAAATATTATGAATGTGAATAAAAATATGGTGATAAGGTTCACTCCGATTATAACATCGTTATCATCTCTTATAATTAGAGGATAAATCACATAAGTTTTATTTTATAAAATGTTAATAAACATTTTAATTATCACGACGTAACTTATTAGATAATCAGATTGTTCTTAATTAAATATCTAAGTTTGTATAAAATAAATGAAAAAAATATGTGATTTCTTTTAAATACAAAGTATGTGTTTTTTTTTAAGAAAAATTTAATTTTTATGCAGTATAATTTTTGCACCGTAATTGTAATCGAAGTAATATGAAACTTTTGAACTTTTTATCAAATGGTAATGAGATTTCTACGAAGGCAAAGAAAGGAAAAAAAATGTAAGAAAAAGCAAAACGACGACAAGATTAAAACATGATGATTTAGTCTAATATCAAATGTATAATAGAAACAATGAAATTGCGTCAAAGCAAAATAGATACAAATTTTTATAACATCATAGATTTATTATTTACGCGTAGCACGAACCTTGGTTTTGCAAGCACCACTCAGGTTCTAAACTGTCCGCGTTGATTTTTTGTAATTCGACGAGTCTTTGGCGATGCTTCAACATTCTGTGTTCGGCGTGATGCCATTTGGAATTCGGCTCGCTCCACAACCTTTCAGCCATCGCGGCCGATCTTGGCCACAATTTCATATCAATATTCGCGCTGTCCGCCTGTTCGGTCCAAAGTGCTGCTTCTCCACCTATAAAACAAATACATATAACACAAATACGTGATCAATCAAATTGTAATTATTCAACGTATCAATGTTATAAACTACATGTGTTAACAAATGTAAATGTTAAATCTGTATATTTTTTTCTATCAAATTAATTTTAATCAACAAGTCTTAATAATATTTCTAAGCATTCTCTTTTTCTTTTTGAATGTATTAAGATAACACATACAATTTTTAACAATGCAACAATGACTTTAGATGTGATCTTTATTTAACGTTTTAACATTATCTCATAACGCATAATTCATAAAATTTTAATAATACTTTAACAGGGAATTTACCTAGAATGAGATGCTTCTTATTTCCGTATCCTTGTTTCTTGATCATCTCTAATGGAGAATTTTCGTAGATCTTTTGCCAACCAATGTAAGGCGAGCACCAATTATTGCCTTCGCCTATCCAAGCTCCAAATCTATGAAAAAAATATATATATATAATTAATATTTAATCTTAAGAAGATTTTTTATTTACAAACAATCAAATACTGATACATTTCTAATAAAAATTTTTTAGAAATTGTCACATAATTTTTCAGAATTTCTACATAAATTTTAAAACTTTTAAAAATTCACCATTCTTATATAATTTTCTAAATATTTAAAAAAATTTCTCAAATTTTTTGTACGACTTGGTACACTTTTCAAAAATATTGAAAAAGTCCACATCTTTTGTAGAATTCCTTTTACAATTCTTTATATACACGAATTCTAAAACATTCTACGATTTTTCATCTTATAATTTCCGAAGAAAATTTATATTTAAATCTATTTTTCAAAATCTTTATAAATATAAAATACGAAAACTTTTTTTCACATATTATGAGATATTATGAGAACTTTATCTATTTAATACGTTACAATATAAAAAAGATGAATATGCAACCTAATTCTACAAAATGTTTTCTTACCCACAATCAAGATACATAGCATCATAATTTGAGAAAATAATTTTGAAGTTGTTTTGCAACAACCGGCCGATAGTTGGATCATTGCCAAGTGTCCAAATCTGAATGATATATTTCTTAGGATCCAGATGTTTAAGATTTTCCTCGTTCGTCAATCCGCTGGTCCACAAGACAGCCGGAATATTCTTGCCACCGTTGGCAATCTTCAGTTTTTCCAGAGCTTTCTTCTGGAAATAATCCCACAATAGATAGAAGCTGTTATCTTTAAGATTCCACCCCTTCTTTAACATCCAATCGGTGATAATTTTTTGGGATCGCCAGCAGTTAATGTTTACTTCGTCACCGCCCATGTGGAAGATGTCCGGCTGTTGAAAATCTTCTATCATATCCTTATAAATTCCTTAAAGAACCTCGTACACTCTTTCACTAGTAGGATTCAACTGACCGCATGGCGGTTCTACGCAATAATTCATCCAAGGCTCAGCTTTGAAGCAAACTGTCGCATTGTCGCCAACCTATTTGTTAACATATAGTACTGTAGATTAAAGCAAAATTTTAGAAAATTCTTAAAAAGTTATAAAATTATACAAAAATTCTAACAAAATCTAAAATTGATACAGAAGTTATGAAAAATTATGCGAAGAATTCTAAAAAAAAATGTCACCAAGGATAATACATTTGTGATCTATGTATTTTATTTCTCTCATAATATGTATTTTTACGATATTACAATGTACAACAAATTAATATATACATTTTTCATATTGTTAATATTATGTGATCAAGATATGTGCTTAATCTTTAATAAAAGTGATCCTTAAAAAATCATAAACAACATCCGTGGACATAATACTTTTTAACTAACGTTTATTAATGCAAATACAGATGTTAATTGCCAAAAACAAGAGATGCGAATAATTAAAAAGAATTAATATGGTTAATTAAAAAAACAATTAGACAAGCCCCTCTCTTTTATGTTCATATTGAAATATGGACTTTTTTTATTATTTTCATTATTTTCAATGATCAAAAAAACACTTTTTGAATTCATAAAATTAATTAATTAATATTTCTTTTCGATTAATTGAGATATACTGGGGATTTATGTGGAAATATTGTCAAAATAATCTTTATTATAATGCTTCAAGTATAATTCTTATTCTTCACCGTAAAACCTTTTAATGGTTTACGCTATAAATTTATGTTCTAGACTTTTTAGAGTTATTATTTTAACTTTTATAAATAATATATGTAATATACTCTTCATGATAAATGGGCACATCTCTCATCATAATTTTGATTTATAAGTGAATCGAACATCAGACCGTAAATCACCTTTATTTGCTCTGGTGTAATGCAGAAATTATTACTCACCCACTGCCAGCCTTCGCCAACATGCGCAGGTGCATCAAACTCTGGCAGGACCCTAACTCCGCGAACCAAGGCGTAATCGACGATTTCCCTGATCGTCTCAGAGGTATAGATCTTCCTTGGCGTATAGCTACCATAATTGACGAAATTGGGCCATGTTCTACTGACATAAGGGAAACTTTGGGAATCGGTGATATGCCAGTGGAATGTATTCAGCTTGGACGCGGCCATACTGTCGATCGTCCGCAGAATCGTCTTCTTGTCGACATAGTTTCGGCTAGTGTCCAAAAGAATTCCACGGTAAGGATACTTTGGACCATCTGCGATATATATATCGCTAGCTATATAAATTTTAGAGTTCAATTCGTTATAGGCTATCAGTTGGTTGAGGGTCTCCAATGCGTGTCGAGCTCCAAAATATGTGCTCGCCGTTATAAGGGCTTCCACCTAGAAATTAATTTTAATGAATTTTAATAAACTGTGTATTAGAAGAGTGAGTTTTTTTTAGAAAGAAGTAATTGATTTAAAGAGAATGGAAAGAGAAAATAAAAAAGAAAGGAAAAAGTTAATAAAAAGAGAGGAGAGTTCAGTTAAAAGAAGTTCAAATTAAATTAATTACAAGAATATACGCAATTGTATAATAGAAAATGTGAATGAAATATGTAAACTTTCAGTCATACCGCGGAAATGATCTTAATTTATCTGACTAACGCATCACTAATGATCAATTAGAAAGATCATGTGATCATTAACGAAGCACAGCATGATCTAATGATGAAACACATTGAAACACTATATCTATGTATACATACTATGGATATATGTTGTACTTCTCTTGAATGTATAAATAAAAAAAAACTCGTTTTTACATCCAAGCTATCAAAGCTATATCAAAGCTTATATCTTTATTATAGCGATTATGAAATGTTGAAGTACTATTGGTCTGTTTTCTGTTCCTATACTAGACTGCACTAGAACTTTCGTTCTTGTTTTTGACAAATGTCAAACATATACTTATC
Organism: Trachymyrmex cornetzi; assembly: GCF_001594075.2. Lineage (NCBI taxonomy): Eukaryota > Metazoa > Arthropoda > Insecta > Hymenoptera > Formicidae > Trachymyrmex > Trachymyrmex cornetzi. The sequence goes on from NW_017295784.1 coordinate 308,724, forward strand.
TTATTTTAAATTCCAAAAGTGTACACTAGTTCAGCCACAGAAAACAGACCTTATAAAATAACGGAATTATTAACTCAAAGCTTAATTAGATAGCGAATGATACATAACAACAATATTTACATACTTTATTATTTTTAGGGTGTCTCAAGACAAAAGAGATTTTTATATTATATATTCGATATTCATAAAATTTTGACGTCAGTATTTTAGTTCGAGTAGCTGACAATCTTATTTATCTTAAGTCTTTTATTATTCTTATAAAAAACGTGACACAATTCTATTTTCGCTATTTACATAAATATACCATCTCGAATTAATCACAGTTGGGGTCCATAAAAATCAGTCGTTAATATATTTAATAAGAACCCAAATGTAAATTTATTCAAAGTGGTACTTTTTGCTTTTTTATCTTTCTTTGTTACAACTTACCTGACGATCGTTTGCAGATACTTGGAGAATGTAGCTCTCGTCCGTTTCCAAGGTCAGCTTGACGTTATTAAAATTAAGTCCTTCTTTAAAGCGTATCACTAAATTGGACCCGTCAGCTTTCAAAGATACGGAACCACTAAGCTTCTTCATATTCTCTTTCATACGATCAATGTTCCTTTGAAGAAGGTTTCCCACCGTCGATTGAGTGGAAATTCCGGCGAGCGCAATGTTCTCAGGATTAAGATGTGCCGTGGCCTGACCGATGGATATATGTCCTGTCGGCATTGGCCACAGATTACCTGTGCCGCAGGACAATTCGCACACATCAAGAGAAACCGGGTTATTGTCTTTTTTCGTGATCAGTGTCTTCTTGCACGTGCCGGTATCGCACTTGTAGTGCCAAGGAGAACTGCGTTTTGAAAAAGAGAGAATTTGGTTTTTTTTTCTAACACGTTTTAATTTTATACACCTAAACTAAAAAAAAATCTTAATTTCAAAGAAATATCTCTTTGCTCGTTTTTCAAAAAAATTATTTCTTTGGATTAATGAAAATAAGATATTGTACTTTCAAAGAAATAATATATTGTATTTTCAAAGAAATTTTCATTGATCTAAAGAAACAATTTTTTGAAATATGAGCAAAGAGATATTTCTTTGAAACTAAGATTTTTTTTCAGTATAGTAATAATTTCATGTAAATAATAATATATTCAGTATATTTTTAAGGGAATAAATAAATAAATAATAAGAAATAATTAATAAATTTTTCAATTTAATTAAAGACTAAAGAGAATTAAAGAATTGATGTATAAAATTGAAAAAATTAAAATTATTAAAATAATAAATCGAATGTCACGTACTTGATTGTAACTATTTAATCATCTTCTGTTAATATAGTTCTATATAAATTAGTAAAATAATAGCAACATAATTTTGATAAATTAAAAATTTATCTTATTTTTACATTTATTTATCAATAACATCAACTAATTCGCAATAAATATTACCCGCAATACACGGTATTATACGGACGTTACGCACAGAATTTAATTTGTCTAATGTCTATTATACGAGTACATAAAATGTGCAATAATGTACTCGATGAATACAAAAGCTCATAATTGAAGTACTTTGTTCATTCAAAATTTTCGTATTAAAAAAAAATTTATTCATAAACATATTTTATAATTATTTTACGAGTATTCATTTAAACAAAAAAGTAAACTAAAAAAAGACATCTTCAATAAACAATTTCCCCTTAATCGTAACTAATGATCTGTAGTAAATATATTCAATAAATATAAAAATATTAATATTTTTATATTTTTATCTTCCAAGAATAAATCAAATATAAGTAAAATAATAAGCCTTCGCAGTTGTTGATGTGTAAATAATATAAGCGTAAATATTATAAGGCGATAAGATACAGTTTACAAACAATTGGAATATATCCAAATTCAAATTTTAAATAGAAAAGTAAAGCTGACAATAGAATTTAGCATAAAAATAATAAAATAAATAACCTTCCATCACAACGTTTCCATCAAACGTTTCTAATACGTATTTACTAAATATAAATAAGATACAATATAAGTATTAACCAATTGTTGGTAAGTAAATAATATTTATAAAATGATAAGATGTAATTTGTGAACAATTGAACTGTACTTACCAACGAAATTAATAATAATTTTTTGCAATTAACTTATCAGCCTAATTTTACTTTTTAAAATTACATTTTATTATGTCTGTAATTATAAAAAAAAAAATTTTTTTCATAAAAGAACGTAAAATTGTTTTACATGTACATATAATTTTACCAGAAGAATTTTTACAAAAATAATTCTTATCGTCAAGAAGAGAAGAGGCAGATTATGTCTGCCTTATTACTGTTCACCGTTACGACGGCCGTGAAAGGATTTCTAAGTAAACGTTCACGCTGTATTCAAATCCGAGAAGTGCGAAAAGTAGTAGGAACTCTCAATAATTTTGCAAATGTCTTTGAACTTCGGAAAGATGCCGAGGCGATCGATGCGGTCTATTTCTCAGTGAATCCACCCACTTGTTGCTTTCACCATGTAGATACCCGGTGAATTACCTTTCTATTTAAAACTAACATTCACGCAGTTGCGATCAAGTAGTAATCCAGCTATTACTTGACCACTTTAAAGAAAGTACCTTTTTATGCATCGCTCATCTCTTTTTAAACGATAAAAAGATCACGTGACAACTTATTAATGCCAATTCAATGAACTTTTTATTGCTAAAAAAATATCATTAAAAGCGTACGAGATGTACGCGCTAATTTCAACCACGTGTAGAAACAAATGGTGACAATTATATAGAGAATATAATAAAAAAATTCGCTCGGTATATCAAAAATTGAGAGACTTGACATAATTTTAAAGAACCAAAATCTAAATCTACTGAAATTATGCTGATTTGAATTTGATCAAATATATCACTTGGTACCAAAATGTGAAAATAATATCTACATATTTCTATGCAAAAATGGCCAAGTGATTAATGCGAGTTGCATTTTCTTGTATCTACGATATCGAACAATATTCGATGAAGTTAAAAAGGGACGAATTTTTCAGCATAGTACTCACGTGAACCTCTCGGCTCCATTGACACCGTATTGGAGCGCGAGAATAACGATCAGTGGTGCGAACATGCCGCTTAAAGTGATCGCCAGGGCTACTGACTGTCGAACGCTCGATTGTCGTCCGCAGAATGATTTTATCCTTCGCTCAAAGATCGCATTCGTGCTATGTTTGCGAAGTAGAGGGGAAAAAGCCGAGTGGGGCAAACCAATGTCTTTAATGTGCGAAAAACGGCACGCGCATGGAATGCAAATTATTTCGCTGCATCACAGTGGATTCTGTTAAACTAAAGTTTTAAATATATATATACATATGTATAAAGTTATATATATACATACTTTTTATACATATATATATATAACATAAATAAATCGCAGATAAATTGCCGAGTTTAAAAATTGTATCGTTTTCGTATCTAATCTATTTTTTTCAATATATAATGTGGAGATATTATATCATAAAAATTATATAATTATTTATTTTTAACACAATAAATAATTTTTTTTGCATCAACATTCATCCATATACATCGAAAATTAAATTCCTCTTTTTCTCAGCTTACTAAATTTTATTGCATTATTTCTGCAATATAATACACGTAATATACGTAATTGAAAGAGTAAATATCAAATATTCACTCAGCTGTTCCTCATTGCAAAATATTTGTACGAGACAAATGTATTATCATAATAACTTTATACAATTGTACGCCTTATATCAAATTAAGTTATACCATTTGGAGTTACGTGAAGTTTATAGTTACGATTGTTGAACTCTTAATATATTTCACATTATTTTACAATTATAAAATTAGTTATAAAATAAATATACCTGGTAACCATGCAAATTGCACTTGACATTTAGTGCTTTCCATTTAGTGACACAAGTTGTGACAAACATCGTTCTATATTTTTCTTGACATTCGACAAGACAGAACGACACTTGTGTAGACTTGTGTCACCAAATGGAAAGCATCATTAATAGGTAATTATCATATCTTAATGTACAATACAAATTTTCCTGATTATATCCTTTCCTTTAAATTTTGACAATTCATCTCTAAATGATTTCAGTTTTTTATCCCAGCTATGTCAATCGATTTATTTATAGTAATATTTTTGCAAATTGCAGCAATTTCTTAATTAACCATTAACATTTTGACTACAAATAATTTCATATATAGGTGTTCTCAAAATAAAGCGTTATATGGAAAACAATCTCAAATTTTTATGTCAAAAACACGACATTTTTAGAAGAACTTTTCAGATAAGAGTTATTTGATTTCAGGGGGAAATATTACGGCATTTATTGTTTTTTATTTTATTTCTTAAGTCTTTCACGAAAATACCTTCAAACATTAGCTAACATCTGTGGTGTTATTTGTGCACGACGTATTCTATCCATCATATCTTCACGCGCTGTAGAAGCAGTTAATATAACACGGTTTTTTATTAAGTCCCAAAGAAAAAACTAATAATATTAGGTCTGGACGTGTTATATCAACTGTTCTCGCAATGTGAAGATATGATAGATAGAATATATCGAGCCTGTGCACAAATAACACCACAGATGTTAATTAATGAAGATGCTTTCGTGAAAGAATTCTAAAATATATTGAAGTGAAAGGACTTAATTTTGAACATTAATTTAATTTGACATTGATCGTTAATCCTTAAATATCTAAAAAAAATGAAACAAAGTTCAGTAAATGTTACACTTATTAAATTTATTAGTTTAAAATAAACATTTGTTATTGCTTGTACTTTTCTTCAGAAGTTGTTAGTTATCGACATTTTTTTTAATTCCAAAAGTTTAGATATTTTGTTAAATATCTTAGAAAATTATAGATAGATAAAAAATATTACAAACAAAAGTTACTAATTGCTTTTTTACCTAGAATATGTTACCATCACAAAAAATGTAGATTCTTATTTTAAAAAACAAAGTTAACCTTGAAATAAATAAAAAATAATAAATGCCATATTTCCTTCTTGAAATCAAATAATTCTTGTCTGAACCACCTTTAAAAAAAAGCCATATACCTGAGATAAAAATTTATAACGTTATTTTGAACACTTGGTATACAAGTGTAATATACAAGTGTTTTAATACAAAGAATAGCGCAATGATTATTCAATAAAATTTGCACAAGTGTTGGTTTAATTAGTGTAGGTTAGGTTAGACTAAACCAGGAACGTAAAAAATATAAACATTTCAATACTTTTTATCTTTTATAAGTTTCTTTAATTTTTAGAAAATTGCATAAGATATGCTTATAATATATACAAGAAAATATAATATTAATCATGCTTAAGAAGTGTTTTTTTAATAAATATAGAAGTTACCAAGAACATATATTACACATCGTGTGGCAGCATACGCAGAGACACATGTATCCATCAAAATCTTGGTCCTTGAAACTAAATTATCCTATTCATCTCCACGAATTGCTCTGTATTTGGTTAGTTCATGCGGGAAAACTCGATTCAACTCCACCAGCATGTTTGCCTTGAATTTCCTGTAGGCATCTATTTTTCCTTTGACCTGTTCATTTTTCGTCAAAGCCTTCTCTATACAGTCTTTGGTATATAATTGAGGATTTCTCCCTTGGTCGATGTAACTAAAACGAGTGTTTTTGTAATAATATATTTGTTAGATAAATAATTAATAACATCAATATTATTAGACTTACTCAAATACTTCCAATGGCACATGGACTTCTTGTACCTGAGACTTTAGCTTGTCGATTTCTTGTAAGCCATTGACTAAGCCTTGACTATACAAAGAAAAATATTTATTAAATTTCTAGATCAGTATTATTCAAGGTATTATAATTCTGGGATTTGACTTGATGTGTATCAGTGTTCGTACCTATTGCCTTTCTTTTTCCTGATGAAGATAAAAAAAAAGATAAAACAGGCATAAAGGCAAGCACACTTCTTAGAATCTAGACACTTGTCCTACATTTTTTTAAAATGAGTTTTACATTTTAGTGATATTAATTATAATTCATGATTAAACAAGGTCTGTCCTTCGTAACTAAAACTTCTTGTGCAGGGTTCATCTTTTCTTTTTTCTCAAACATAAAGAGAAAAAAAGGAAAAATAAATCATGCAAAAAATTCAGATAAGAAGAACAGATCTATGAAATCTCAAGGAAGTGTGCGGATCATAAATAATTTATAGGGCATATCAGGTATTGCATGATACTGCGAGGTTAATTTATAAAGGTAACGTTTCCACACATGAATATACGAATATACGCATGTTGCATGAGTACTCACATCTTCTGATTTAATACATTTTGCCCTTGAGGCTGAAAATCGCTCACTATAATGCGTATTTGTCGTACATTCTCGATAAACAGTTCCAATTGAGCCTCCAGATTCTCCAACGTGGACGCCATTTTTATCAGTTTGTTTATAGTCGCTCTTCGGCACAGATGTCGTTCATGTGGTTTGAGGTCACATGACCTACTCTACACTCTTGCGAAAAGCGCCAAATTCAATATGGAATTATCGTAAAGTTAGAAACATATTAAAAGTAAAGCATTAAAAATAAAATTTTTGAAAGTTTTGAAATTAGATATACATGTATTAAAAAAAAAAAAATTAATGTTTTGGGGTTCACCTATAATTATTTACAATCATTATATGTTCACCATAGTTGATCTACCACGATTAGATTTGATTTTCCTTCCTTCACTTCCTAAAGATAAAGTAAAAAGTGCGTTGCAGTGTTTTAAAAATAAATATAAAGAAACGAGTATATTTTAATTAAAAATCGAAATAAGTTTCACACTTACATGGTGTAATTTGCATATTTTTTTAGTGTGTAAATCATCATAGATATTATCGGGTGTTAATAAAATTAGAGAAATAGGAAAATCTAACTACACAGACCATATTTAGAATGTGCTTTTCAAGCAGAATATAAGCTATTATAACATATTAAAATAACGTCAAAATGGTTTTAAAATAAATATTAAAAATTATTTTTCAATTCATTAAGATTTATTTTAATATCGTTTTGACATTATCGGATCATGACTTGTTCTGTTTGAGTTATAACGATATTAGGACGCATTTAACATATATACTATAATTTACGTTTTATCATAGAAGCGCATATTTATAGTCGCGTTCAGCAGACTCAGGCTGGAGTCCCATGAGGTGTATTTACCGCGTATCGCGTAACCGCGTAACCAATCAGAGGTTACGCGATCGCGGTAAATACACCTCATGGGACTCCAGCCTCAGCTGTTGTGGAGCAGATCCGTAAGCACTCGCTATTATTGGTGCATTCTTCTAGATCATCCAATAGCAGCTAACGCTCACGGATCCGCTTCACAACAGTTAAGTCTGCTGAACGCGACCTTTATCAATGAAATAAAAACACAATCTGACGCGTTTGTTTCAAACTTTTCTTTGTTTCAAACTTCGCGCCGTCAATCTTGTTTTTCCCGCCAGCGAGTTTTGTTTATATTCCATACGTATGTGTACGCGATACGCACGCACACACACATAAGTGCGAAAAAGGAAGCGTTGGACTTGTTGGTATTCGGCGGCCGATCTACAAGGACGATCAATTTATTTTCCCTAAATGATGAGTTTCAGCGTAAGTAGAGTTGTGTTCTCGTATTACGTCTTTAATAGACAAAATATTTGCCTGTCTTGTGAATCTAAGATTTCATAAATTACCTACTTGTCTTATATCGCACGAGGAAGAATCAGAGTCGTCGGAGATTGTTGCAATCGAGTACCTTATCGTTCACAAATGCTTGATCATAAACGTGTTGATATTCGATGCTCTTGTATTTGACGGTCAAATTCCTTTTTAAGAAATGCATCTTCGTTCGTACGATTAACAGCATGTCTCAATCTTCTTTGTGTTGCAATGAAATAATTAAAAAAATTGGTGAATATCAAACGCCATGTCTTGCGAATACCGGCCATTAATACACCTAGCTTTTATACACGTATATTCGTTATTAATAGAAATTGAACAGAATAAACAATAGAACATTCGTATTATGGGATATTCGTATTCATATAATTAATAGATACAATACGTATACAGACCTTAATATAAACATTAAAATTAAGAAATTAAAATATTGATAAATTGATATTGTTAGAGGCTTTTTACAATAAACCATTAGTCATAAATTAAAAATCAAAAGCTAGAAATTAACCAATCACAATCGATTATTCTTTTCACATTCAATTGTGATTGGTTAATTTCTAGCTTCTGATTTCTGATTTATTAAGTACTAATGGTTTATTGTAGAATCTTATTTTTAGTTGGTGTTTACTGAATTTTGGAGGTTTATGAAATTATTTTTCATTCATGACTTATGGGGAGCATAAATTGATTTAATACTTATTAATTTATGTAGTACATAATTTTTTTATCTTTTTCTCAAGCTTTTTTCAGTGTTGAATTACTACAGAAAAATTGTCATTAATTAATAATAACGACGAAATTGGTGTCAACAATATTTAAGATGAAGACAACAACATCAACAACAAGTACATGGACACTAATGACGACGCCTGCAATGAAATTTACTGAATTTGGGACACTAAAGGCATTGACCACAACATCTACATCAACGACAATGACGCCGTCGACAGTAGCAGCATCAAGGAAGAGGAGGACATCTGAGACAATCATGTCAACGACTACTAAATTGACAACGACAACATCCAGAGTAATACCCGCAATTACAACAATGACGACATGGACGACAATGCCTAAATCAAAGACAATGATATCAACAACGTCGACAGCAGCAGAGATGATGGCGTCGAAGATAAGGACAGTATCAACGACTCCATTGACAACGACAACGTGGATGACAATGCCTGAGTCAACATCGATAACGTGGACCAAAATGCCTATGTCAACGACAATGACAGCATGGACCTCAACATTAACATCAACGACAATGATGGCGCCGATGGCAACAATGTCAGATACGAACGAGTCAAAGACGATAATATCAACAACGGCGACTCCATTGGCAACAACAAAGTTGATGACAATGCCTAACAACAATGACAACATGACAACATGGACCACAATATCCACATCAGCGTTAATGATGGCTCCACTATTAGATACAATGGCGTCAAATACTACAATAACATCAACAATGACAACTGCAGAGATGTTGACGTCAATGACAATGTCTGAATCAACAGCGACAACATGGACCCCAATGCCTATGCCAACGACAATGATGGAATTGGCCACCACATCTGCAACGTCGGCAATGGACGCTGAGACGCTAATTACATTACATGTTAGTGTAAAACTTTTATATATGTAACTTTCCCATAAATTAGTTATGAAATAAATTTATTTTTTAAATAAAAGAATTTATGGCAAGACTAATTGTAAATATATGTTAATTAAATTAAATTACACCATAAAAATTTGTTTTAATATTATTAAAGTTTTATAGTATTAATATTGGATAGATTATATACTTTTTTCTAATTTTCAGTTAATATTAATAATTGTTATTTGCACAAACACTTTACAGACTTTAGATTGGTAAGATTTATCAATTTCAATGTACACTTTCTGCTAATTGATTCTGTAAATATGTTTGAAATTTTATTTGTATTTATTAATGCATATGTTTTGTTTAATTTCATTGTTTTCATTATTAATTAATTTATTGTATTGATGTTTTTACATATGTTTTGCACATTTATTTCTTTCTTTTTAGAAAAAAGAATTAGATATTCTCGTAAAAAGAGCTGTCAGATCCGCTCTAAGAGATGAAAGACATGGAAGAGGAATGTGGAGAGGAAGGGGAAGAGGAATGTGGAGAGGAAGAGGAAGAGGAAGGGGAAGAGGAAGAGGAAGAGGAAGAGGAAGATACAGAAACTGGTATATAACACATAAAAGTGTCGTCTTTAATTTCTATTCTTACTAAAAATACATATTTTAAAATACATTATTAAAAATTAATATAAATGAATAATAATTTTTTATTTGAGGTAGAAGAGATACGAAATACCTTATAACTGAATACATACAAAAATACCTAAAATACATAAAAACATATCTACTACACATAAAGGTATAATTTCACATAGCGTCAAAGTGCTAGCTATAGTTGAGCGGCTATCCTCACTTTGTGGTACGTTTCTTCTTTAAAAGAACCGTCGACAAAATGCTAGCCGCTAAAGTCCTGCTACTTTTTCATGGAGCGACAAATTGCTAATTACTGTGGATTTATAGTCGTTAATATAAAATTGTTTTTTCTATACACTTAATTCGTGTATGAAATTTGCGTTTCAAAGTGCGTTTAAACTGCTCAAACAGTATTTTGTCAGCAACATTGCGAAATACAGGGTGGTCCAAAAGTTCGTTTACATTTCAAATGATGATTAAAAAAAAACTACTTATGTGAGATAAAAAGTTGAAATTTATTATTAAAGTACACAAATCGGGATTTTATTTCTTAAAAATAACATCGTCCATATGTGATCCTTGACTATTTTGACACTGCTGCAACCTGGAGCGGAAATTTTCAATGACGGCCTCACAAGTGTTTCGTGAAATGTTTCGCATTTCCTCTCGAATATTTTCCTTTAATTCCTCCAGGGACACTGGG